>NW_027632956.1:11218326-11434674 GCF_902686455.1 Sciurus vulgaris | reverse complement strand
ATCTAAAACGTGTTTATTTTGAAATGCTTTTTTATTATTAGTGAATGATTATAAAAACCTTAGCCTGACCCTCCAAGCTCTTTGACTTTTTGTTTGGGGATGTATTTCTTTTAATAAACAGGGTAATACCATTGCCATTTGCCGTTATGTGATGCAACCAAGAAAGCCTTCACTATAAGTGAACTTATGCCAGCAGTATGCAGTTGAATATTCAAACTCTGGACTAATAAAGCTCTTTTCTTTATAAAGTTAGCCTATCAAAGGCATTTTGTTATGGTTATGAAGACCTGAGTAATTCAGCTGGTAATAGTGCATTTAACATGGAATACCTCTTTGAGGATGAGATAAAATTCCCGGATATCATCTAGAAGAAAATGTCATGGCCTCCATGCAACATATTTTATTTTATATGGTCATTAGATTTTTTAAAATATAAAATTATATGCCTAAGATGAGATTTAAACTACCAAAATAAGTGAAGAAATTCCTCCCACGGCTTTCCATCCATATATTTTTTTATGGGTTGCCAGAGTAATGATTTCTCAGTTTGATGCAACTCCATTCAGTCATTTATGTATAAGAAAAGACAGTATGTTTTGGACAAAGTCTTAGGAACTCTAGAATTCTCTTGAAAATACCTGGTGGGAATGATGAAACTCAGAATCTAATTGAATAATGAAGTGAAATAAAATGATGATGGGACAAAAGGTAAATGAACAGTTTATCTTCTATGACTCCTTCTGATCATGGATACTATAAATACAGAGTATTGTTTTGTCAAATGTGACAGTTACTTAGCTTCTGTTAGATTGTTGATCAGGTTATGTCTGACAGTCATTTTTCCAAGCTTTGTATTTTTCAAACAGTAATAGGGGATTTAAATGTCTTTCTGATAGGCCTCAAAAATTGTTTTGGGGTGTTTATGTACCATGCTGCTTCTTTTGATAGTGGTATTTATGTGCTGTCTAGATTTGATCCAGTGTGACTTAGATATTTTTTTAAAGAGGTCTGTGCTTACCCATTTATTTGCCACTTTGATTCTCTTTTGATCCCTTAATTTGTAGTAGATGTTGTAAACCTGGAAAATAATCTCATTTATTTGTTTTTTGATGTTTTTCCTGTATAACAGCAGTAGAAATTTACTGTAGAAAGACTTTAAACTGTAAAAGACAGATATACCATTGTTATATCCTTTAATTCTGTTTTAATGAAATCATCAACATGAAAAACCTGGCTTTAAGTTCTGCAGCCATATAAGAAGTAGATTTAGTGATAGAACAATGAAAAATATGACTGAATTTTGTAGGTCTAGGAACTTGCATTTTAGCAACCCAGGTTGTGATAAAGCCTTCACTTAACATGTCAGGAAATTTCTGCACAAAAATGACTGACCACTTGGTGCTTAAACTGTTGGTTCAGAAATCTCAGGTGGATCAGTAAGTGTATCTCTATAATTGTCAGTGAGTAAATAATGTAGAACTTTTGTTGTGATAAGTGTCATTGTATCTTGGTAGTCCATCATTCAAATACTAAGCTTTGGGGGTATAACTGTTGTAAAGTCTTGCTTAGATTGGCCAAGGCACTGAGTTCAATTCCAATACTGGAAAACACCAAAAGCAGAGTCTTAAGTTAGTAGAAGGAAATATTTAGAAATGCCATAGCTCAAAAAACTAGTACAAAATAGTCCTTGGTTTACAGTGTTTAGAATGATTGCTTATTTTATTCTTGTGACACCTGAAAGTCGTTTTACTCTAAATTCTCATGTTTTCATTCTTTGTCTTTTGATTACTAGAGTGGATTTTAAAATCCTGTTTCATCTTCATCAAATATAAGAGTGAATTTTGGAACATATAAAGAAAGTCACTGCAATTGTAGTTTCAAGAAAAAGACAATAGGGTACATAGTGAGTTAAAATGCGTTATAAATCCCATTATGAGAAATTTTCTTTAAATACTTTTAAAATATTTTAATAGGATTGACATTCCCTTTGAATAGAGTGACTTGAACTGTTTCTTCTTTCATGAAACAAAGATAACTAGAAATGGATGTAGGAAATTCTACAGTAATTTATAGCTGCATTATACTCTACTATACTATAATCTATTTCTGTATTATGCTTTTCATGCCATTGATTTGACTTTCAAGGAAAAGAAAGGAAGAAATCAGCATGGATTTATAATAGTTGAACTACCTCATTGTTTATGATGAATGGTAAGATTGCTTTTTATTAAATAACACTAAACTTGCTTTTTCTTTTTTATTTTTTCTTTTTTTATTGTAAACAAATGGGATACATGTTGTTTCTCTGCTTGTACATGGCATAAAGTCATACTATTTGTGTAATCATAAATTTACATACAGTAATGTTGTTTGATTCATTCTGCTATTTTTCCCTTCCCCCCACCCCTCCCACCCCTCTTTACCCTCTATACAGTACTTCCTTCCTCCATACTTGCCCCCCCAACCCTAACTGTAACCCTAACACTAACCCTTCCCTCCCCCCCCATTATGTGTCATCCTCCACTTATTAGCGATATCATTCGTCCTTTGGCTTTTTGAGATTGGCTTATCTCACTTAGCATGATATTCTCCAATTTCATCCATTTGCCTGCAAATGCCATAATTTTATCATTCATTATGGATGAGTAATATTCCATTGTATATATATACCACAGTTTCTTTATCCACTCATCAATTGAAGGACATCTAGGTTGGTTCCACAGTCTGGTTATTGTGAATTGAGCAGCTATGAACATTGATGTGGCTGTATCTCTGTAGTATGCTGATTTTAAGTCCTTTGGGTATAGGCCAAGGACTGGGATAGCTGTGTCAAATGGAGGGTCCATTCCAAGTTTTCTAAGGAATCTCCAGACTGCTTTCCAGAGTGGCTGCACTAATTTGCAGCTCCAAAAGCAATGTATGAGTGTACCTTTCTCCCCACATCCTCGCCAACACCTGTTGTTGCTCGTATTCTTGATAATCGCCATTCTAATTGGGGTGAGATGGAATCTTAGGGTGGTTTTGATTTGCATTTCACTTATTACTAGAGATGTTGAACATTTTTCCATATGTTTGTTGAGTGCTTGTAGATCTTCTTCTGTGAAGTGTCTATTCATTTCCTTAGCCCATTTGTCGACTGGATTATTTGAATTCTTGGAGTAGAGTTTTTTGAGTTCTTTATAGATTCTGGAGATTAGTGCTCTATCTGAAGTATGATTGGCAAAGATATTCTCCCACTCTGTAGGCTCTTTCTTCGCATTGCTGATAGTTTCCTTTGCTGAGAGAAAGCTTTTTAGTTTGAATCTATCCCAGTGGTTGTTTCTAGCTTTTATTTCTTGTGCTATGGGAGTCCTGTTAAGGAAGTCTGATCCTAGACCAACAAGGTGAAGATTTGGACCTACTTTTTCTTCTATAATCTGCAGGGTCTCTGGTCTAATTCCGAGGTCCTTAATCCATTTTGAGTTTAGTTTCGTGCATGGTGAGAGATATGGGTTTAGTTTCATTCTGTTGCATATGGATTTCCAATTCTCCCAGCACCATTTGTTAAAGAGGCTATCTTTTCTCCACTGCATATTTTTGGCACCTTTGTCTAGTATGAGAAAGTTGTATTTATTTGGGTTTGTGTCCGTGTCCTCTATTCTGTACCATTGATCTACCTTTCTATTTTGGTACCAATACCATGCCGTTTTTGTTACTATTGCTTTGTAGTAGAGTTGAAGATCTGGTATTGTAATACCCCCTGTTTCACTCTTCCTGCTAAGGATTGCTTTAGCTATTCTGGGTTTCTTATTCTTCCACATGAATTTCATAATTGCTTGCTCTATTTCTGTAAGGTACGTCATTGGGATTTCAATTGGAATTGCATTGAATTTGTATAGCACTTTAGGTAGTATGGCCATTTTGACAATATTAATTCTTCCTATCCAAGAACATGGAAGATCTTTCCATCTTCTAAGGTGTTCTTTAATTTCTTTCTTTAGTGTTGTATAGTTCTCATTGTACAGGACTTTCACCTCTTTTGTGAGATTGATTCCCAAGTATTTTATTTTTTTCGAGGCTATTGTGAATGGGGTAGTTTTCCAAATTTCTCTTTCTGAAGATTCATCACTTATGTATAAAAATGCGTTGAATTTATGAGCATTGATCTTGTAACCTGCTACTTCACTGAATTCACTTATGAGTTCTAAGAGTTTTCTGGTGGAATTTCCAGGTTCCTCTCAATATATTATCATGTCATCAGCGAACAGGGATAGTTTGAGTTCTTCTTTTCCAATTCATATCCCTTTAATTTCTTTGATTTCTCTAATTGCTCTGGCCAGAGTCTCAAGAGCGATGTTGAATAGAAGTGGTGAAAGAGCGCATTCCTGCCTTGTTCCAGATTTTAGGGAGAATCCTTTCAGTTTTTCACCATTTAGAATGATATTAGCCATGGGCTTAGCATAAATGGCCTTTACAATGTTAAGGAATGTTCCCACTATCCCTATTTTTTCTAGTGTTTTGAGCATGAAGGGGTGCTGTACTTTATCAAATGCTTTTTCTGCATCTATAGAAATAATCATGTGATTCTTGAATTTAAGTCTATTAATATGGTTAATTACGTTTATTGAATTCCTGATGTTGAAGCAACCTTGCATCCCTGGGATGAAACCCACTTGATCATGGTGCACTATCTTTTTGATACGTTTTTGTATGCGATTTACTAAAATTTTGTTGAGAATTTTTGCGTCGATGTTCATTAAGGATATTGGTCTGAAATTTTCTTTCCTTGATGAGTCTCTGTCTGGTTAAGGTATCAGTGTTATATTGGCTTCATAGAATGAGTTTGGGAGGCTTCCATCTTCATCTATTTTTTAGAATATTTTGATAATTATTGCAATGAGCTCTTCTTTAAAGGTTTTGTAGAACTCGGCTGAGAACCCATCTGGTCCCGGACTTTTCTTTGTTGGTAGGCTTTTGATGACTTCTTCTATTTCAGTACTTGAAATTGGTCTATTTAAATTGTTTATGTCCTCCTCGTTCAGTTTAGGCAATTCACATGTCTCTAGAAACCTGTTGATGTCTTCGAAATTTTCTATTTTGTTGGAGTATAGATTTTCAAAATAGCTTCTAATTATGTTTTGTATTTCAATCCTGTCTGTTGTGATATTTCCTTGTTCATTCCGAATTTTAGTGATTTGGGTTTTCTCTCGTCTTCTCTTTGTTAGTGTGGCTAAAGGTTCATCAATTTTGTTTATTTTTTCAAAGAACCAACTATTTATTTTGTCAATTTTTTGTATTGTTTCTTTTGTTTCAATTTCATTGATTTCATCTCTGAGTTTAACTATTTCCTGTCTTCTACTACTTTTGGTGCTGTTCTGTTCTTCTTTTTCTAGCGCTTTGAGCTGTAGTGTTAGGTCATTTATTTGTTGAGTTTTACTTCTTTTATTAAATGCGCTCCATGAAATAAATTTCCCACTAAGTACTGCTTTCATAGTGTCCCAGAGATTTTGAGATGATGTTTCTTTGTTCTCATTTACCTCTAAGAATTTTTTAATTTCCATCCTAATATCTTCTGTTATCCATTCATCATATAATAGCATATTGTTTAATCTCCAGATGTTGGAATAGTTTCTGTGTTTTACTCTTTCATTTATTTCTAACTTCAATGAATTATGATCTGATAGAATACATGGTAGTGTCTCTATCTTCTTGTATTTGCTAACATTAGCTTTGTGGCATAATATATGGTCTATTTTAGAGAAGGATCCATGTGCTGCTGAGAAGAAAGTGTATTCGCTCTTGGTTGCATGGTATATTCTATAAATGTCCGTTAAGTCTAAATTATTGATTGTGTTATTTAGATCTATGGTTTCTTTGTTCAATTTTTCTCTGGAAGATCTGTCCAGTAGTGAGAGAGGCGTGTTAAAATCACCTAGTATTATTGTGTTATGATCTATTTGGTTTCTGAAATTGAGAAGGATTTGTTTGACATACATGGATGAGCCACTGTTTGGGGCATAGATGTTTATGATTGTTATATCTTGCTGATTTATGCTTCCCTTAAGCAGTATGAAATGACCTTCTTTATCCCTTCTGACTACATTTGGCTTGCAGTCCACATTATCGGATATGAGGATGGATACTCCAGCTTTTTTGCTGAGTCCATGTGCATGGTATGTTTTTCCCCATCCTTTCACCTTTAGTCTATGGGTATCTTTTTCTATGAGGTGAGTCTCTTGCAGGCAACATATTGTTGGATCTTTCTTTTTAA
Source organism: Sciurus vulgaris (assembly GCF_902686455.1). NCBI lineage: Eukaryota > Metazoa > Chordata > Mammalia > Rodentia > Sciuridae > Sciurus > Sciurus vulgaris. The sequence goes on along the minus strand of NW_027632956.1, from coordinate 11,428,424 downwards.
TCCAATCTGCCAGTCTATGTCTTTTGATTGATGAGTTCAGGCCATTAACATTCAGGGTTATTATAGAGATATGATTTGGTTTCCCAGTCATTTGGTTCATTTTTTAAATTTTATTTATTTATTTGTTTGACACAACTTGTTTCCTCCTTTATTTGACAATTCCTTTAGGATAATTCCTTCCTTTCCTGATTTGTTTCTTTGTTTTTCATCTCTTCCTCATGGAATATTTTGCTGAGAATGTTCTGTAATGCTGGCTTTCTTTTTGTAAATTCTTTTAGCTTTTGTTGATCATGGAAGGATTTTATTTCATCGTCAAATTTGAAGGTAAGTTTTGCTGGGTATAAGATTCTTGGTTGGCATCCATTTTCTTTCAGGGCTTGAAAAATGTTGTTCCAGGCCCTTCTAGCTTTTAGGTTCTGGAATGAAAAATCTGCTGATATCCGTATTGGTTTCCCCCTGAATGTAATTTGATTCTTTTCTCTCACAGCCTTTAAAATTCTGTCTTTATTTTGTATGTTAGGTATTTTCATTATAATGTGCCTTGGTGTGGGTCTGTTGTAATTTTGTGTATTTGGAGTCCTATAAGCCTCTTGAACTTGATTTTCCATTTCATTATTCAGATTTGGGAAATTTTCTGATATTATTTCATTGAATAAATTGCTCATTTCTTTGGCTTTTTTCTCTACGCCTTCCTCAATCCCAATAATTCTTAAATTTGGCCTTTTCATGATATCCCATAGTTCTTGTAGATTCTGTTCATGATTTCTTACCATCTTCTCTGTTTGTTCAACTTTGTTTTCAAGGTTAAATATTTTGTCTTCAATGTCTGAGGTTCTGTCTTCCAGGTGTTCTATCCTACTGGATATGCTTTCTATGGAGTTCTTAATATGGTTTATTGTTTCCTTCATATCAAGGATTTCTGTTTGGTTTTTTTTTCAATATCTCTAACTCTTTATTGAAATGATCTTTTGCTTCCTGTATTTGCTCTTTTAATTGTTGATTGGTGTGATCATTCAATGCTTGTATTTGCTCTTCCATCTCATCATTCAGTGCATGCATTTGGTCTTTCATCTCATCATTTGCTTCTCTGATCATTTTAATTATGTACATTCTGAACTCCTTTTCTGTCATTTCTTCTGCCATGCTATCATTGGGTTTTATTGATGTAACATCTTGATTTGTTTGCAGCATTTTCTTTCCTTGTTTTCTCATATTGTTCAGGAATCAGTGGACCGCTGAGATATTGCAGATTTCCTCTATTGACTTACAATGTCCCTGAAGATTTCTATATATATCCTCCCTTAGCCTTCAGTAGGCTGACGTCTTGGAGGAAGTTGTTGATGCGGTACTCCACAAGGAAGCTGACTCTCAAGGATTGGTGGCCTTTAGGAGGGGTATAATCCCTGCTAGTGGGCAGATGTGCATCCACTTGTTGACCAATGGTCATCCAAAGGGGACCTAGTATGCGGGCTGAGGCAAGTCCTGTTTGGGCCTGAGTCTCTGGTTTTACCGTCCTTGTGGGGAAACCTCACCCGGCAGGGAAGACTCACCCGGTGGGGAGGTGTCGCTGCTCAGTTCCCTCCTAGAGGTTCCCCTCAATTTACAGCTACCGCCTGGGCTGGGCTGCCTTCCTCTGCAAAGTTCCCAGGGGCCCGGCCCTACCTCCTGGGCCTGGGAGCCTCACCCTTCGCAGATGAATCTCCTTAGGCTGCCCCTCCTCAGAGAATCTGCCCCCAGGCCGGGAACCTTCGCTCCTCCCTAAGCCTGTCTCTGTGCGGCTCTTCCACCAAGAAGCCTTCTACATCCTGGGACCCTGCTTTGCACCTAATCGCCTGGCTATGCGGCCCCTCCTCTGAGCAGCCACCTGGGGCCCCGTACAATCGCTCTGAGTCCCAGAGACCCGCCACACGCCTCTTCCTCCAGACTGCCACCCAGTATTCTGGTGCAGTCACTAGGCGTCCAAGTAACTCACTGTGTTCCTCCACCTCCCACCAACCACCCGTAGCCCTGGGCAATCAATCACACTGAGTGGAAGTGTCCCTCCCCGTTCCTCCTCCTTCTCCAAAAAAACCCCCAGGTGTTCAGGAGCGGTCGCTCTGAGTGGCTCTGAATCCACGTGACCCACTGCTCGTGTCCTCTGGGCAACCGCCCGGAGCTCTGGTGCGGCCACTCAAGACCAAGCGAACAACCACGTTTCTCCTCCAGGCAGCCCTCCTGTTTTCAGGAGCTGTCACTTTAAGTCCAAACAACTCACCACTCGCCTTCTCCTCTGAGCAGCCGCCTGGAGCGCTAATGCAGTAACTGCGAGTCCAAATGACCCACCATGCTCCTCCTCCTCCTCCTCCTACTCCTCCAGGCAGGCCCCAGGGTTCAGAAGCGGTCTGAGTCCAAACAGCTCGCCACGCAGCCCCTCCTCTGGCAACTGCCTGTAGCTCTGGTGCAGTCACTCGGAATCCAAGTGGCCATGCTCCTCTTCCTCATCATCCTCAGGGCAGGCCCCGGTGTTCAGAAGCAGTTGTTCTGAGTCCAAACTGCTCGCCGTGTGGCTTCTCCTCTGGCAACCGCCTGTAGCTCTGGTGTAGTCACTCTGAATCCAAGCAGCCACGCTCCTCTTCCTAGTCGTCCTCAGGGCAGGCCCCGGTGTTCAGAAGCAGTCGTTCTGAGTCCAAACTGCTCGCCGCGTGGCATCTCCTCTGGCAACCGCCTGTACCTCTGGTGCAGTCACTCGGAATCCAAGTGGCCATGCTCCTCCTCCTCCTCCTCAGGGCAGGCCCCGGTGTCCTGAGTCCACACAGCTGTCCTCGCCACTCCTCCCCTGGGCAGCCCCAGTGGTTGCTTCGAGCCCCAGTGGTTGCTTCGAGTCCCAGTGCTGTGCCGAGCGGCCTCCTTTATGGGGCTCCCAGTTGTCCGAGTTCACTGCTCCAGCGGGGGGAGGGGCGTCTCGCCGGCAGCTCTACTTCACAAAGTTCCCTCCGTTCCGGGGCTACTGTCCCATCCGGGATGCCTTCCCAATGGGTGAGAGTCACCCGGCTGCTTTACGTTGGTCCCAAGTGTCTCAATATCTCCTCTTTTGAATCCTGAGTCCTGGAGCAACATGAAATGCAGCCACCCTCTAGGCCACCATCTTGAAACCTCCAAACTTTCTTTTCTTGACAGGGATTTATCATCATTACTGATTTTATTGTATCTGTATAGGATTTAATAAATGAATATTGGTTATACTGATACATAAGTATGTATTTATATACACAAAACATTAGACATCCTAGTACACAGCCCAGAAGTCACCATTCATTTAGAATACTATGTAAATGACATAGCCTCTCTTTCCAGAGAATGCCTGATATTACTGAGTTGTTTTAGTCAACTTTTTCTGCTTTTGTGATCTTGCTTGTGGATAAGAGCAAATTTAGAGGGAAAAAAATTTATTTGGGCTCCCAACTTCAGAGTTCTCAGTCCATCGATGGCTGACTCTATTGCTCTGGGTCGTATGTAAGGCAGGACATCATGGCAGAGGACATGGAGGAGGAAAGCAGCCAGGGCACTACTCCAGGAAGCAGAGAGAGAGACCATTTCCCTCACCACAGACAAGATGCAGACCACAAAGGTATGGCCAGGGACCAACTTCTAGCCATACATACCCTACCTTCCTACAGTACCACTCAGTTAACTCCTATCAGGGGATTAACACGCTGATCAAGTTAAGGTTCTCATAACCCAGTCATTCTACCCCTAAACTTCCTTACATGTTTTATACATGAGCTTTCAGAGGGGACACTTAATATCTAAACCATAACAGTGATGCTTCCTGGATTTTTCAGTCAATATGTTGAGACCCTTATTTCTTTGGTGTTACATCATTTTCATGTTGTTAACGAGGCAGCAAGCATTATTACCATTTTATACATGATTGGATTCATGATCTCATGACACAAAATGACTACATTTTATGAATCTGTTGTGTTTTCTATAAATATTGATGATATTCTACTCAGTGATCTATAGTGCTTAAGGACATAGAGCTTGGTGTGAGATACACCTAAACCTCAACCTATTTTGGTTCCTTGTAGCTATAAAGGCTTGAAGCAAGTTAATTTAATACCTTTTTTGTAAATTTCACCATTGAAAATAATACTGTGTATATGAAATTTTTTGAAGATTTAAATGCACTAATATACTGGAAACATCCCAAAGCTTTATATACTTTTTTATAGTTGCTTTAATAATCAGTAATTAAGGCAATGTTATTTTGTGTGCTGTTTTTTCAGAGATTATGAGATCACTTACTTGCAACAGAAAGTGAGGGACCTCACACAGCAGCCATATGTATTTAAGCAGAGGCCAGTGTGGACCAGCCATACCTTATTTATCAGTATTGTAAACAGTGAGTGGGAGGAGTTAAAAAATAAGAGGAATAACCTCAAATAACAAGGAAAATAGTTGTTCCATAGTCCAACAGGCTGATCCAGATAGGGCTTCATGCAGTGTAGATAAAATAAAGGAGGCAATTTGAACCATCTGGTTACACAAAGAAGAAATCAGAAATGACTTGTTTGGACTTTTAACCCTTGGAGTATTAATACTGTGTCTATGATCTCTGAGGTGTTCCTTTCTTTTTTGTTGGTGCTGAGGATTGAACCCATGGTGCCACTCATGCCAGGTGAGTGCTCTACCACTCAGCCTCATCCCCTGAGGTGTTCCTTACATACCATCATCACTACTATTCTTCATAGTAACTTTGAGCCACCAAGAAGTGTTTGAATTAGAACCAATATACTATAGAAAGACTTGGATAGTTGGTTTTAATCTTTGAAATCTGAATACCAGTTACTTGTCCATTCATTCTTTTCACTCTTTTTGAGGGGAGTCATGCCTAGGATAGATCTCAGTGGCAATTAACCACTAAGCCACATCCCCAGCCCTATTTTGTATTTCATTTAAAGGTAGGATCTCACTGAGTTGCTTATTAGCACTTCACTTTCACTGAGGGTGCCTTTGAACTATGATCCTCCTGCCTTGGCCTCCAGAATCACTGGGAATACAGGCATGTGCCACCATGCCCAGTTGTCCTTTTACACTTCATTGTACTCAATTGTAAAAATACTAAATTTGAATATGTTTATTATTTAATTTGATTCATATAATTGAGGTAAGTCAATAGGTTTTTTGGTCAGTAGTGTGGTAAATAATATGAGTTCAGATCTCAAATATGTTTGATTTTTGGGCCTTTTATTATTGTTATTTTAAAGGTTATTTGTAAAGGTCAGTATTTCTTTTCTAACCTTTCATTGGCTTCTGTTAATGGGGAACATTACTAAAATAAAGTCCTGCTCATAAATATTTGTGTGTGTGTGTTTGGTCCAGTAATCTTCTCATTTATTTTAAGTGATACAAAAAAGCATTTATCTCCAGGGAGATTCATGGGAATCTCAAAACATTAACATTTTGAGAATTTTGAATCTGCTATATATAGACTAGTGAATGCCTATAGTAAAGAAAATATGTGGACCACTGTCTTGTACAGAATCTTTACTCATGCAGAACTGAATTTTGGTAAACACACTAAATAAACCCTTGTGGTAGGTTTTCACTATCCAAAAAGTAAGTTCAGTAATTAGAATGAACCCTAAGCAGTTTCAAGCTTGAAGTTTATGTTTAGGCACAATTTCTCACAGTGGTCTAAGATATCAGAAATGCAAAGTTTTAAAAATGCGAACAGTATGTTTGCATGGCTTGACAATTATCATGCCAAAATTTGATGATCTGTTGTGTTTCAAGTTGGTACTTAAATAAAATTGAGAGTCAGGGCTTTCATGTTCTTGTACAGTTTATCTCTGGTGCCACTGTTATTTCAGTTAGAGGACTTTATGCCATTTTAAGAGTATGACCATGTATTATGTATAAGCAAAAATGAATTCCAGGTTTCATCAAGTCATGTTAAAAGCATCTTTATCGCTACACTTGCTTGCAGGATCTTTAGTTTTTCACCTGTTTCCTGAATGAGAAATGGGAGATGTAGGGATGAATTTAGTCAGCTAGTGTACTTATTTAAGATGAATTGTGTTCATTTCCCCATGCAGAACAGTGTTCCACTGAAGAGTAGAGGATAAATATGGTTTGGGTAGTGTTGTAGGTAAATAATGCTCCTTCCTTCCCCCAATAGGTCCATGTCCTAATCCCCAGAAGTGAATGTGTGATCTTTTGGTAAAGAGAAATTAAGGATGCAGATGGAGTATGGATGCTAATCAGCTTACAGTAAGGTAGAAAGATTATTGTGGATTATCCTGATGAGCCAAGTGTAACCTCACATGTGTCCTTAAAAGTGGAAGGGGAAACAAAGTTAACAGAACCAGAGAGAGAGCAGAATGAGAAGGACCATTTTCTGTCATGTCTTTGGAGTTGAGGATGACTGTGAGCCAGAGCCAGTACATTGCAGTGCAAGGGAACAGTCCCTTCCCTGGAGTCTCAGAAAGGAAGAGTCCTGCTGTGACACCCTTACTTTAACAATCCAACAAGACCTGTATCAGACATCTGACCTACATAACTGTAAGAATAAAATACACTGTGGTTTTAAACCAGTAATCAATTTGTTAAGGCAGAGATAAAAGGAGTACAGGTAAGGATGGTTGAGACCATTGGTTGTTTAGGTATCTGGTATCCTTTTAAGGTGTGAGAACTCAGATCATCCTGAAGTTTATTACAGTAATCTAGAAAAAATGTTAAGGATAATGACAGAAGGATTTTCACTAAGGCCAGTGAAAGTAACAAAAGGTGGTTTGAAAAGTGAGGGGGGGGCCATGTTGAGGGTTTTGGTTTCAGATATACTAATTTGTTTGTGTGTTTTGGTATTAGGAAATTGAACCCAGTGGGATTTTACCACAGAACTACATCCCCAGCTATCTTTTTTTTTAATTTTGAGACAGGGTCCTGGCACCATTTCCCAGGCTGGCCTTAAACATGGATACTCCTGCCTCAGCCTTAGTTGCTGGATAACAGACATGCACCACCAAGCCAGAATCAGATCCTCAATTTGAAGGATGATGGGGACCTGCTTCCCTATGAAATTAATTTAGAAACTTACTAAACTTCATTGAATGCACTAGACAATTTGTGCTAAAAGGTTAATGTTTCAACCAGTAAACAGCAGGAGATAAACACACCACACACACACACACACCACACACACACACACACCACATACCTACCTTAAAAATCTCAGAGTAATATGTTGAGGGAGGAAAGGACAAAATTAACGCATGTAAATAACTCTTGTGGCAAACCAAAACTGGGGTTTCTTATCAATTTCTTTCCAATTTGGTTGAGAAAAGAGCTAGTATTGAAGAATTGTGTGTATTCATTTTTCTCAGTAGGACTGTGTCTGAATTCATTCTAAAAATAGAAAAATGGTATTTTCATTCTAGGCTCAGGTGAGAGAGATGACAAGAATGCCACTGAGCTGCAGACATTATTAAAAACTTTTGCTGTATTTAGAGTATTTTGTTCCTCTACAACATTACCTTCTGCTCAACAACCAAAATAAACACATTCTCTTGAGTGACACAGGCTGTCTTTCTGGCAGTTACCACAGTTCCATAGTGTTCATTGTATTACTAGTTGATTACAGTAACAAAAGTGTGTGGTTTATTGTCATTGACTGTTACTGTTGTTCCAAAATTGTTTTTTTTTCTGCTGAATATGTGATATAACAAATTAAAGAATCCCTTAGTGCCTATTTATATATTTGTTTTCATCCTGTGCTCCTACAACTCTGGGGTTACTTTTTTCCCCAAGAATTCTTTTAATTGTCTTATTCTCTTCATCTTGAAATGTTACTGTCAAGAAAAAAAATAATCCTTACTACTTTTAAAACCTTTGAATTTTTTTCTTATGAATTCCCTGCCCTTTGGATTCTTGAATTTAACCTGCCTAGCTTACCAATTTGATTAAGGACAACTTTTGTTAATGGATTTTTTATTCTCTTCTATGTGTGTTAACAATTGTAGAGGTTTATAGGGGAGAAACCCAGACAAACCGAAATGGGTCCTTGTGCCTTCAATTAACAAAACTATATCAAGCTGCTTGCAGGAATTGAAAGTCCCAAAATGGCATCCTCCATGTCTAGAAAGACTTGACTGTGGGGTGAATTTCAGGTCAAGAACGTAAGGATGAACAGTTTGATAGCTGTTGCCGCTCAGTAGTCCTTGCATCACTGTTGACATGTGACTTGCTGTGAGATCAGAATGTATAATTTTTTAACAGAAGGTAATACCTGTGGACAATTGGTTTATATTTTTTCACAAAACTAAGATTAACTCTACTCTCCTTTTCTCTCCAAAAGGAAGGCAGTTGCCAGGGGCCAGCCCCAGCAGGGGTCCACAGGTTCCACACTGGTAAGGGGGCATGGGAAAACAGTGTTGGCAATGGATGGAGAATGAAAGACAGACTCTAGTTCTGGTGCAATCATTCCCACTTTATTCTGGGGAAGATTGGGTTTATATACATTTCTTTCAGGCTTTGATGACAGGCTTGTGACTAATAAAATCAAAGAAGTTTCCAAAGCATAGGCAGAAATTTCTTACTGAAAGATTATTAGAAAACAGTAACCTTACAGATTATCCTTACTTAATCACCAGGGCTTGCCATTGATAAAATAAGCTGGTCACATCTAGTAGCTACTGTGGGAGGTGCTTTGTGCTTAAAACTTGGGGAAACATTGTTATGTATAAGTTTCTGTGCCCCAACACAGAAACTTACAGATAAGTTCTGGCTGTGCCAGTAAATACAGTGTTTGGTTTTTAACATAATAAAACATTCTGCTGTAGTGAGGTTTGTGTAATGTAGCAGTTAAAGTCAAATTCAGGGGAGTATGAATGCTTTGGCTTAGCAAATACTGTATTGTATTTTCAGATCATTTTATTGCCAACCACTGTCTTTCTGGTGTTCAGGATTTGCTACTCTGGATCCAGTAAGGAAAGGGAAGTCACACAATAATGAAAACAGAGAATATTTAATTTAAAGAATTACTATCACAGGCTGTTGCCTTGTAGAAGTAAGAGAGCTGTGAAAAATAATAGTAATTGATTGCCAGTGCACCCTGTGCTTGTAGGGCTGTGATTGAGTAACCAAGCAAGCAGCCCGCACAGGGTTTGAGATGCAGACCTCATTGGAGAGGGCTCATATGTGACTCATTGGACAACAGAGAAAGGGTTTGATGGAATTTGCTAGAACATCACCCTCTCTGGTACCAGGGAAACATGTTTATAGGTGATATTTCAGCAGGACATGTGTTCTACAGAGTTGTAGCCTCAGGAGGGAAGGTGCAGAGGAAGCTGTGAACTGTGGTGCAGAGCAGGAGCCTGGTGCTGGAGGATACCTGCCAAAAGTGCCCTAGATGGAAGCAGAACTCTTCTCTCCTGCAGTGTCTCTGGTGCCATCTGCTGAACATTATCCATCAGTTGACATTGGTACAGAAACTAGAATAGTTTTTCTTTGTACCTATTCCCTGGTTTAATTGCTGCAGCAAATTGCTGTTCTAGGCTTTTCCTGAAGTACATGTTTGTAGCTTTTACACTCTCTGCCATCCAGAAACAACTTCTTGGAAGTTAATTGTTGTTAGACTCCTTTGGTCTTAGAGTCCACTCCTGCCTTTGTTGTTCCCATTTAGCTGATCATGGTCATTTTTCTACTTTGTACCCTCTCACATTTTTAAATGTACAAAGGGAGTCATAGTCCTGGACCAAATTTTGGGGTATTTTTTCTTATAAATATAGTGATAAGATTAATGTCTCTTTTTTTATTAGCCTTAGGTTGTATCCCACAGTTCCTTTGACTTATTTTAACATAAGGTTTTTGTTCTTGTTTTATACAGCAGACTAAAAGAAATCAATCACTTTTCATAGCTTTATTTTATGATGTGTTTAAAATCAGCCAGGGTACTATGGTCATGAACTCTGTCAGTATGTCCTTCAGTGAGCAGTTCTGTCTAATGAAAACATAAACTAGGTAATTTTATTGTTTTCTTCTTTGTAATTATTTTTCTTCCTTTGAACAAATATTAAAGTGCCATATTTGCATTATAGTCAAGGAAAATTCGTGGGTGAATATACCTACAAAGTTTTATGATGGGGTTCAAGTGTCAGTAATATAGAGAGATATTTTTGACTAGCTCTCATTTTGTTTCTGTTTCCACCATAATGTAACAACAAGAATTCAGAAATGAACAAAAAAAAAAAAAATAGCTCACATAACCTTATGCCAGCTGGGTTTTATAAGTCAAGGGAATGATTTAGACAAGAATTAGTGTACATAACTAGGTTGTTCTCAGGTTGATATTCTGAACATATTTTTAAAATCTCTTGGGCATTTTACCAGTGTTTTTGTATTCTTTATATTTACAGTACTTATAAAAACTGTTTAAAATATTTGCTAGTCTCTGAAATATACTGTGGTTTAACACTATGAATAATTCAGAAGAGAATATATTGAGTCTCTTTCCTCCTGCTATGTTTCCGTATCTGTACATTTTCTTGTTAATAATCTCACTAGTTAGCCTGAGGACACTGAAATATCAACTCTTCCAACTTATTTTGGACTCTGACCTCCTCTACCGAGGGATATATTCTGTAAATAAGCTTGAAATTGTGCATAACTTCCAACATCTTGTGAGGAGTGATGGCTACTGCATCACGGAGGTACCGCATATCCAATGGGTTCTGATCTCTCACAGAGAGTGGCAAAATTGGGACACCCATAAGAGCTTTTATCCTCAGGATGATATTTTCATACCCAGCAGGGTGCCTCCAACTGCCTGCATGGTGGCAATGGGGATAACTATTCCAAATGATTCTCATCAGAGTGAGTTTACAATTCTAGTGATCTTTCTCATGTTTCTGGTACTGCATGCAGCCTTTTTCTACCAGTCTTACCACTGGCACTTGGTATCACTGAGCTGCAGACACTATGATGCCATGGCAGTGCCTTGAGCCTCTCTTAACATTGACCACAGGACCATGCTCTAGCAGCCCAGATCTCTCAGCAGGGTTGTGTCTGGGTTTCTCTATTACTCCCACCTTGATACTGGTTAAGGGTGCCTCCCAAATATTTTTTTTTTTGCAGATTTCAGTCTTTAAAAGAAAAAAAAAAAAAGAAACTGAGTATTTTTCTGATTTCCCAGGAAGAAAGCCTAGATAAAGTATCCTGAATGAAGAGACTTCTGAATGCATACTCTGATCATTCCTGGAAGATTTGGAAGCACATCAAATTTTCCTTGACATCTCAGGGAAAATCCAAGTCTCTCCTTTGCTGAAAATATTGTATTTGGACTTAGAATAATCTACATAACTTTCTAATGTTTTGCTATAAAATATCGTCCTTCTATATAATTAGGGAGATTCTGATGCCACAACTTTTACATTTTGACAGCATTTAGGGCACTGTTTTTATACAGTATATGTGGTTTCATTTTGATATTAGGGCATAGAATGAATAATTAATTTGCTTAAATTAATGCCAAATATATCCATGTGTTTTCATCCATTCTTCTTTTGGTGGTCATTTGACATTATTTCATAACATTTTCTAAATGTTTTTAGTTGTTGGTAAACACAATACTTTTATTTCTTTTCTCTTCTTTTATTAGTGTCATGCTGAAGATCAAACCCAGTGCCTTGCACATGCTCAGCCAGTGCTCTACCACTGAGCCACAACCTCAGCCCTCATTTTATGACTATTTAATGGTGACTTCCAGAACCACATGCATTGAATTTCACATGTCATCTGTGCATATTGATACAAGAATATTAGAAATATGAGCAAGGATCAGGAAAGCTGGATGTCATGGTGTTCATATTCCTAATATTCTGAGGACTCTCCAAACTGCTTTCAAAAGTGGAAGTCCCTGTTGTATTTCTCCCAGTGTATGATTGTTATTTTATTCCTCAAACCTCTCTAGTACTTATTATATTAAGACTTATTAAGTACTGATCTGGTGGGATGAGCAGAAATGTAAATAGAGTTTTGAATAGTATTTACCTGAATGTTAAAAATGTTGATGGGTTTTTAATGCATTTGTAGACAATTTGTATTTCTTGTTTTGAGAATTTCCTATCTCCTGTTTCCTTCCATTTTATACTTAGAATGGTGATATTCTCCTCAGCTCACTAGGCAGAATATTCCTCTCTTCCTCTCATCTAGTTTTCCCCTGGGCCATGTGCATTCTGTTTCTCCTATGAACACATTTTTTTAAAAGATCACTATTTCTAAGTTTCATCCAGTCACAGGCTCTCTGAAGTGTCCCTTTGTTGTTTCCGCACAGCCTGTCTTCTTTTTCATCAAGCAACCACACACTAGTTCAAATGACTCCTACCTCTGTAAATGGACTGTTATTCAGAGATCCTTGTCATCTTTTGCTCTGAAATGCATCTTAAAATTTTCTTCAATGGAAGTATTGCATTCTGCACCCAAATTCTGTGTGCAATTATGTTCAAATTCAGTACACATTTCCTTACTATATTTTCCTTTTCGTGTAACAGTTTATCATTCCTACACAAGGCGGCAAAATTGAAAATCTCTCCTCCAATTGAGTACCATAATTTAAGACTAAAATTTTGTCCATTCAGTGTTTAAAAAGTTGAAGCTGTATAACATCATGTGCAATTCTTTTTTTTAATTCTTTTTTTAATTTTTTATTTTTATTTATTTATTTTTTATTGTAAACAAATGGGATACATGTTGTTTCTCTGTTTGTACATGGCATAAAGGCATACCATTTGTGTAATCATAAATTTACATAGAGTAATGTTGTGCAATTCTTAAAACAATTTCAAAGAAGATTCATACAGCCTTTGTAGAATTGCAGAGACAAAACAAAGTTGACTGATTAAATATCCATGGTACTTGTTTTGGATATATGTACATCAGTGCATTTGTTGAGAGGAAGTACATTTCCTAGGTCCCTCATCCTGATTTACTCCAAAAATAGCCAGAAGAACATAAGAGCTCATAGTATGCCTGAGTGCCTAGGATAGTGTAACTTACAGGAAATTTTTCTTGCTCAAAATGCATTCATCTAATTTCCAATTGCAATGATTTCACCCTGACATATATGGTGATGAATCAAGAGTGTTGATGAAATCTTTGTGCTACTCATTATTGACATTTCTATTACACAGTGTATCTGGGAGCAACATCCAAAGGTGTGCAATTTTCTCATATCTGGTGGATCTGATTGAGGAGCAAAGAGCATCATAAATGGACATGTGGAAGGTAAGAACCACAAATGATGAAAAATATCTTGATGAGACTATGGCCTTAAAACATGACCATTAATATATTTTATTTGTTCCAAGAATGTACCCATGAGATAGCTAGTAATGACAAAGAAATATATTAAGTCATACCTTATTAGGTTTCTGCCACAGGTTAAGCTGTTGGTACTGATAAAGAAACTAAACTGTGAATTGCATTTTGTTACATGCTTCAATCAAAGAAAAGTTGAAATAAAGAAAGGGAGAGAAGAAGAGGGAATGAACAGTGAGAAAGGCATTGATTCCCAGGAGACAATGATGAAAGAAGGAGCAATTGTACTTAGCAGCTAGAAGGACATTCAAGTCACATATGAGCAGGGAAAAGAGAAGTGTTTTTAAAGTGAGGGAAACATGTGAGTTTCTAGGTCCAAATTTGAATGAGGGGTTCCGAAAAATTTTCCCATCCTTCCTGAATTAATTGCACTTGGAAAGGAGTTGAGAAGGGAAGGAATGATTCCACATTGCTACATTTATTTACCACAAAAGATTATCCATGTATACAATCTAATGACAAAAAATATGTCGCTACTGCCTATGAAAAATTTGTAGGGGAGAAACATCAATTATGAAAATAGAAAAAACTTTCAATGATTATGAAGTGGTTCACAAATCCATAGGTATCTAAAATTCACTTTGGAAAAGCTTACAGCTCCTTCTAAACTTTGATTTGAGGACGACATCCTGGGGAGAAACCCAGAGCTATATTCAAGTTAATGTAGACATGGTGGAAGCGAAACAAGTTCTTACTGGAACTCTGAAACTGCAATGAATCATCTGATAGGGCCATGTTCAGAATGTCATTCTGACTCAACAGATCTTTGCTTTTAGGATTTCTTTATACTCTAAGGTAATTCCAATGATCTGGTTGTGCAGACAACCTTTTTTTTTTTTTTTTTTTAACCAGAATAAGAAGATCCATTTGGTGTTATTTTGAAGAATAGCACTAGATCAAACACATCAGAACACAAGCAGCTCACATGCCAGCATAAATATTGCTATAATTCTGAGCATATCTCTTGGGTAGTGTGAAGAGTGCACAAGACAGAGATTTAGAAATCATGTTTTTTAAAATTTATTTTTATTGTAAGTGAATGGGATACATGTTGATTCTCTGTTTGTACATGGAGTAAAGACATACCATTTGTGTAATCATACATTTACATAGGGTAATGTTGTTTGATTCATTCTGTTTTATTTTTTCCCTAATCACCCATCTCTCCCACCCCTCTTTTCCATCTATAAATTCCATCCTTCCTCCATTCTTGCCCCCTCTCCCCACATTATGTGTCATCATCCGCTTATCAGAAAGATCATTCATCCTTTGGTTTTTTGAGATTGGCTTATCTCACTTAGCATGATATTCTCCAGTTTCATCCATTTGCCTGCAAATGCCATAATTTTATTATTCTTTATGGTTGAGTAATATTCCATTGTATAAATATACCCCAATATCTTTATCCTTTCATCAATTGAAGGGCATCCAGGTTGGTTCCATAATCTGACTATTGTGAATTGAGCAGCTATGAACATTGATGTGGCTGCATCTTTGTAGTATTCTGCTTTTAAGTCCTTTGGGTATAGGCCAAGGAGTGGGATAGCCCGGTCAAATGGTTTTTCCATTCCAAGCGTTCTGAGGAATCTCCACACTGCTTTCCAGATTGGCTGCACTAATTTGCAACCCCACCAGCAATGTATGAGTGTACCTTTTTCCACACATCCTCTCCACCTATTGTTGCTTGTATTCTTGATAATCACCATTCTAATTGGAATGAGATGGAATCTTAGGATAGTTTTGATTTGCATTTCTCTTATTACTAAAGATATTGAACATTTTTTCATATGTTTGTTGACTGCTTGAAGATCTTCTTCAGTGAAGTGTCTGTTCATTTCCTTAGCCCATTTGTTGATTGGATTATTTGTATTCTTGGTGTAGAGTTTTTTCAGTTCTTTATAGATTCTGGAGATTAGGGCTCTATCTGAACTATGGGTGGCAAAGATTTTCTCCCACTCTGTAGGCTCTCTCTTCACATTGCTGATAGTTTCCTTTGCTGAGAGAAAGCTTTTTAGTTTGAATCTATCCCAGTAATTGATTCTTGCTTTTATTTCTTGTGGTATGGGAGTTGTGTTAAGGAAGTCTGATCCTGGGCTGACATGTTGAAAATTTGGACCTACTTTTTCTTCTATAAGATGAAGGGTCTCTGGTCTGATTCCAAGGTCCTTGGTCCATTTTGAGTTGAGTTTTGAGGAGGGTGAGAGATAGGGGTTTAATTTCATTCTCCTGGATATGGATTTCCAGTTTTCCAGCACCATTTGTTGAAGAGGCTATCTTTTCTCCATTGCATATTTTTGGCACCTCTGTCTATTATGAGAAAATTGTATTTATTTGGGTTTGTGTCCATGTCTTCTATTCTATACCATTGATATACCTGTTTATTTTGGTACCAACACCATGCCATTTTTGTTACTATAGCTTTGTAGTATAGTTGAACTTCTGGTATTGCAATACTCCCTGCTTCACTCTTCCTGCTAAGGATTGCTTTAACTATTCTGGATTTCTTATTCTTCCAGATGAATTTCATGATTGCTTGCTCTATTTCTGTAAAGTACCTCATTGGGATTTTAGTTGAAATTGCTTTAAATCTGTATACCACTTTTGGTAGTATGGCCATTTTGACAAAATTAATTCTGCCTATTCAAGAACATGGAGACCTTTCCATCTTCTAAGGTTTTCTTTAATTTCTTTCTTTATGTTTTGTAGTTCTCATTTTAGAGGTCTTGCACCTCTTTTGTGAGATTGATTCCCAAGTATTTTACTTTTTTCGAGGCTATTGTGAATGGGGTAGTTTTTCTAACTTTTCTTTCTGAAGATTCATCACTTATGTATAAAAATGCATTGGATTTATTAGTATTGATCTTATATCCTGCTACTTTACTGAATTCACTTATGAGTTCCTAAAGTTTCTGGTGGAATTTCCCAGTTCCTCTAAATATATAATCATGTCATCAGCAAATAGAGATAGTTTGAGTTCTTCTTTTCCTTTTTGTATCCCTTAAATTTCTTTGGTCTGTCTAATTGCTGTAGCTACATTTTCAAGGACAATGTTGAATAGAAGTGGTGAAAGAGGACATTTCTGCCTTGTTCCAGGTTTTAGGGCAAATGCTTTCAGTTTTTCACCATTTAGAATATTAACCTTGGGCTTAGAATAGATAGCCTTTACAATATTAAGGAATGTTCCACTATCCCTATTTTGTCTAGTGTTTTGAGCATAAAGGGATGTTGCATTTTATCAAATGCTTTTTCTGCATCTATCAAAATAATCATTCTATTCTTGACTTTAGTTCTGTTAGTATGGTGAATTACATTTATTGATTTCCAGATGATGAACCATCCTTGCATTCCTGGGATAATACCCACTTGATCGTGGTGCACTATCTTTTTAATATATTTTTGTATGCGATTTGCTAAATCTTGGTTGAGAATTTTTGCATCGATGTTCATTAAGGATATTGGTCTGCAATTTTCTTTCCTCGAAGTGTCTCTCTCTCTGGTTTAGGTATCAGGGTGATATTGGCTTCATAGAATGAGTTTGGGAGGGTTCCCTCATCTTCTATTTCATGGAATATTTTGAAGAGTATTGGAATGAGCTCTTCTTTAAAGGTTTTGTAGAACTTGGCTGAGAACCCATCTGGTCTTGGATTTTTCTTTGTTGATAGGCTCTTGATGACTTCTTCTATTTCATTACATGAAATTGATCTATTTAAGTTGTGTTTGTCCTCCTGGTACAGTGTAGGTAATTTATATGTCTCTAGAAACCTGTTGATCTCTTTGAGATTTTCTGTTTTGATGCAGTATAGATTTTCAAAATAGCTTCTAATTATATTTTGTACTTCACTCATGTCTGCATGGTATTTCCTTATTCATTCTGAATTTTAGTAGTTTGAATTTTCTCTCTTCTTCTCTTTGTTAGTGTGGCTAAGGGCTTATCAATTTTTTTTATTTTTTCAAAGAACGAACTATTTTGTTAATTTTTTCTATTGTTTCTTGTGTTTCAATTTCATTGATTTCAGCTCTGATTTTAACTATTTCCTGTCTTCTTCTACTTTTGGTGTTGATCTGTTTTTCTTTATCTAGGGTTTTGAGCTGTAGTGTTAAGTTGTTTATTTGTTGATTTTTACTTCTTTTATTGAATACGCTCCATTAAATAAATATTACTCTAAGTACTGCTTTCTTAGTGTCCCAGAGATTTTGATATGATATGTCTTTTTTCTCATTTATTCTAAGAATTTTTTAAATTTTCCTCTTGATGTTTTCTGTTATCCATTCATCATACAATATCATATTATTTAATCTCCAGGTCTTGGAGTAGTTTCTGCTTTTTATTCTGTCATTTATTTCTAATTTCAATTCATTATGATCTGATAGAATACAATGAAGTATCGCTTGCTACTTCTATATGCTAACATTAGCTTTATGGCATAAATATGGTTTATTTTAGGGAAAGATCCATGTGCTGCTTAGAAGAAGGTGTATTTACTCTTTTTTGGATAGTATATTCTACATATGTTCATTAAGTCTAAATTATTGATTGTGTTATTGAGATGTATGGTTTTTTTAATTCAGTTTTTGTTTGGAAGATCTGTCCAGTGTTGAGAGAGGTGTGTTCAAATTGCCTGATATTATTGCATTGTGGTCTATTTGATTTCTGGAATTGAGAAGGATTTGTTTGATGTACATGGATGAGCCAAGTTTAGGGCATAGATATTTATGATTGTTATGTCTTGCTGATTTATGCTTCCGTTAAGCAGTATGAAATGTCCTTCTTTATCCCTTCTGACTAACTTTGGCTTGAAGTCCACATTATCTGAAATGAGAATGGATACTCCAGCTTTTTTGCTGTGTCCATGTGCATGGCATGTTTTTTCCCATCCTTTCACCCTTAGTCTGTGGTTATCTCTTTCTATGAATGAGTCTCTTGCAAGCAGCATATTGTTGGATTTTTCTTTTTAACCCTATCTGCCAGTGTATGTCTTTTGATTGATTAGTTCAGGCTATTAACATTCAGGGTTATTATTGAGATATGATTTGTATTTCCAGTCATTTGGCTCGTTATTGTTTGTTGACACGACTTGGTTTCTCCTTTATTGGGCTATTGCTTATTTGCTTCATTGTTTTTCATCTCTTCCTCATGGAATTTTTTCATAAGAATGTTCTGTAATGCTGGCTTTCTTTTTAAAAATTCTTTTAGTTTTTGTTTATCATGGAAAGATTTTTTTTCCATCATCTAATCTAAAGGGAAATTTTGCTGGGTATAAGATTCTTGGTTGGCATCCATTTTCTGTCAGGGCTTGATATATGTTGTTCCAGGTCCTTCTAGCTTTTAGGGTCTGGGTTAAAAAATCTGCTGATATTCTTATTGGTTTTCCCCTGAATATAATTTGATTCATTTCCCTCACAGCCTTTAAAATTTTGTCTTTATTTTGTATGTTAGGTATTTTTGTAATAATGTGCCTTGGTGTGGGTGTGTTGTAATTTTGTGTATTTGGAATTCTGTAAGCCTCTTGTACTTGATTTTCCATTTCATTCTTCAGATTTGGGAAATTTTCTGACATTATTTTATTGAATAGATTGTTCATTCCTTTGGTTTATTTCTCTGTGCCTTCCTCTATCCCAATAATTCTCAGGTTTGGCCTTTTCATGATATCCCGTAATTCTTGTAGATTCTGATCATGATTTTTTACCATCTTCTCTGGTTGGTCAACTTTGTTTTTCAAGATTAAATGTTTCATTTTCAATGTCAGAGGTTCTGTCTTCCTTGTGTTCTATCCTCATAGTTATGATTTCTATGGAGTTTTAGTTTGGTTTATTTTTTCCTTCATTCAAGGATTTCTGTTTGTTTTTGTTCAGTATCTCTAACTCTTTATTGAAATGATCTTTTGGTTCTGGTGTTTGTTCTTTTAACTCTTGATTGGTGTGATCATTTAATGCCTGCATTTGCTCTTTCATCTCATCCTTCAATGCCTGCATTTGATCTTTCATCTCCTTGTTTGGTTCTCTGATTGTTTTAATTATGTACATTCTGAACTCTCTTTCTGCCATTTCTTCCACCATGCTGTCATTGGGTTTTATTGATATAGCATCTAGGTTTGTTTGGTACATTTTCTTCCCTTGTTTTCTCATATTGGTCAGATATCAGTGGGACTCTGAGATATTGCAGATTTCCTCTATTGGCTTTTAGTGTCCCTGTAGATTTTCAACATATCACCTCTTAACCTTTAGTAGCCTGAATTCTTGGAGGAAACTGATAATGCAGTGCTTCAGAAGAAAGCTGCCACTGGCCTGCTACCAGGTGCAGAATTGTGGGATGGGTGTGCTTGGATAGCCTCTCACTAGGCATGCCTACCCCGAGAAGCCTGCTGTGGACCAGGTCTGCCACTGGATGGAGGCGGGCTGCCCGAGAAAGCCTCAGGCCCCCATGCCCTGGTCTGAGAAGCTGCCTGTCCACCAGACCATGGCCGCCACTGGGGACTTGGTGTGTGTGGAAAGCTTCTCACTGGGTGGGTCTGCTCAGAGAAGCTGACTGTGGTCTGGGCCTGCCATCAGATGGAGCCGGGCTGCTGGGGAACCACTCTCACCACCCTGCCTTGTTCTGAGAAGTTGTCTGGGGACCGGGACCCACTGCTCGGTTCAGGACTCAAGGTTGGTTGTGCTCAGAAAGCCTCTCACTAGGCAGGTCTGCTTGGAGAAGCTGGCTGTGGGCTGGGCCTGCCGCCAGATGGAGCCAGGCTGCTTGGGAAAGCCTCTGGCCCTCCTGTCCTGGTCTGAGAAGCTGCCTGCAGACCTGATCAGGGCCTGCTGTTTGGGGCTGGGTGTGTGCAGAAAGCCTCTCACTGGGTGGTTCTGCTCCAAGAAGCTGGCCATGGAACGGGCCTGTTGCCAAATGGTGCCAGGCTGCTGGGAAAATCCTCTCGCTGCCCTGCCTTGCTTCGAGAATCTGCCCACTGTCCTGGCCTGCTGCCTAGGCCAAGCTTCACCCAGTGAGAGTGAATCAACAAGTGTCTCTGAGTTTGTCTAAGTCTCTCAATACCTACCCTTCTTGAATCCTGAGTTCTGGAGTGCCAGGAGATGCAGTCACCCTCTAGTCTGCCATCTTGAAACCCCTTCTAGAAATCATGTTTTTAAGATAAATTTTCTTCTTTGACAGGCAAGAAGGAGTTGGGATACTGCATTCAAAGAATCCAAAATAGAAAGAATCAAGTACCTACTTCTAAAGGTTTTTTTGAAAAAGCTAAAAGGAAGGGGAAATGAGGGATAAAACAAAGATATTAGCTAGGTAATTTTGGAGGGGATAAATGAGGAAACTGAAAGAATGTGATTCACTTCTATCAGGGTGCCTGCATTAAAACCAAAGGTGAGATGATTGCTGGTCCACAGATGATTGAAACCAGTTGGGACTGGAAGAATCATTTCAACATGCAGATAGGAATTTCTTCTCCATACCTAACAGGCCCACATTCATATGCATGGCAAACAAATCAGTGATTCAGATGAGAGGTCTAGCATTTTGAAGCTTTGGTTGTTTTAAAGACAGTTATTATTTCATTATTATTGGGGCTTTTTCTACTATTACTTCTATTTCTACTAGTACTTCTACTATGAGTACTACACTACTACTAGGACTAATCTACTGCTGCATTGGAAAGAATCCATATCCTCAGTTATGTCAAAAATATAATCTCTTGCGGTGCCAAATTCTGATCTCTAGGTACCTAGTTTTCTGCTCAGCCAGCACTTTCTGAAAATATTTGAAATCAAATTTATGTATGCTATACCAGACTCATTTTCACTAGAATTCTTGATGGAATTCATTCCTTTATTCCTCAAACACCAAGACTAATACTCATAGTGTATATTCCAAAGAATTTGAAGCAAAATACTTAACTGGTATGTGTCAAATCTGTGAACTTTCAGAACACATTTTGCTTTGGATTGGCTTTTCTGAATTCTTTAATTTTTATCATGTGGTTTTTGTTTTTGTTTTTCTTTTCAGTTGTGGAACCTGTATCTGTGAACAAGGGAGGAAAAAGATACATGAAATGGCTTAAACCAGAGGATTCAGGCAAGAAGGTATGCCACTGTCCCACATGGGTATGAAAAAGACAACAGTAATATATTAGCTTTGGTTCCAAAAGCATATGTCTGATCTAATTAGTTCAGAAAAACCTGTCTGATGAGAAATGGATTCTCTTCACAACTTTGGACTTTTTGATAATAAGGCAAATGAGGTACAGGTTTCATGCTTACAATAAAATGGATAAAATAATTCTGACAGGTCACTCCACATATGTGCTACCATCTTATTACTCCAACTTTGACTTTGAACTTCTCAGGTTCCTTGCTTGCTCCTCTGCATACAGATGTCTTGTTCTCTAGCATTCTACATAATCACATTGGTATTTGTACCCTTCCCTAACTATTCATGGTCATTGCAAAGGTGTTCTTACCATTGGAAACTTAACTGCAGCTTTTACTAAAGCTATAACTCTTATATTGATTTAGTATATTTCAGTCATGTGGTTATATTCAACAAAAATCCCCAAACAAATAAAAAACCCAAAGCTAATGAAATCTTTATCAATTCTATCTGAAATCCTTATCACTCAGGCTAAGCTGCATATTCATTCAGTAGGAATATGAGGTGGCATTGATATATTCCAGTTTTTGTAAGTATATATTTAATTTTCTTTTCTGTATCTAAGGGCTTACATGCTTCCTGTGAGGTAATTCATCATCTACTTTTATGTTTCATTAATACCTGAATGCTGGGTGAAATACAAAACATTTACAAAATATCTTGTCTCCAGGAACATAAAGCCTACAACCAAAATCAAACATACATTTCCAAAAAATGGAAATAGTAAGAAGGGAACAAGGACACTGAAATCAGTTAACTTTTGCAGTGCAACTTCTATGAAAATACCTATATTAAAACCTTTGAAATGATAGGCAATTTCTCACTCGTGATTTACATGCTTTCTTCAATGCATTGGGAGGATTTGCCCCATCAGGTCTGTGTTGGTGTTTGCATCCATGTTTCAAAATATTTCTGTAAATGTCTGAGGAAAAGGTGTTTTAAAATACTATATCATAGACATTTCTACAAATAAACTTCCCAAATTGGAGTTGTTACACCAGTTACCTGGATTATGAGACTGATTTGCTTGCCACCCAAGTTTTATAGATAGGCCCAGGGAAGCACAGTTAGATTCCAGAATCCTGAGACCATAAGAAAAATTTTTTTGAAACCAGGATGTCAAGTCCTGTCTGTGAATTAGGAGAAACTCATTTATAAGACACTATCCACTCTACTGTGACACCCAGTGTACTGACTGAATGCATTAAAACTTTTGTTATGGTTCATATGCCACTTTATTTCATGACATCAACAACCTTTTTGGTTAGCTTGTAGCAAGAAATGATAAAATGTATGATCTTATGTACTTTTATTTATCGCTTGCTTGTAAAATGAACATTTACTGTTGAACACTCTTTCCTGAAATTTTGACTCAGAACAGTCAATACATAACACTTCCACACATGAAGGGAGTGTTTTCTCATCACTGTTTGACTTGATGTTTGTTATCCTCTCCATGGTGATGACAAATCCAGATCCTTCTGGAGACATGCCCTCCATTCAGGCCTGCATCAAACCAGTAGTGCATGGTTGCATTCTCATCATCCATCTCCATTCATGAGCATGTGCCTCAAGTTCTCATGCTCACACAGTTTAGATTGGTCCAGTTATGTATGTATATATGGCATGTTACTATCTTTGGAATGTGGTTTTCCAAATACCTCAACATTTCTAGATATCTTTCACAGTACAGTTGTGCCTAATCTTGACTCTTTAGCCCTTTCCCTGCCTGTACACCCCTCTGGCAGTTTTCACCAATTCCTATATCATCAGACAAAGACTGTGCCATTTAAGCCTGTCTCTATGCCATGCTACATTCTTCCAAACCATTACCATTTTCTGCCTCTGCATGATATCCTCACTCCTCAAGTCTGCATTCATTCCTACCTCTAAAATAGGCACTATCCATGAACCTGTTATGGCCTCAGAATCATACATCACACACAATTTTGTTTGCAAAGTGTTCACACCAATGTGATATAAAAGCATCCCCTGGCAGTCCAGGACCTAATGGAATAGAGAGGAAATGGAATAATTTACAGATCAAGTGGTTATTCCCCAGTACAAAAGAGGGTCCATTGTGAGGTAACACTAGTAAAGGAAAACCAGTGTATGTCAGGAATAGCAGGCACTATGATTGATGCTTCCAAATGTGGAGTGAATACTAAAAGAAGAAATGAAGAAAAAGGAAAGAAAAGGAAGATGCAGTTCACTGGTAAAAGTGGAACAGTGACCATTTGTTGTTGTTGTTGAATTCCAAAAATGATGTGCAGTTGTTCTTGAAAAGTTACTATTGTGACAAAGATATAGTAATGAGTGTGAAGATTTTTTTATTCATTTTTTTCACATATTTAGAGACTTCATTTAGATTCATTGTACACAAATAGGTACAAATTTTTGTTTCTATGGTTGTGCAAGATATAGATTCATACCATTTTTGTAATCATATGTGTGCATAGAGCAATGATGTCTGTCTCATTCCACCATTTTCATACCCATGCCCCCCTTCCCTATCATTTTCTCTATGTAATCTAAAGTTTCTCCATTCTTCTCTCACCTCCCACCTCCCCAACTCCACTATGTATCATCATCCCCTTATCAGGGAAAACTTTCAGCTTTTCATTTTTGTGACTGGCAAATTTCTCTTAACATGTTATTTCTCAATTCCATCTATTCATCTACAAATGCCAAAGCATTATTTTTCTTTATGACTCAATGATATTCCATGGTGTATACATGTCACCATTTCTTTATCCATTCATCTGTTGAAGGGCATCTAGGTTGGCTCTTGTTTCCATTGTAATTTTAATATTTTTTTCTGTAAAATGTCCTTTTTCCTTGAATGGATGGACCTTTGAGTCATCATATGCATTGAACATGATGAACTCTAGTGTCTCAGGAGTATTGGATCTGCCTAATTACTCCATAAATAACTCAGTATACCCTGAGAGAAGAGGGGCACATCTCTATTTATAGATTCTTGGGAGGCTGAGGCAGGCTGATTATAGGTTTTAAGTCAGCCAGGGAATTTGCAGACCGCCTGTCTCCAAATAAAAAAGACTTGGGATTTGAAGTAGTGACATAGTTCTCTGCAAGAATCCACCTGTGCCTGTGTACAATCTCTAGGCCCCCACACACAACAATCCAAAAGTTTCAAACAACATAAACATTCACCTAAATTTAATTAAAAATTATAATTGTGAAAATAAAATTATAGAAATATTACTATTATCCTTTCTTATTTGGACAGATTTTCACTCATTCTAACACTTTAAAGTAGCTTAAGTACATCTTTATGTTCATCAGCAGAGTCACACGTGGACATATTATCAGCAGAAGAGCAGAAGCGGCTTGATGGCATGGGACATAGCCAGCAATGGGTGTGTAAAGTGTCAATTTAAATTTCTTGTCAACTTATTTGCTTACAGAAAGGAGATTAGACCAAACAAAACAAAGCAAAATATGCATAGTATATTTCTAGTATGTATATTTAAAATGATTTCTATAAGGCCAGACAATGAAGAGAAGCAGTAGAAAATAACAATGTGCACCTCACTGAAAAAAAAGACCTCAGAGACAATAAATTTATCATAATAAATTCTAAAAAGAAATGACATTTAAAGTACTGACAGTAAGCAGAGACTGAAGAGGAGATGAGAATGAAATTCAAGAAGGATGAGAATAGAAAGGATTTAAAATAAGAAAAAGGGATCAAGGACCCTAAAACAAGGAATGAATGAACATATCTGAAAAAAAATCAGATATATCATGAGAAAAGAAGTAAGTTGGGAAACCCAAAGATATAACAAACCAATAATGAAAAAGACACACTTTAAAGCTCTGAAATCTTCCCATTTCCCTGGTACTAATGTAACTGAAATAAAGGGACCTCTTTCTAGGATTTCTAATTTTGGAAACATATAGCTTTGATGAAGCTAATATGATCCAGCAGTTTTCTTTTCTGCTCTGGCTCAATCAGGCCTTTCCTCATGGTGGAGAGCACAACCTTAGCTTATCTGCTTTCTTCCCCCTCACCCCACCCAGAGAATGCTGAGGTACCACTGCAAATGTTAGAGGGAATGCAATCTCAGTACTGGGTTTTGTATTGAATGATGTGGGTCTCCTTAATGAAGAAATTTCCTGATAAACCCTCTAATCTGTGGAAACTGTGGAGTAGTCTGTAATGCATTTCTTCTTCAACAAGCCACTGTTTCTGGTTTCATCTGATCACAGGCTCTCCATAGTGGCTTTCTGGTGTTTACCCACAACCCATCTTTTTGATCATGCAGCCACAAAACAGATCATTTGACTGCCATCTCTGAAAAAATGCAGTCAATAAGCACTGTATGATGCTGTGCTTCTACCCTTTTCCCTTGGAATTTCTTTTGTTTTATTTTATTTTATTATATTTAGGTTCATTGTAAATAAATGGGGTACAAATTTCATTTCTCTGGTTGTACACATACATGTACATAGGGTAATGATGTTTGTCTCATTCTATTGTTTTTATGTCTCATCTATCCACACCCTATCCCTTCTTTTCCTCTATACAATCCATCCTTCCTCTATTCTTGCCTCCTCTCACTCCACATTATGTATCATCATCCACTTATCAGAGAAATCATTCAGCTTATGGTTTTTTGGGATTGGCTTATTTCACATGGCATGATATTCTCCAACTCCATCAATTTGCCAGCAAATGCCCTAATTTTATTTTTTAATGAATGAATAATATTCCATTATATATATATATATATATATATGTGTGTGTGTGTGTGTGTGTGTGTGTGTGTGTATCACTGTTTCCTTATCTATTCATCTATTGAAGGACATCTATGGTGGTTCCACAATCTAGCTGTTGTGAATTGAGCTGCTATAAACATTGATGTAGCTGGATCACTGTAGTGTGCTGAGTTTTATTCCTTTGGGTATCATCCAAGGAGTGGGATAGCTAGTTCAAATGGTGGTTCCATTCCAGTTTTCTAAGGAATCTCCATACTGCTTTTCAGAATGGTTGCACCAATTGGCAACCCCACCAGCAATGTATGAGTGTACTTTTCCCCCACATCCTTGCCAACACTTCTTGTTGCTTGTATTCTTGATAATAGCCATTCTAATCAGGTGAGATGAAATCTTAGGATAATTTTGATTTGCATTTCTTTTATTATTAAATATGTGGAATATTTTTTTTCATATATCTGTTGATTGCTTGTAAATCTTATGAGAAGTGTCTGCTCATTTCCTTAGGCAAATTGTTGATTGGATTATCTGTATTCTTGGTGTAACATTTTTTGTGTTCTTTATAGATCCTGCAGATTAGTGCTCTATCAGATGTATGCGTGGTAAGATTTTCTCCCACACTGTAGGTTCTCATTTCACATTGTTGATTGTTTCATTGCTGAGAAAAAACTTTTTAGTTTTAATCTATGCCAATTATTGATTCCTGTTTTTATTTTTTGTGCATTAGGAGTCATGTTAAGGAGGTCTGGTCCTAAGCTGACATGATGAAAATTTGGAATCAATTTTTCTTTTATTTGGTGCAAGTTCTCTGGTCTAATTCTGAGGACCTTGATTCATTTTGCATTGAGTTTTGTGCAGTGTGAGAGATAGGGGTTTAATTTCATTTTCCCAGCACCATTTGTTGAAGAGGCTATCTTTATCTACTATGAGATAACTGTATTTATGTGGGCTTATCTGTGTGTCCTCTATTCTGTACCACTGATCTACCTGTCTTATTTTTATGGCAATACCATGCAGTTTTTGTTAGTATTGCTCTGTAATATATTTGAAGTTCTCATATTGTGATAACATCTGCTTCACTCTTCCAGCTAAGAATTGCTTTAACTATTTTGGGTTTCTTATTCCTCAATGTACAGCCATTCATGCTCTCAGCATTTTCTGTCACTGGCTAAAATCTCACTATTTTTTTCACCTTTGAAGTGGGCATTTATCTCTACCACTACAGAGGACTGCATCACTGACATTATTTTTCTCCTTTGGATCTTACTGTACACTCAATTATGGGGAGAGACATGTAGTGTCTCCCCAAGTGTTATACTGAAGTATTGGACTAGTAAAATTACTCCTGAATGATGTCAATATGTACTGGGTTCAGAGGGGCACACATGTACTTACATGTACTTGAGTGGCTGAGGCAGGCTTCTCTCAGGTTTCTCGCCAACCAAGAAATTGATTGACAACTTTTCTCCAAGTATAATCACATGGGTTTAAATTTTCTATGAATCTTTCCTAATACAAATTCTGCCTCACTCTATCTTGCTCCTTTTCTCTGCTTGAGCCATCCTCTGTAAGTTCTCCTTTCCAATTCATATATCATCAGATAAACTCATTCCATTTAAAAACTTTTCTATATACAGCCTTTCATACTCTCTGCGTTTCTTGCTTCTGACTGATAACCTCACTTTTGAAGTCTCCATTCATCTCAATCTAGATAAAATTTCATTCCTGGCACCTTTTGTCTCCTCTAGCTCTTACTACAAACTCAAATTTGAGGGGAAATAAGTAAAATTGTTGACAGCAACATGAAGTAGAATTTGTCCCATTAAGTCCAGTAATTTATAGAGTAGAAAGTAAAAGGAGTGTTCACAGGTCCCATGTTTATTACCCAGTATGATAACTGGGAGTATTTAAGATAGCCCTATTGAAAACAAGCAGATTCTGATAGGAATAAGAGGCTTAGTCATGGAAGTTTCACAAGAAAGTAACTTCTAAAATTTTAAGGTAAAGAAATCCAAGAAATGTATAAAAAAAGCAAAAGGAGTTCATTGATAAAGATGTTAATGTGATTACTTTTTGGGGGCACTAAAGATGGGGTTAAATGGATTTTTAAAATTTAATATTTGAAGGAAGAGATAGTAAACTGTGTGATGTTTCATGTTTCACTGGAAATTGAGTATTTTTTTCTCTGAAATCTTCTTTTACCTTGAGTAGGGTCAACCTGTGTGTTATTATAGGTCTTATACATGGCATGGTGACACCTAGTGTCTCCCAATGGTATTATAAAGTATTGGATGAGTAGAACTACATCCCTATGATGTACTGCACTCAGAGGGGCATGCCTGTAATTGCAGGTCCTTGAGAGGCAGATGTAAGCCCCTGTCAGGTTGCCAGCAAACAAGGAAATTAACAGACATTCCATCCCAAATATGAAGACATGGGGTTTGAAATAATTCCTATGGTGCTTGATAGGATACACATGTTCCTGCATAAAGTACAAATGGCCACACGCACGCCAACAATTAAGTATTTCAAATAATGGCTATATTCACCTAAACTCAAGCTTAATTTAAAATTATCATTGGGAAAGTAAAATTTTAGAATTATAGTTACTGTTCCTTTTTATTTGGATAAATTTTCTTCAACATTAATAGAATAAGGTAGTTTAAGTAAATCTGTGCATGTTTCAGGAGAGTCACACTTGGATATTTCAATAGAGGAAGTGGAGGAGAGACTCCATGGCACTGGATTTAGCCAGCAACATGTATGCATACATGTCATTTTGAATTCCAAATATCTTCTTTCTTTTGTTTTCAGGAGGTAAATTAGGGCAAATGACATAACCTAATACACTTTGGGCATCCAACATCACAATTTCATATTTAATTGTACAACATGTAAGTGGTCATGAATCTGAAAATAGTTTTAGAAATCAAGGTGGATTAAAGATAAACTTTATTCAAGAAATTGGACCAATATTTCAGAACACTGTTTTGATTTGAACTGTGTAACATCCTTAAATGATGAGAGATAAATTAGAGACTGACAAGTAGTCAGTTGACACTAGGAACATACATAAATGTAATGACCAATGAGCAGATTCATGTAAAATCATCTTCATTACCAAAGGATCACCACTGAATTTCACATGACCTGCCATCCATGCCATAGTTTAAAAATCATATTCCATGATTTCCAGTGTCTTGATTAAAGAAGATAAAATCTATAAAACAGACACATACCTTCTTGTTAATAGAACCAAAACCATTCAGGATGCATACTTTATTATTATTGATAATTCATTATTATTACTTTATTAAATTATTACTGATAATTTACAGAAAATATCTATCAGGTTTATGTTCTTTCACTTCAAGAATGCAAAAGAATTATTAAACAAATTTAACCTACCTCTTTACACAATGTTAGACTAAAGTACTTTGATGCATTTGTTGGGATGTAATAAAATATTGGAGGTGTCATTTTGCCAACCTGGTTCTCATGTTGTATGTGTCAGGCAGTGGAGGACTTGCATGCCTTTCAGTGGATTTCTCTTCCACAGCTACACATGAGTTCTTGTAATATGCAGGTTTGTCATGGAGATGGGTCTGGTGCATTGGTTATATCTGAGCATCACATCTGAAAATGAACATGATACACATGATAGTTTCATTCAGTATCTCTGCAAGGAGAAAAATGCACTCAATCAATGATCACAGCTCACAGAAAAATATTTACCATGAGTAAATACAATGTATGATTAAATGATCTCAAGAACACCACAAAATAAGGAACTGAGTGGGAAAGCTCAGCTTCATAAACACTGCATATGCTTGTGTCTCCTGTGCAAAGTATTGTTGCACATAATTTAATGGTCTTATTTCCAATTCCAATGATTTCACATAGATGAGAATTGTGATGTGCAAAGGGTGATGATGAAATCTATATGGAAGTAATTATCACTATTATTGTTTTCCAGAGTGACTCTGAGCAACATGCAGAGGTGTGTGCTTTTTGTGGACATGCAGAAGGTAAGAACCACATAGGATCCAAAGTACCTTGCAGAGAATATTGCCAAAAATATGGGCACTACTGTATAGTAAATGCTCAAAGAGTGTGTCTGTTACCTAGCTATTGAACAAAAAAGAAAGTAAGAAGTGGCATAACATATTAGGTTTCAGCCACAGATTTAATTGTGGGTATTGCTAAGAAGAGAATGGTGAATTTCCTTTAAGATATGCTTTTATCTCAGTTAAATTGGAAATAAGGAAAAGGAGAGAAAAAGAGGAAAGGAGTACTGAGAACTGCAGTAAGTACACAGAGTCAAAAAGGAAAAAAAAATCAATGGTTCTCAGGAGAGGTTGGGAAATTAAAGCCCCATATGAGAAGGGAAAGGAGCAGTTTTTTTCATACTGAGGGAAGAACTTGTGAGTTTCAAATTTTCAAGATGAATGAAAGGGAATATAGATCTGTCTCAACCTTGGTGAGTTTTTCACAGTTGGAAATGGATTGAGACATGAAGACCTGATCTACAAAGCTAAGTTCATTGACCTACACTGAGTGGGAATATATAAAATCTAATGATTGCAACATGGTGCCACTCTCTATGACAAAAAAAAAAAAAAAGATAGAAACAGCAAATGGAAAAGTAGAAAGATACAAGAGTAGTCAAGAGGAATTCCCCAAATCCACAGGTATCTAAAATTCACTTTGGAATGATCCTTTGAAAATTTAATTTGAAGAAACTCCAAGGGAGGAATCCAGAGCTGCATTCTCATTAACATAGATGAATTGGAGGCTGACAAATTTCACACTGGAACTGTAAAACTGTATGGAATCATCTCTGGGACCATGTTCCAAAGCTTCTGACTCAGCAGGTCCTGGCCTCAACAAGTCAATTACATTCTAAGGTGATTCCATTGATTCTGGTCTACAGAAAACAGTTTGTTGCAAGAGAATGGATGTCCTTTTTGGAAATACACAAGAACATTTCCTGGTTCCTACAGTTCAGGACACAAACACATCAAGTGCAAGCATAAATCTGACTTTCATTCTGAGCAGGTCTCTTGAAGACTGGGAGCAACTCAGAAGATAAGATGGCAAAAGTATATGACTAAGATTTATTTGTTAGTTTGGCTGGTAAGAAGGAGTGACAAGAATAAAAGATGCAAAGACACAAGCTCCCACCTCAGATTTTTCTTTGGAAAACCTAAAGGGGAGAGGGAGAGAGAAACCAGGAATTATGATGAAATGGAGAAAATGTTTCTCAGCTCTTTTCACCTTGTCTGCTTTCAAATTCAAATCTGCTGTAGAGATGATTGGAACCCATAGGGGCTGCAAGAATCAGGGCATTCCACAGCTCCCAATTTGTCCCCTCCTTATCTAACAGACACCACAATGTGTGAGGCTTCCATATGTGTCATTGAGGTGAGCAAACCTGGATTTTTGAAGCATTCATTGTTTAAAAGAAGACTAATTTTCCTTTGGTACTCTTCTTATAATCATCATTAATCATTTTGTTTCCATCAGTACTTTATTGGTGTGCTGTTGGAAAACCAGGTCTTTGGCATGCCAGAATAGCAGGATATTAGTGAGATATCTTTGGAACTCAAGAAAGCAAATGTTATCACCTGGGAGACTTGAACAAATACATGAAAATCCACTTCAGATTCATTTTTAACCAGAAGCCAGTAAACAGGTTATTCCTAAAACACCATCACTGTTACACTTAGTGAATTTACCATTTACTATGAAACACAAGAGTTTATTGATATCTGATAATTATGCAAGCTTTCAGAACATTTTTGTTTTGGACTGCTTTTCTGAACTCTTTATGCATTATCAAACTTTTTTTCACAGATATGGGACCACACACTTTACACAAAAGAGCAAAAAGAAACTTGATGGTGGTGAGACAAGGGGACACAGGAAAAGTAGATGCATCAGTTGCCAGCATGGGTATGAACAAACACAAACAACCAAATGTGTATTAGCATTTATTCTAAACACTTATCTAAGCTGAGTAGCTCAGAAAACTGTCTCAGATGAATAAAAGAGTGTATCTTCCCCTGGAATCTCATCACGACTTTGGACTTAGTAATTACAAGGCAAATGATAAACAGGAAATGTACTTATCATAAAATGGATTAAATGATTCAGAGAAGATTCACTCAAGTTGCCAGCTGCCACATTTTCATACTCCTTTGGCATTGATCTTCTCTGGGTCCCTCACTCCTCCTTGGAATACAGATCACTTTGCCCTCCAGCATTCTCTATCTTGCCATTAGTATATATGCCAATAGCTTTGTGTTAATGGTCATTGAAGACTGGTTTTACCATTGGATACTTGACTGCAAATTTTTCAAAACGTCTGTTCCTGACTCCAATTCTGAACATTTGAGTCTTGCAGCTTTTGTCAACACATATATATTTATTTTTTGCTTTCCTGTAAATTGCATCTCTCATTTACTGAAGAACTGTCTATCCAGAAATTTTGACTAAAAGTTATAAATCAAGAATATCCTTGGACAGAGCAATGAAACGTTGACTCATATTTGTTTGACATGTTCTCAATGGTGAACAATGAGGGAGATCCTCTTGCATGCTAATCAGTTGTTCTCCCACTGAGACTCTCCCACGGTTCTCTCTAATTCTCATGTGTGTTGTTAATATGTAAGTTGCACAAAAGAGCTCACCAAGATCCTAAATGAGTTTCCTCAAAATAGAAAGATATTGCCCTAGAAGGAGCAACATGATAAATGAAAACCATTCACAATTGCTCCATTGTTTTTTTACATGATAAAGTGGAAACTTTGAGATATGATCAGGAGCAGTGTCTCACATTCCTGTGGCCTAGATTCTTTTTTGTTCTTTAATTAGACTTCATTCTATACTGGTCACTGAAAGTTTTCTATTCTCTGTATTTTGGAAACATTTCCTCCAATCAATCCAGCATCTACTTCATAGATTACTAATTCCTTCTCATTATTCATCACCATTCATGCATATGTTCTTGATGTCTACCTGCTGGTAGTTTTTAGGATGATCCTGGTCTTATGCTTTTAATGCATATAGGAACATCAGGTCTGTTTAGAACATGGAAGTCTCTGTACCTTCACTTCTATAGGTAATTTTATAATAAAAATTCTGCCACATCTCTATTTTTATCCCTCTCTCTGCCTACTAAATCATCTCTCAGTTCTCCTTACCATTCCCTGTATGAATGGCCTCTGTCCATTTTAACCCTGTCTCTATGTGCAACCTTTCATGGTTTCAGCATTCCTTGTCGCTGGCTGACCACCTCACTACTGAACTATCCATTCATGTCTATCTCTAGAAAAAAGTTAATCCCTGTCTTCTTGCATCTCCTCTGGCTCTTAGCACAAATAAATTATGAGTAGAGACACTTAGTATCTCCCAAGTGGTTTTCTGAATTATTGTTTCAGTAAAATCACTCCTCAGTGATATCAGTATGTCCTTGGTTCAGAGGGACACACCTGTAGTTGTAGCTACCTTAGGGCTGAGACAGTTTCCTCTCAGGTTTCCCGCCAACTGGGGAATTTACAGACACCATTTTTTCAAATACAAATAAGTAGTATTTGAAAGAATAGCTACAGAACTTGCCAAGGAAACACATGTCTATGGGTAAAATACACAATAATAAAAAAATTCAACCCTAGATGTATTCACCTAAAACTTACCTTAATTTAAATCTTTCACATTCACTAAAATTTTTCTATGCTCTATATTTCTGGAAACATTATCTTCAACCAGTGATGCATCAATGTTGTAGATCACTGATGCCTTCTCATTATTCATCTCCATTCATGCTCATGGCCTGATGTCCACCTGCTTGTAGCATTGAGGTTGATCCTGCTCTTCATGCATATGCTGCACATATGACTATGAGCTCTCATTGAAACTTGGATGTCCAAATATTTTACATGTCCTATGAATTTTATTTAATACAAATTGTGCCTCACTCTGCATTTTGTTCATTCTCTCCCTGCACCATCCTCTGGAAGTTCTTTGTCCAATCCCCATATCATCAGATAAAATCATTGCATTTAAGAATTTTTCTGTGCACAGGCTTTTATTCTCTCAGAATTTCCTGTCTCTGACTGATAACCTCAATTTTGAAAGCTCCATTCATCTCCATCTAGAACAAAATCATCCCTAGCACATTTTAACTTCCCTACTCTTTCCACAAACTCAAATATGAGGGGAAAGAAATAAAACTCTTGAGAGAAACATGATGTAAAAGCAATCCCCTCAAGTCCAGAAAATGAAGAACTAGACAGAAAAAGAAACGTTTATAGGTCCTATGTTTATCATCCAGTATGGAACCTGGAAAATATCTGAGGAAACCCTAGGGAAAGTACAACCAGATTATACCCAGAATAATGGACATAATCATGGAGGATTCACAAGACTGATTCCTGTTAGAAAAAAGAAGAAAATCAAAGTAATGTAGGAAAAAAACAACATGGATTTCATTTACAGTGGTGTAAATGTGATCATTTATGTGGGATACAAATATGATGTCCAAGATTTTTAAAATTTATTGTTTCAATGAAAAAATAGTAAACTGTGTGATGTGTCATTATTCCCTTGAACTTATTTTTTTTCTGAGAAATTTTCTTTCACCTTGAGCAGATCAACCTGTGAGTTATTATCGATTTTGTACATGGTGCCATGCAGTGTCTCCCAATGGTGTTCTGAAGTATTGGATCAGTAAAGCTACACCTCAATGATGTGTATATGTACTGGTTTCAAAGGGTCATACCTGTAATTGCAGGTCCTTGAGAGGCAGAGACAAATGCCTGTCAGGTTGCCAGCAAATGAGGGAATTTAGAGATCCTCTGTCATCAAATATGAAGATATGTGGTTGAAATAATTTCTATTTTTCTTGCAATGATACACATTCAGTACATAAAATGTGCAGACCTATACACATACACTAATAAAATATTTCAAATCATAGTTATATTCTCTTAAAATTGTGCTTAATTTATTTTTTTAATTTAAAATATTTTTTTTTTCATTTTTACAGGCCACATTCTGATTTAGTGTATATAAATGGGGTGCATTTCTATGGTTATACATGATGGAGATTCACACCATTCATGTAATTATACATGCACATAGGGTAATGATGTCTGTCTCATTCCACCATCGTTCATACCCCCACCCCCTCCCACCTCTCATTTCCCTCTATATAATCCAATATTTCTCCATTCATCTCTTAAACCCCAATTGTGTATCATCATCCACTTATTAAGGAAAATCTTTTGGACTTTTGCTTTTTGGGACTGGCTTATTTCACTTTCCATGATAAGCTTAATTTAAAGCTATCACTTGAAAAATAATATTTTAGGATCATAGCTACTATTCCTTTTCATTTGGATAAATTGTCATTCACATTATATTTTTTGTTATTTTAAGTATATCTGTGCATTTTTCAACAGAGTCACTCTTGGACATGTCATCAAAGGAAGAGAAGGAGTTACTTGATGGCAGTGGATTTAGCCAGCAACAGGTATTCATTTGTGTCAATTTCAATTCCCAATTTCTTCCCATTTTTCGCTTCCAGAAGGTAAATTAGGACAAACATAGTGACCTCATAGAATATTCTTTGGGCATCCAAACTTTGTTATTTTATTTTAATAATAAAATATATAACTGGTCATGAACGTGAAAATAGTTTCAGGAACCAAGGTGGATTAATTTTATACTTTATGCAAGCAATTGCACTGATGTTATTGAAATAATATTTGCATTTTCTTCTCTGTCATGTCCTTAAATTATGGATAAATTGGAGACTTAGGGATAAGAGTTGAAACTAGGAACATACATAAATGCAATGACCCTTGAACCCATTCATATAAAAACAGTTTCATTCTCAAAGTCTCAAAATTTGATGTCAAATTACCTGTCATCCTTTCCAAAGTTAATGGTATAAATTTCCATGGATTCTAGTATATTTTTGGAGGAAGATGACAAGTTCAAATTGGACACATAAGTGCATGTTAACAGAATCATTAAGAATGAGTACTTTTCTGATATTTTCAAACATTATCTATTCAAATTTCTTTTCCTGGAAGAGGAACTCAAACAATCCCTGCTCCCTGATGACATGATTATATATTTAGAAGAACCTGGAAATTCCACCAGAAAACTCTTAGAACTCATAAGTGAATTCAGTAAAGTAGCAGGTTACAAGATCAATGCTCATAAATCCAATGCATTTTTATACATAAGTGATGAATCTTCAGAAAGAAAATTTAGGAAAACAACCCCATTCACAATAGCATCAAGAAAAATAAAATACTTAAGAATCAATCTCACAAAAGAGATGAAAGACC
The DNA here is from genome assembly GCF_902686455.1 of Sciurus vulgaris. Lineage (NCBI taxonomy): Eukaryota > Metazoa > Chordata > Mammalia > Rodentia > Sciuridae > Sciurus > Sciurus vulgaris. The sequence continues at coordinate 11,391,827 of NW_027632956.1, read as the reverse complement.
TCTACAATGGGAACTACAGAACACTAAAGAAAGAAATTAAAGAAAACCTTAGAAGATGGAAAGATCTCCCATGTTCTTTGATAGGCAGAATTAATATTGTCAAAATGGCCATACTACCAAAAGTGCTATACAGATTCAATGCAATTCCAATTAAAATCCCAATGATGTACCTTACAGAAATAGAGCAAGCAATTATGAAATACATCTGGAAGAATAAGAAACCCAGAATAGCTAAAGCAATTCTGAGTAGAAAGACCAAAGCAGGGGGTACCGCAATACCAGGTCTTCAACTCTATCACAAAGCAATAGAAACAAAAATGGCATATTATTGGTACCAAAATAGACAGGTAGATCAATGGTACAGAATAGAGAACATGGACACAAACCCAAATAAATAAAATTTTCTCATACTAGAAAAAGGAGCCAAAAATATGCAATGGAGAAAAGATAGCCTCTTCAACAAATGGTGCTGGGAAAGCTGGAAATCCATATGCAACAGAATAAAATTAAACCCCTATCTCTCGCCCTGCACAAAACTCAACCAAAATGGATCAAGGACCTCAGAATCAGACCAGAGACCCTGCATCTTATAGAAGAAAAAGTAGGTCCAAACTCTCAACTTGTTGGCTTTGGATCAGGCTTCCTTAACAGGACTCCCATAGCCCAAGAAATAAAAGCTAGAATCAACCACTGGGATAGATTCAAACTAAAAAGCTTTCTCTCAGCAAAGGAAACTATCAGTAATGTGAAGAGAGAGCCTACAGAGTGGGAGAATATTTTTGCCACTCATACTTCAGATAGAGCGCTAATTTCCAGAATCTATAAAGAACTCAAAAAACTCTACATCAAGAATACATATAATCCCATCGAAAAATGGGCTAAGGAAATGAACAGACACTTCACAGAAGATGTATGAGCAATCAACAGATATGTGAAAAAATGTTCAACATCTCTAGTAATAAGAGAAATGCAAATCAAAAGTACCCTAAGATTTCATCTCACCCCAATTAGAATGGTGATTATCAAGAACACAAGCAAAAATAGGTGTTGGCGAGGTTGTGGGGAAAATGGTACACTCATACATTGCTGGTGGGGTTCCAAATTAGTGCAGCCACTCTGAAATGCAGTATGGAGATTCCTCAGAAAACTTGGAATGGAACCACCATTTGACCCAGCTATCCCACTCCTTGGCCTATACCCAAAGGACTTAAAATCAGCATACTACAGAGATACAGCCACATCAATGTTCATAGCTGCTCAATTCACTATAGCCAGATTGTGGAACCAACCTAGATGCCCTTCAGTTGGTGAATGGATAAAGAAACTGTGGCATATATACACAATGGAATATTACGCTGCCATGAAGAATGATAAAATTATGGCATTTGCAGGCAAATGGATGAAATTGGAGGATATCATGCTAAGTGAGATAAGCCAATCTCAAAAAACTAAAGGATGAATGATCTCGCTGATAAGTTGATGAGGACATATACGGGGGTAGTAGGGGTTAGCATTAGGGTTAGGGTTGGGTTTAGAGTTAGGGATAAGGAGGGTGGTAAGAATGGAGGAAGGAAGGACTGTATAGAGGGAAAAGAGGGGTGGGTGGGGTGGGGTGGAAGGGAAAAATAATAACAGAATGAATCAAACAAGATTGCCCTATGTAAATTTATTAAAAAAAAAAAATAACAAGACCCTAGGCAGCTTATCGAGACCCTGTCTCAAAAAATAAGAAAAAGGGTTTGGGATGTGACTCAGTGGTAAGTGGTAAGTTTCCCTAGGTTTAATCTCTGGTACCCCCCCCCTTCCTACCTACATTAAATTTGTGGGATAGGTTTTTTAAAACTTATTTTATTTGCTAATGAGAATTGGAATTCCTTTGAAACGTCTCCTTTACTCCTGAACATTCTAGCGATCCTGAATTCATCAGCGACAATGTATGCAGTATTAATAGGAATCTTTTTATGGTGATAAAGCTGCCCATTCATGTAGAGGAAGCCGTTTGTTCCCTACTGAAAAAATGTCAATTTTCCAATGCACATTAAATATTTTTCTTTCAAAATCAAAAAAAAATTTCTTTTCCTGAAGGAAATGAATGAATTAAATGAATTAATTAAACATTTATTATACCTATTTGTTCAGTGTTGTATCAAAGACCTTGAATGAAATTATTGTAAAACTATGACACATTGAAAATGTCTCTTTGAATACTCTTTCATGTGGTCTGTTAGTAGGTGGAGGATTTACATACCTTTGCATAGATTTATCTTCTACTTTTACTTGTGCATCCTGCTAGTGTGTATGTTTATCATGGGGATGTGTCCTGGGCAAATTTTATATCTGAGTATCACATCTGAAAATGAGCATGTTCTACATGGCCATTTCACTCACCAGCATTTCCATATGGGGATAAAATAAAATCCAACAATGATCACAGCTTAAAGCAAACATTTATCACCTGTAAATAAATGTATTACATTTCTCATAGAAACAGGAAAAGCAATCATGAAATTCATCTGGAAGAACAAGAGACCCATAATATCCAAACAATCCTGGGCAGGAAGGATGATGCAGGAGGTATCACAATACCAGAACTTAAACTCTACTATGGAGCAATACTAACAAAAATGGCATGGTATTGGTACCAAAGTAAACAGATAGACCAATGGTACAGGATAGAAGACATGGAGACATACCCACATACAGTAACCTCATAGTAGACAATGGTGCCAAAAACAATGGAGAAAAGATAGCCTCTTGAACAAATGGTGCTGGGAAAATTGAACATCCATTTGCAGTAAAATGAAATTAAACACCTATCTCTCACCCTCTACAAAATTCAACTCAAAATGATTCAAGGATCTAGGAATTAGACCTGAGACCCTTCACCAAATAGAAGAAGCAGTAGGCCCTAATCTCCATCACATTGGCTTTGGACAAGATTTCCTTAACAAGACACCCAGAGTGCAAGAAATAAAAGCAAGAATCAATAAATGGGAAAGATTGAAACTAAAAAGATTTTCTCAGCACAGAAAACAATCAGAAATGTGAAAAGAGAGCCTACAGAGTGGGAGAAAATCTTTTCCACACCCACTTCAGACAGAGCACTCATCTCTATAGTTTATAAAGAACTTAAAAACTTTACACCAAAAATACAAAGAACCCAGTCAATAAATAGGCTAATGAACTGGGCAGACACTTCACAGAAGAAGATACACAGGTGATCGATAAATATATGAAAAAGTGCTCATCACCTCTATTAATTAGAGAAATGTGAATTAAAACTACCCTAAGATTTCATCTAACTCCAATTAGAATGCCTATTATCAAGAACACAAGCAATAATAAGTGTTGGCATGGGTGTGGGGGAAAAGGCAAACTCATACATTGCTGGAGGAATTACAAATTGGTGGAGCCACTCTGGAAAGCCATGTGGAGATTCCTGAGAAAATTTGGAATGGACCCACCATTTGACCCAGCTATCCCACTCCTAGGTTTATACCCAAAGGACTTAAAATCAGCATACTACAGTGAAGCGGCCACATCAATGTTCATAGCAGCTCAATTCACAATAGGTAGATTGTGGAATCAACCAAGATGCCCTTCCATAGATGAATGAATAAAGAAACTATGGTATATATACACAATGGAATATCACTCAGCCATAAATAAGAATAAAATTATGGCATTTGATAGTAAATGGATGAAGTTGGAAAATATGCTAAGTGAAATAGGCCAAACCAAAAAACCAAAGGCTGAATGTTTTCTCTGATAAGTGCATGACAATGTATAACAAGGGGGAGTGATGTGAGAAGAGAAGAATGAAGGAACTTTGGATGGTGTAGATGAAAATGGGGTGGGAGATGGAAATATAGTAGAATGAAACAGTTTTACCCTATGTATATGTAAAATTACATGAATGATGTGAATCTACATTGTGTACAACCATAGAAATGAAAAGTTGTATCCTGTTTTTGTACAATGAATCAAAATGCAGTCTTTAAATATAAAAAAAGATTTTAATAAAAAAAGAAGAAAGAAAAATGAAATAACTTCAAAACCCCCTACAAAAAACAGACAAAAAAAAAATCAATGACATAAACAACAAAAAACTGAGATTTCTCTTGTACTAGTGTTATAGAAAAGAAGATCCAGGATTACCTATTTGACAAACATAACTTTTGGGGGTTTCCTACAGTCAGACATAATCAGATATTTTCCGACTATTTATTTGCTCTAGTCCCAAAAGGCATATCTTGCTAGTGGCATGAATAAACTAATCTCCTCTGCTATTTGTTCCCCAACCCACCCAGGAAATGCTGAGGGATCTTTGCAATTTGAAGAAAACACACACCCTCCATATCATTCATGTACAAAGAGATATTGATCTTTCTAATGTGGGATATTCCTAAAAACACTCTGGTCCTTGGAGCCAGGTAATATAGGTCCCACTGATGGACTCCTGCTGTCAGAGATCTAGAGGTGGAAAAAATTCCATGTGTCTGAGGGTTTCAATGCAACCAGTTGGAGCATGCCAGTCATGGCCTGCTTGCCAAATCTGTGATTTCTTCTAGAAACTGCCGAAAAATATATCACCTGACACTGATTCAGCACTCCTGAATCCTTCTCTCCCTTGAATTTTCAAAAACTATTCTCCCTCACTATTCTTATTCTAAACCACCCTTTTAAAGAGTCAGTGTTTTGTGGACTTCTACTCAAATAAATTTTCAAAAGACACAACACATTTCTGATAAAATTTTCAGCTCATTCCAGACCACCACTATCCTGAGACCATATGATCAGGGTGAACACCCACCATTCTGTGAAGAGATTTGGCTATATGTCTTGGAAGTGCAAACAAGCTGTGGTTTCTGATCTCTCCCTGGCAATTACTGTCACAGAGCTGCAAGCAATATGTTTCAATGAAAGTGCCCATGATATTTTAAGCTTTAGGCAGATCACAGGACCAAGCTCTAGTTGCTCAGAGCTCTCAGCAGATCTCTGACTCAGTTTATCTTTTATAATCACCTTAATCTTGTTGTGAATGCCTCCAAATCCACATTTTATGTCAGAGATCTGTCTTATAAGTTAATATGTAATGTATGCTTTTTCTGATATCCCAGGGCAAATACCTATATAAAATAACAAGTGAAGGGCTCCAACATGCACATTCTAATTCTGTCCAGGAGTTTTGGCAGCATTTTGAATTATGCTTGACATCATTGCAAAATTCCAAGTCTCTCCTTTGCTGAAGATGTTGTATTTGAATTGAGAGGAATCTGCCTTAGTTTCCTATCTTGCACTAAATTTAGTTCCTTTATGAAAATAAGGAGATTTTGCTGTTACAACCTTTATAATTTTGAAAGTTTTAGGACACTGATGTCATACTCTTTGTGTGGATTCACTTTGATATAATGGTGAATCATGAAAAACTAATTTCCTCAAAATCAATCCCAAATAGCTCCATTTTTTAAAATTCACTCTTCTGTTAATGGGAATCTGAGTTAGTTTCATAACTTTATAACTGTGACTTATAATGCTGAAACATTGAAATTTATATGTCATGTGTGCAAACTGATTTTGCTACATTGGTTTGAAGGTCAAGGAATGGGAAATCTGTGTCATATGGCAATCATATTCCTAGTACCCTGAAGAATCTCCATACTGAGATTTCCAGAGAGGAAGTCTTAATTTTCATTCTCAAGGTGTAAGATTGTACTTTTCTCCCCAATTCTCCACTGCACTTATTATTTGGATACATTGAAGAGAGGAGCTCAGCTTCAGCTGGACTGCACAGGATGTTATCTCATATAGAAATTATTGTATCACCAAATGTAATGGTCTAATCTCAAATTCCAATGACTTCACATTTATAAATATGAAAGTGTCTAAGAGTGATAATCAAAACTATATGAAACTCATTATTGCAATTATATTTACCAGAGTGATTCTGAGCAACATAAAGAGGATTCTGCTTCTTTTATATCTGGTCAGTTCCATCCAAGTGCAAAAAAGAAAATAAGTGGATATGTACAAGGTAAGAACCACAAAGGATACAAAATACCTTGGGGAGAATATGGCCAAAATATAGGGGCACTGGTGTATAAAATTATCAAAGAGTGTGCCTGTTAAGTAGCTAGTAAGGATAAAGGAATGTAAGAAATGTCAAATGTTGTAAGGTTTCAGCCACAGGTTTAATTGAGGGTATTGCTAAAGAATTGAATTTTGAATTACATTAAAAACATGTTTCTATCACAGGTAAATTTGAAATAAGAAAAAGGACAGAAGAAGAGGCAATAAAGACTGAGAAAGGCAATAAGTATATGGGATCAAAAAGAAAAAAAATCTGTGTTACTCAGGAGAGGGTAGGAAATTCAAGCCACATATGAGAAGCAAAAAAAGCAGGGTTTTCAAAATGTAAGAAGAGTGAATGTGTTTTTAGTTCCAAGGTAGAATGAGAGAAAATTTCACAAGCTTCCTGAATTATTCCCAGTTGGAAATGAAATGAGGAGTAAAGACCTGATCTTCATTTACCATAAATGGTTAGGCATGCACACAATTTAATGACAAGCAGCATGTTTATACATGCTAGGACACTTATAGGGAAGAAATAGCAACTGAAATATTAGAAAGAAGCATGAATATTTATGGAGCATTCTACAAATCCATATATATATATATATATATATATATATATATATATATATATATAATTAATGTTGGAAATATTACAGATCCTTCTAAACTTTAATTTGAGTCGATATCCTAGGGAGGATATCAGAACTACATCCAAATGAACATAGAGGAATTGGAATCAGCCAAAGTTTACACTGGGATTCTGAAACTGTAAGGAATCATCTCTTGGAGAACATGTTCAAAGTTCATTCTGACTCAGCAGGTCCTTCTACGTGTCCATAATATTCTATTGAGATTACAATGATCTGGGCCCATAGAAAATATGTCCATTGAGGAAATATACAAAAATATACAAAAACTGGTATAGATTCCTACATATTAGGACACAAGCAGATCAAGTGCAAATATAAATATTGCTTTCATTCTGAACATCTCTTGTAGAGTAAAAAGGACTCAAAATGCCAAGAAGAATAAAGTATATTACAAGAACAAATTTGATACATTGGCAGAAAAGAAGAAATGGCAAAAATCCATACAATGTAAAATGGAAAGAAACAAGCTCCCTCCTCTACAAGTTCTTTTGGAAAAGCTAAAGGGAAGAGAAAATGATAGAGGAACACAAGAATTTTACTAGAAAATATTAAGTGGAGAGAATGCTTTTCAACTCTTCTTTGCTTTCAAATCCAAATGTGGTATACAGAAGATTGTAACCCATGGGGCCTGGAAGAATAAGGGCAACATATAGCTATCAACTACTCCCCTCTGTATAAAGTAGGCACCATAATGTGTGAGGCTTTCTTAGTGTTATTCGAATGAGTGACCTTGCATTTTTGAAGCAATCATTGTTTTAAAGAAGGCAAATAGTTCCATTCTTGTCATTTTTACTATTACAATTAATATTAATGTTTTTATCACTATTTTATTGTTTCTTTGTTGAGAAACCATGTTTCTGGACATTTCATGAATGCACAGCATCACTAAGGATAAATTCTGAAATCTAGAAAGTAAATGTTTTAAACTGGGCTTTTTGTGCAAATACATGTAAAAGCTGTCTAGATATGCCACACAAATTCATTTTTTAACCGGAAATCTTTGTGGTGATTACTCCTCAAACACCAACACTGTTACTCTTAGAATATTTACCAATTTATTTGAAACAAAATAGTTTAATGATATTGAATAATTCTATAAGATTTAGGAACACTTTTTCTTTTGGATTGCCATGTTAGTCCCCTTTATGTCTTATCCTACATTTTTTCATAGATGTGTGTGGGACCACATTCTTAACAAAAAAGAGGAAAAAGAAAATTGATTTTGGTTAAAACTGAGAATACAGTAAAAGAAGATGAACCAGTTTCCCACATGAGTATGAACAAACACTCATATGTGTATTAGTTGTATTTTAAACACATATCTGGACTAATTGCTCAGAATACTCTCTCAGATGAGCAAACAATTTTACTTTCTCCTGAAAACTCATCATAACTTTGGAGCTATTAATTGTAATAAAAATTAGGGACAGGAAACACATTCAAAAAATGCATTAAATGATTCTGATAGGATTCACAGAGTTATGTGGTGCCACATTTTTAATTCAGCTTTGTCATTAAACTTCTCAGGGTCCTTTTTTTTCTCTTCTACACACAGATCACTGTGCTTTCCAGCATTCTGCATCTTGGCATGGATATACATACCAATGTCTTAGTATTAAACATCATTGCAAAACTGATTTTACCATAGAAAATTTTTTGACAAATTCTACTAAGCCTGTATTCTTGATTTTAATTTAGTACATTTGAGTCTTCTGTCTTTACTCAACATGAAGGCACAATAGAAAGAAGAAACATAAAGGTAAAGTTGTCTTGACCAATGCTAACTCCCAGAACTAGGGCCCATATTCATTCAGTAGGAACATGAGGGTAGTTTTGTTATATTCAGGTTTTGTTGAGTATATATCTCAATTTATTTTCAGTACCTCAAGATTAACATGCTTCCCATAAGGTAATTCATCTTTTATATTTATGTTACACTATTAAGTTCATGCTGGATGAAATGTAAAATGTTTGTGTAATAGCTTGCCTCCAAGCACATCAAGCCTATGATTGAAAAGAAAGTTTCTCTTCCAAAAAGAGTAAAATGGAAGAAGGAAGCATAGACACTCAAATCAGGTAACTCTTGAGGTACAACTTCTCTGGAAATCCTACATGAAAACTTTGGACTTCTCACATATGACATGGATTTTTTTTCCACAGTGGGTTGGGAGGATTTTCCCCAACCTGTGTGTGTTGATGACTGCATGTACATTTCAAAATATGTTGTGTTTCTTGCTCCATATTTTTTCATGTCCTTCACCACTGATGTGGTCAGTCTGCAGCAAGTAAGAATGGAATGTGTGATTATGTGCAATTTATGTTACTCCTTTTCTGTGAAATGAATCCATTATTTGCTAGAGAAGTCTTTCCAGAAATTTTGATTGAGGGGTATAAATCATGAAGGTACTTGCACATTCCAATGAAGTATTTACTCATATTTCCATCCAGGTTCTGTTTATTAATATTTTTCTCAATGGTGCACACTGAGTGAGAAACTTTTGCCTGATATCCATTTGCTCTTTCACTGAGCCACTCCCATGGACCTCTCTGATTCTATAGTGGATTTTGTACATCCAAATTTCAAAAATTTGCTCACCAATTTCCTAAACAATTTCTTTCAACATAGGAAAATATTGCCATAGGAGAATCTGCATGGTAAATGAAAGCAACATTCATATTTGTGGTGTTCTAGTACACATCTCATTTGAAATCTTGAGTTTTAGTCAGGAGCAGAGTCTCATATTCGTGTGCCCAACATTCTTTCTTTATTCATGTAATTAATCTTCATTCTACACAGGTGACTGAAAATATTCTATTTCCTGTATTTCTGGAAACATTCCCTTCAATCAGGCCTGCATCAACTTCCTAGTGCACTCCTGCCTTCTCACTATTTATCTCCATTCATGCACACACCCCTCATGTTCTCCTGCTTGTAGAATTAAGTTTGTTTCTACTCTTTATGCACGTACTGCTTATGTATCTGTTGGCTCTCTCTGGACCATGGATGTTCAAACATCTTACATTTTGTAGGAATCTCTCATAATCAAAATTCTGCCTCACTCTATCTTGATCCCTCTCTCTGCCTGCACTCTCTTCTGGCAGTTCTACTTACCAATTTCTATATCTCCATAAGATAACATTTCCATTTAAACCCTGTCTGTACGTATAACATTTTCTACCTTTGGTGAATAAACTCATTTTGCAGTCTCCATTTACCTCCATCTCTGGAAAATACTTCATCCCTGGTACCTGTTACTTTCTGAAGCTCTTAATACATGCTCATTTATGTGTGGAAATAAATAAACCTGTTGACAGTAATTTGATGTTAAAGCAGCCCCCTCAATTATAGAAACTGATGGGCTACACAGGAAAAGAAATAATTTACTTATCACCTATTTATTACCCAGAATGGATACTGAAAAGTGTCTTTGGTAGCCCCAGGGAAAGTAAAACCAGTGTATGTCATGAATTACAGGCATAATCATGGAAGTTTCACAAAACAGAGTGATGCAATAATCCATACCAAAAAAAAAAAAAAAATAGGAACGAACCATGTCTCCAACTCTAGATGTTTCTTTGGAAAACTTAAGTGAAAGCTAAAGTTTGGCAGAAATATTAGATATTAGGTAATTTTGGGTGGAACCATGAGGAAACTATGATAATGCAATTTAGCTCTTTTTAGTATATACCCCTCAAACCAAACCCCCCCATACCTACCAGACTCCATGATGTACATGACATCCATTTGAGTCATTCAGATGAGAAGCATATCATATTTAAATCATTGTTTTCTTTTTAAAAGTTATTCTTAAATATCATTATTATTATTATTATGTTTACCATTATTATTTTATTGGTGCTTTAGAATGAAACCAAGTTCTTTGGCTTCAAAGTAATTCACTTTATTACCCAACAAAATTCTTGTCTATAGATACCTAATTTTTTGATCAGTCATCCCTTTTATTAAAAACTTGATACGCTGTCAAGATAAGCCACAGCAGACTCAGTTTTCAACTCAAAGTTTTTATGAAGTATATTCCTTGAATACCAGGACTTTTACTATTAGTGTTTATACAACTGACTGAAATACAATGCCTTATTAATGTTCAATAATTCTGTGAGCTTTTAGTTCCCTTTTTCCTTTAGATTCCTAAATCTCAAATCTTTCTGTCTTCTCATACATTATTTTTTATGTGGAGTGTGTATCTTTGCAAAAGAGTGGAAAGAAACTTGATGTTGGTTATACCTTAAGATCCAGGAAAAAAAAAACAAAAACAAAAGAAAACAGTTTCCCATGTGGGTATGAAAAACAAGGACATGTTATTCCAAAGGCATATTTCAGAGCTAATTAGTTCAAAAAACTCTCTCTGATGAGAAATTGTGTATACCTTCTTCTGAAACCTCATCACAAATTTGGACTTATTAAATAGCCAGACAAATGGAGAGAAGTTCTGTACTTGTAATAAAATGAATTAAATAATTCTTATCTGTTTCATGGAAGAGATGTGTGACTACATTTTTACTTCAGCTTTCATGTTGAACTTTTCAAAACTTTCATTCCTCTGAAGAGGAATCACTGTGCTCTCCATTATTCTGCATCTTTCCATTGTTATATGTACCCTTTGCTATGTGTTTGTGGTCATAGAAACCGTGATCTTAATGTTGGAAATATAACTGCATGTTTTACTAAACCTATATTCCTAATAATTTTTTACCACATTTTAGACATGAGAACATTTAACAAAAAGTCCTTAACAAACACAGAAACCCGAAAGTTAATATTATCTTTACTATACTTAACCACTGGGACTCAGCTTCACATTCATTGAGGAGAAAGATGAGGGTTTTTTTTTTTATATATTTAGATTTTGTTGAGTGTACATTTCCTTTGCTTTTCAGTAACTCAGGACTCACATGCTTTTGGCAAGGTAATTAATCTTCTATGATTATTTTATGTTATTAACTGGGTATTGAAGTGAATACATACTGTTTATGTAATATCTTGTCTCCAAGCACAGGAAGCCTACCATCGTAATCAAAGATTCTCTTCCATATAAATCAAAACCAAAGAAGGTAACAAGGACACTCAAATCAGAAAAATTTTTGAAGTAAATTTTTTCTGTAAAGTTAGCTAAAAACATTGGAAATGCTGGCAGTTTTCCTATTCCTAATCCCCTCCCCAACTTATTGAGAGGATTTATCCTCCAAAAGACCAAAGTCAATATTGGTATTCATATTTTCTTCAATGATATATTCCTGCATAAGAAAGATTTTTAAAATTTAAACTTTTTCTCAGATTTCTTTGTCTTTCATTCTCCAATGTGATCCCTTTGCCATTTATGAATTCTCAAAGGTAAATTATCAGACCATAATATTTCAAAAATAATATAGTTTTAAAATTCTTATTGCAGAGCTAGGCAATGATGAAAATTATATTCCCAGCTTTCTAAAAGATTTAGGCACAAATTTTACTAGAGGCAGAATGTAGGGTTCAGTTTGGTAAATATAGAGAAGACATCTCTTAAAATAATGTAGTTTATTTCTAGTACAAGACCCAGCCTATTGAGTAATTACAATGAATATATGTTGTACTTTAGGTTACAATGTTTTTTTTTTTTCTTTTCTATGGAGGAGAGGATTGAAACCAGGCCTTTTCACATGCTGAGCAGTTGCTCTACCACTGAGATTGGCTGCCAGCCTTCTCTTTAAATTTGATGAACCTATAAAATCCTTTTATCTAAATTGTTCAGAGAAAATACTTAAATTACTTCACTCGAAATAGGAAGATGTTTAAAGAAAAATCACAAGATAAACAAGCAACTTAAACAGCTCAGGTGCTTAATATTGCATCTTATTTGATTCCTTATGTTGGTACAATAATGAGGAGAGTCTCATTTTCCAGAGACCCAGAATTGATTTTTTACTCATTAAATAAAACTTGATTCTTCACCAGGTTACTGAAAATTTTGTATCCCAAATGTCCTGAAAACATTCGCTTAGTTCAGGCCTGCATCATCTTGATTTTGCACTGAAGCATACTTATGCCCTCACCTTCATCTTCCCACATTCTGGGTGATCTATTTCCAATGCAATTCTCACATGAACCACTCTTTAGAACAAGAATGTTAAAGCATTTTACACTTATCTATCAATCTTTTATTACAAGAGTTCTTCCTATTTGTCTTTTTCCCTTTCCTCCCTGTGTCCTTTCCTCTGGCATTACTCTTCACAGATTCATATATATTTAGAAGAATATAGACCCAATTTAATAGACATCTTCCTCAATTTCTAAGGCTTTTCAAGCTCTTATCCTCTCGTACCCACTGGCTGGTAATCTCAGTTTTTATTTCTCTGTTCAGGCATTGCTACTAAAGATTATCTCTGACATCAATTATCTACCTTAGCACTTACCAGTAACTCAAAAAATAATGAGTCAAATAAATAAACACTAATTTCACAGAGATGACTTAAGAGATTATTTCCTCTTCACTATCAAAAGGGATTTACAAGTAAGGAACAAAGTACAGTTTAAATCATAAGGATACAGTAGAAAAGTTGGTAAGGTGCTAATGTTGGCTTGAGTAAAGAAAATTTGTTGAGAGAAGTAGAGCACAAATCAAGTAAAGGTGCATGAAGCACACTGAATCTTTACAGTAGAAAATATTTGTCAAAATTTTGGATAAAAGCATTTCAGATAAGGAACAGGGTGTTCACAATAAAGGAGTAAAAATTATTACTCACTTTGGAAACCATTAATGATGAACAGGAGTTGCTTAAGTTATTTTTATGGGGTAAAATTGTGAACAGTGTGAATTTCTGTTTTTATGTATTTTTAAATTTTGTGTATGAGATTGGTTCCATTTATATTGGCTAGGATTATGGATGAATCTTTGAGGCATTTCTTTGCATTGAACCTGAAGACATCCTCTTTCCCCAACAAGAGGATTTTTCAAGATTTGGGTAATCAAAAGTATTATCTAAAGACAAGATTTATTGTGCACAATTGAGCACATCCACAAGACTTCAAGCTGAACAAGAGAAGGGGTCTTATACCCTCTCTTTGATCTGTAGAACATAGTAAAAATATGTTTTAGGCACTCTACATTTTTTCAGCATATGAATAATGCTTGTGAAAATATATAGTCAATCATATATGTAAGTTACTCATATATCTTTTTTGTTTCCTTCCTGATATAGATTCTATTATCCAATTGAGACATCTGAATACAGATTCTTCATTTCACATAATAACAAAACTTAAAAATATTCACTGCTCACAGTGTTCACTGCATGCAGAAAAAATGGAAAAACTGGAAACTGAGCTTTGTGAACTTAAAAAGGAGTATTCTGAAGCAAAAATAGTGATATCAAAGGTTGCACAGGAAAACATAGTTTTAAAATAAGAACTCCAAAATTTGAGGTATGTGTAAACTAGAACTCTTTCCTTTATAATACTGGTCCTTGAGGGAACATTTGTAACTTCTGACATATTTCTTGACATTTTTCAAGAGAAAAAAACATTTTACTCATGTGAAATATAAAATTCTAGTGAATAAGATAACAGTGTTAATCATCATTACTTCTAAAAATTAAATGACTATTCTTCCAAATCACAGTTTAATGGGTGTACTTACTCCTTATCTTATAGGAATTTATTTATTTATATAATTTTTGAGACACTAAGTTGCTTAGGGCCTTGCTAATTTGCTGAGGATAGCTTTGAACTTGAGATACACTTGCCTCAGCTTCCCTAATTGCTGAAATTAGAGGCATGTGCCACCCTACCTGACTAGGAATCTATTTATATAACAATTAGAAATTTGGATTTTTTAAATTTTTACTTTTTCTTTTTATAGTACAATCAATATTTCAAGGAATGCCATTTAGAAAAATCATTTTCTACATATTTTTACTCTGAATATATTTTCAATGTAGAATTACTTGAATAGAGAAACTTTTTTAAAAGGTATTTGATCAAGATTTCTAAATTGCTCTCAAGAAAGCTTATGTTAATTTAAATATATCTCAAAGATAATAAAATGGGCATTTTTCTTGTCTTCTGATGTTTTGGATCAAACCCAAGGGTTAGTTCAACTAAGTAGATATGTTAGTGCTGAGCTAGACCCTCAGGTAGTTTTAAGGCTAGCTTCCATTTAAAAATGAAATGGAAAGTGATTACTAATTATTTTATTCAAATTCACTGTAGTTTATAAATAAAATTTCTTCTTTATTGAAAAAATTTATACTCTTTTATTATTGGATTAAATATTAGGTTTGGTCTTGTTCCAAATGGGATTTCAAGTTGTTTATAACAAAGTAACAACAAGGTAAGTCAAGTCTTACCATAAAAGAAACAAAAAGTTGAATAAAGTTACTTTTATCTGGAAAAGAAAATTTAAAGATAAACATTTTGTTACAGATGGACCTTTGAAAAAGAGAAGAGAAGAAACTATTATCTGTTATTTGAACAAAACAAGGACCAATTAAAAGAAAAAGAAAATGAATAAAATAAAGAAGTGAAAAAGAAACTTGAAATATCTGTTACAAAATCTGATGCAGAATTAAGTACTACAAGAAATAAGTTTAATCAGGTTAATGAGTTTTCAATAAAGTTTCAACTTTTTAATTTTATTTCAATGAACTTATTTTTAATATCCCTTTAGCATACTGTATGCAGGCATGTTTCACTTCATGATGGGGATATGATCTGAGAAATGCACTGTTTGGCAATTTTACCAATGTGAAATCTCCATGTATGTACTTCCACAAACTTCAGATATCTCCCACAATGCCAGGCATTATAAACTTTCAGTATCTTCATTGTATATACAGTGCATTTTTTCCACAGCATTGAAATATGGGTGTGAGATTATTATTTAGATTTAAAACAAAATGCTATCTCACCCTGTAATTAAGTGACAACATGTGTGGCAAAATTAATTATTGCAAATTTTGGCATCTGGTAGATGTTCAGCATTTGTTTCCTGAATAAAACATTAGGTTTAATCACTGACATAAATACCAACTTGGGACTTTTTGTATTAAGATACAGAGTAAATAGATTTGAAACTAGTTAAATATTTAATTATTACCTCATGTACATATATGACTGCATGACTGATGTGATCCTACAATATACTCAGAAAAAATGAGAGTTTACATTCTATTTATCTATGATCTATCAAAATTTATAAAGCATTCTACTGTCAGGCATGGCAGATTAGAACAAATACATTTTTTTTAATTCTTTTTCACAATTGCATCTCTGCCTGTATTTAAGGAATATTTTTACTACTTGAGAATTTTTTCCTGTCTTTTATGCAGTTGAAATTTGAGTAATTAATGTGTGATAAAGATTTATGTGTTTTAAAAATCTACTTGTTTTCAGTGGTTATTTATTTTAGAGATCTTACACTTAATTAAGGTTTTTTACTTTCTATTCCCTGCTGGGATGAGGCCAAAACCTCCTAAAAAGAATCTCTATATTTCATCAGAACAGGTCCTTGAGAACAGAAGTTACAGGATGGGATTCCAGAAAAACATCTTTGCAAACAAAAACCTATAGACATGGCAAAAACTGAAATGATTTCAGAATTATTTTCCTCTGTTGTTTTCAAGTGTGTGTGGTGTGTGTGTGTTTGAACATTAACTATTTCCATCATGGAGAATTATAGAGGATTTCAAACCCATATATGTATTATAACCATAAGTTGCATATTTAGGGAGTGTGGGTGGCATTTATGTCCCATTGGATTAACTAATGTTTTTAATTCAACTCCATTTATCTGCAGTAGTCAAGTGGTGGCTTTCACAGTGGCCTCATTCAGAGAAAAGGCTTTTAATATTTTTCATGATAATTGATGATTTTTCAAGGATCTTAAAACCCTTGGTTCTAACAATATATCTTCTAGTTTGAGGAAGTGATATCACTTCCTTGATGTGTTAACATAGTGGTGTGCTTATTATTCACATTATTAAGTAACAAGGAACAGTGTGGCCAGCACACTTTTTTACTTTTGAGAAAAAGAAACCCTTTGCAGCAAGCAGTCTCCTGTTTTACACAGATCACTTTTGGAAAGAATGATGCACCATAAAATGTACTTAGAAATAATCTACTGGTACTTGTTCCTAATAAGTTGGTCAGTTTATTTTCATATTTCACATTTACATTTTAAACATCACTAAGAAGAAATAGATTATAATGAGCAGAAACAGGGATTTTTTGCAGTAGAGTTTTGCCTATTTTAGCTTGTTTACCATTAGTATTTTGCAACACAAGCCTTCTCTGGTGTATATACATTCACAGGATAGAAATAACTGGCTTGGTGGGTGAGCACTAGAAGCAGAGGTGGAAGACCTAGAGACAGTTTCACAACTTGCCTATATTTTTGGCCTCACCCTACTTTCCAGAATTGTGTTCATTGATGAACATGGATATGCTTACTGTTCTTCCTAGTTTTCTCATATATTAATGTGTGCAATTCTCATAACTAACTAAAAAAATTTTAAACAACAGAGTATGTGTAGAATATTTTCAGGGAAAGAAACAGAAAAATTCTGTATGCCCGAGTACATGTAGAGCTGTCTCTTACCACGAACTGGTCATATACATAAGAGGTCAGAGAGTGAACAAATTTTCTTTTACATCCAAACTTAGTAGTCACTTATTCTATGCATTGTATCTAATGTACTTTAGAACTTTTTCAATTTTGAGATTCTTTAATTGTAACTTCCTTTTACTCTCATGGATCCATCTTCTTGAATTAATTTTTTGAACTCTTGAGAATAAATACTTTTATATGCTCTGAAGATTAAACCTAATATTTCTCCAGTGGGATACCTATTTGTTGCAACAGTTTCATTGTACAAATATACAGAATGTTGTCTAATTTCAGAGGAAATTTTGATATGTCATTTTGTTTTATGCTAGCTAAATGTATTCTTGATTTTACTTAGGATTCTACTAGTGATATGACAGAAAAAAGGCTATGGCATGAATATGACAGGATGAAGGATAGCTCTATGATGAGACTGGAAAGAAAATAAAATATCAGAACCAGAAAAAGAAATTCCTTGATATTACTGAAATTTTAAGAGAAAAGAGCAGTGACCTTCAAAGGATACACAGACTGAATGAGGAAACACTTACAAAAATATAATTCCAGCATAATTATCAGTTTGATATTCCAAAAGTGGAAAATGCAAAGCAAAATTTTACACTGGAGAGAGAAAAAATGCAGAAAAGATGGAAATGGAGGTCAAATTATACCCTGCCACACTGGCTGCTGCCCCACATCATTGTGTTGAAAGTCAAACACCAAAAATACATCTAGAACTTGCTTTCCAAAGAGCAAGAAATGGGGGCTTTATTTCACAGGAAAAGAAGAATTTTGATGTATATAACTTAAAAGGTAGTAGTGATATTCCTTCCCAACAAGATTCAAAGTCTGAAACAAAAAACAGTGACCTTGAAAATGAGATTGGTCAGAAAAGAGATACCCTCAAAGTAAGGACTTTGATTTCAGAACAAGGAAAAAGACTTCTAAAACAAACAAAGTGCCAAATGAAGGGGATGGAACACAAGTGTCAAAATGAACAAAGGAAAATGAGTGAATACAGCAGAAAGCAGAAATCTTCTATAAAGGAGAGATTATCTAAACTCCAAAGTAAAATTACACTGCTTCAACAGCTATTGCATGACCTTCACAAAAAAGAAGAAAAGCAAAATAATGCAGTCATTAATATCCAAAACCAGTTTCATGATATTATAAAATGATTTCAAACTCAGACCAAAAGACACAAGCTCCTGTTAAAAACTAGAAATATAAAATTATTCAATGAAAATAATAATTTAAAGGAAAAATGTCAATATAAATAAAAACAAAAAGAAGTATCAAGCAAGTTAACTGTTTCAAGTATCTTTGAAGGAATACTCAAAGTGATATTTGATTATGGTTAAATATTGCATCTAGATAAAGTAAAAATTCACATAAATATGTTTTCTGTCTCAACACAGAAACATAACCTGGTTTCCCCCATTTCCATCACAAATAAATCACCTGTGTTTGAAGTAAGAAGTCTTCCATTTTTTCTGCTCTGATTCTTATACATTGTGTACATATTTCAAAAATATCACTCTGCCTCATAAATATATACAGTTACTTGCCAATTAAACACTGAAGACTTAGTGCTACATAGAACTGATTTTAAAATTTAATAAAGGGGGCTGGGGTTGTGGCTCAGTGGTAAAGCACTCACCTAGCACATGTTAGACCTTGGGTTTGATCCTCAGCACCACATAAAATAAAATAAAGGTATTGTGTCTACCTACAACTAAAAAAAAATATTTTAAAAATTTAATAAAGGAAAAATATCAAAAACCTTGAACCTAATAGATGTTTCATTTTGAGTAAAGAACTGTGAAGTTTTAAGAGGTTGAACTACAGATTTTTAGTAGCCATATATGCTCAGCAACATATTCTCAGCAACATCTATTTTTGGTGCTGGTAATTGAATCCAAAGACTTGCACATGGTAAGCACATGCTCAACTAGGAATACACATCATCTCCATGACTTCCTGTCACCATATATATATATATGTGTGATAAAACATATATATATATATATACACATATATATATAAATGCTTATACCTACATTCACTTAACATTTCTTTACAGATTTCCCAACTGAACTGAAATGCAGATGCTGTGTTTTATAATAGATTTCCTTCACTAAAATTTTATATATTTCTAGTTGGTAATTTTAATTATATTCATGTCAATTTGATTTAAATGAGAAAATAACTGTCTAAAATAGCTGTTGACCTCTTAACTATTGAAAAGGATCTACTTGTTATTATCATAAATTGGGACAAATGTGATGAATTGCAGCAACACCATAGTTTATTCAATCTAAATTATTGCATCTGTCCATGATAACTTGCTCATACTTTTCTTCAAAACTCAATTACTATCATGAAAAGGATAAAGACTCTTCTAGCACAAAGATAGTTACACTCATCTATAGTTCATTAATTTGGCACTGAATTCCCATTTCCAGACTAATGAGAGTGGCAGGATTTATGTACAGCAGGAACAGTGTGAGGATGGGTGGTTTTATTTTAATAAATTCATGTACTAAGTAATTGTGAAATTACTTAGTAATATGAAATACTAAGTAATTGTGCAATTCTCAAAGAATCCAAAAGCCTACAGGAGGGTTATACTAGCAGACTCCTTATGGAGAAACAGCAAAAAACAGAGCCAAACTTCATATGGTCCTCCGTATACAAGTTCTGCCCCAAGTCACCCTTGGATTACATATAATTAGGTATCCAACAAAAGCTTTATTAAAAGAAAATCTAGTAAATCCTACCTCAAACTGTGAGCCTTCATGTCAAAGCATTGAGGTCTAATTGACTGTGATTAGTTACATTATGTTTCTCTTTTGGATTTCAGATTTGATTCCTTTTAATCTTGTTTTGACTTTGCTGAAATACTGAACTGTTTAATTGAGTCGTGAAAGTTAAGTAAAGGTCACATTATATTAAGAAAACACATTTTTTATTTTTTAAAAATGGCTGGACATCTCACTGGGGATCTCATTTTTAAGCAATGCTTACTTGTTAACTGTATTCAATAAATAAAACTGAAGTGATAATTTGAACTTTCCTTAAATGCTGCATTTAAATTAGTTTTTAAAATGAATATCACTTTCTATAATTGAAGACAGATGTTGATGTAATTGACATACCTTCTGCATGATTTTAGTTTGTGCTTTTAACACTTTCATTTATCCTGCACCATCCCTAGGTTTCTACCCCTAATCATAAGTGTATGATGTGTACTCATAAATTTCACCAATACAAAAGTTTATAATATAAAGGAATATTAAGTAATTTTATAAATTCAGTAAAGTAACACTAAAATTGTTTAATTTCTTCTTTTGCTAAAATGTTTTGACATGTTCTTCAATGCAAATATATCTTTGGTTGTTTTTACTCACATAATATTTATCATATTTTTGGTACAATATGTTTATTACTGAACTGTTAATACTGTTATAATATATTTCAAATATTTGAATTAAGCATGTATTTCATTTTGTAAAACAATGAGCTCTTAGATGATTCATATCTAAGATGGCAGTGATATCAAGAGTCTTTGAAAAGCAATGACCATAAAGAAAAATTGATTATACTATTCCTATCTCCCATCTTATGTACATTGAGCACTGTCCCCAACTCTCTTGGGGTGTAACAGGAACCTTGCATTCCCACCACGTGATTTTCTTCATACTAAGTCTTCTTTGGGATGTTTAAGTTTTATTCCAAAAATGATGAAATCTATCTATTTAAGAGTTGATAATAAAAAGATTTTCAACCACTTTGGATGCATTTTAAGATATTTTTATAATGTTCAAATATTTTTGATACGTGGGAATGTTACAGAAATGAAATATCTGTTTGAAAAGTATATAAATAAAAGATAGCATCTTCTTTTGATTTTGTGTCATTGCTAAACTATCAGTTTTATTCCACCTTGGTTTAGAGATTTGATGGTGTTTTGATGATTTTAATTCACATTAATTAGCAAATGCCTATTTTAAAAGAGGCCTCGCTCCTTTTTTTTTTATTGGTTTGGTTTTGTGTTCTAATAAAATCTTAGAAGAGCAAATATAAGCTTTTTAAAACACCATTGCAGTGAACTAATTGAACAGGAACATTTAATACATAAATTACAATGTCATAGGTTGGTGAAACATATTTTAACACTCTATTAGCTTACATGAATTCTTTTTGAAAAATTGGGAGAATTAGGTCTGAATTGCTTCAGAGTCATAAAATTGAATGTGTAAAAAGAAAATGAAAGTTAATATTTCTGTAATTCATTAATCACAATGCAAACACAAGATAGTCTCATTAGTTCTTACCAGAATAATCATGTGACTGATCATTTTATAAGACAATGATGAATGAGTGTGTAAAGGTAGACATAATGCAAAGAAGATTTTGAGGTGTCAACTATTTTCCCATAACATTTCTGGAAGAAAGGAATGTTTATTATTTACTGCCTCTTAGGCTAGTTTATTTGAAATTTAATAGGTTGTAGATTTCACTGAGGGGCATTTATTTTGCAAATCATGCTAGCCTTAATGAGAATCTTTAGAAAGCACTCTTCTATCAAGATACAGATATGTCTCTTTAATCACTGCAGCATGCCTTCAAATGTGAGGGGAGGAGAGGAGAAGAAAAAAGGCACCAGGGAGGAAGAGTGATCAAAATATTTTATGGTCATTTTGAAATTTCCATAATTAATACCACTACTATATATAATTAAATGCAACAGTAAGAATTTTGCTTAAAATAATTTCACTTAACCAAGAAGAACGAGACTGGGAAATTTTCAAAAAATTTTTTAAATCTAAAAAATATAGTCATTAAACATCACATTATTGTCACGTGTACTAATTATGTTCCATAATCTACTTTAGAACCTGCTTGGAGAATTAGTGAGAAAGTTGCTTTTATACAAAAAATAAATAAATAAAACCTGTATATGGTGACACTTAGCAAAATAATTGGAATTATTTCCAAACATTTCTAATCAAGCATATAACCATTGAGCCAAATGTTTAAAAAATGTTGGTTCTAACTTCTGAAAAGAAATCAGTTACAATTAAAGAGCTATATATTTCTTTCAAATCTGGGCAGTCAACAAGGTAAAAATCCTAAGTTTGAAACTGCCTCTTTTTGCACATCTGCCCTACTATGAAACTGTTGGCCTATACACTGAAAATATTCATGGAAAAAAAAGGCATCACACATTTTCTGTGATTTATGGCAGAAAGCCCAGACTCACCTGGTAGCACTTAGTCAATCATCTAAATCACCCTGTTCATGACCTTGGCACTGGTTAACATTTACCCTCAATAAAAGTTTGAAATTTCTTAGCAAGAAAATTAAATACCTAAATCAACTGGGTTCTTGTCAAGTTATTCAGGCTTCTCTTTTTCCATTCATACTACTGTAATTTTGCTCTGGCTTCTACTTACACTATACCACTTACAAGTATTTTGTCTCATCTGTCACTGCATGTATCTCTTCCCATCACAATTTCTTTGTATCCTTCAGGTGTCAATTGACACAGCACCTTCAGAGAAGGACCTCCTACACTGCCATAAAATTGGCACAGAATTCCCATCTCTGTGTTCCAGTAGTACCCTATTCTCTACACATCATACTGCCCATTGTTCTGTATGGAAATTTCCAGTAATATAATTGTTGAGAAGTGGGCTTTTTTTTTTAAATCTTCATCTTGTCATCCCAGTGTTTGCCATAGTATCTTAGCACATAATTGTTGTATTCATGAAGGAGGGGTGAAAATTCTGAAGTTCTGATACTTAGTCACAGTGGCAATTCTGTGGGCGAACTCTTTCATAGTAACTTTGTAATGTGATCATACATAGGTGTTTTTCATTCTTATGAACAATGAAAAATTTTCAAGATGTATTTCTGATTCATGCTTATGAAATCTTTGAGATGATAAATAAAATTCTTTTTCTCTCTACTTGCTACAGAATTTGAATCTTTACCAACAGAAGACTCTGCCTTTAGATTTACTAAAAAATCAAGAGAAGACATATTTGTGGAAGCATCACAAGAATACACAGAGGTTGGAAGCAAAAGTAGATATGATAGATAATATTGCATTTGCTAGACTATTGCCATAATATTTTTAAAACTTTTTTGAAAGAAAAATGTTTGTATCATTTACATATGGCAAAACTCTCAAAATATGAAGCTATTTCTTTGCTTCTATAACAAAATTTAAAATGCAAGTGCACTTTAAATTTATTAATGTAAATGTATTATTGTATTATAAAATTTTTGTTAACAAATATGAACCTAGAAATTTAGACAACATTGTATTGGTATGCCAATTACTGTAGTCACTAATGTTTTAAAGTATTAAAATTATATTGTCATTGAACTTGCATTATTTAATTTTTTATGTTAATAAAAAGCACCATTCTTTCCTGGTGAGAAATATGTTCTTAATGCTTTTTACCTTTTTTCTTTGTTTATATAATTTTGAAAAATAATAGTGAAGTTGCAGCTTCTAGTATAAAGTACTTTTTTTCCACTGAATGATTTTAGAGTAAGTGGCTGGCATACACCATCCTTTATGATATCATTAATATTTTCAGCAAATCAGAACAGGCTACACAACTACAGTACCACTTTCATAATGAAAAAGTCAAAACTAATACATTCTACCATTATGCTTTCTACAACTAAATCCTCAGATTCTTTTCACATTTTGCTACTTGCCTGATTTTGTCTTTTATAACAAAATGTTCCATTCAGCTACATGAAATATACATAATTTTGTATTTTGTAGACACCTTCATATTCAAACATACTTTATTCTTTCCTTAACCTTCATTAATGTGACTCTTTTAAAGGATTATGCTTGTAGGATGTGCCTAAGAGGACTTTTTCCCCTGCCTAAGATAGATTTTTTTTATGAATGGAACAAGATTACAGTTTTGACAAGAGTATCACAAAAGTGATACTGTGATTTTTTTCTTTAAATCTCATCAGGTGCCCTATAGTTTTAATTTCTCCAATACTGCTAATAACATTGATTACTAATGGTGGCATCTGCTGTATTTCTCTTATGTGGGGACATCTTTTCCCTTTATAATTATTTATTGTTCTGTGGGGAAATAATTTGAGACTATGTAAATGTTATTCAGCCAATATTCAATGAATTCATTTATTTGTAACTACACAGACCCATGGTTTATTTTACTGAGTTTACTGTTACTTGTTAATATTATAAATTTATTTTTCTGTCCAAAGTGTTGTATTTGGACAAGTTCAGCTTTATAGAAGATTTGTAAATGAAACACAAAGAATTCTTAGGACTCATTTCCTCAAAATTAACATTTTTATTAACTTTATTTTCTACCTCTTGTTCTAATAAATATAAACATAGGTATATAACAAAGTTTCTTTTTTTAACCATTTCTAAGTTGCAGACATGATGCCATTTATTGCTAAATATTTGTATATCTATAAACAAAGAATTATTTATCTACAGTGTAATAATCAGACTAAAAACTGTTCATTATAAATTTCTAATCCACAAATCTTATTCAGAATTATTTCCACAATGTTCTTTATAACCAAAATAAATACAAGCTTGAGAAATTTTAAGTTCCATTATTGTACATATTTCTTTTGCCCCTTTTATTCTGAGACATTTCCTTAATCTTTCTGGACTCTTCTTGGCATTTACACTTTTGAAGGTGTATTTTGGTAATTCTGTAGATTTTTCTTCAGTTTAGGATCTTGTGATGTTTCCTCATGAGTGGATTCAAGTTATGCAATCTGATATGGAATATCACAAATTCCATGCCATGTTCTTACAAAGCTGTATATTCCTGCTGCACTGACAGATATAGCCAATAATTGGGAAAAGCCTCTGGGATGTTTAACATGTGCTAGGATATAAAGTTAACATCCACTCAAGAGTGAGTAAGTATCTGAGGTCCTCAATCACACAGCACAAGAAAATATGCAGTTACATAATGCAACTTGATTCTATCACTGGTCAATGTTGACTCATTGTTTGCTTAATGAATATCTACTGGGATGGTCCAATAGTAAATAAACAATTATTTAAACTTTGCATTGCACAAATATTTTGTGTGGGGATATATTGGACTCTGTAAATATCTGGTTGCTCCTTAAAATTTCACTCACTAGAGTTATATTTCATTCATGATTCTTGTGTCAAGTTTTACTATCCTGGTGGTCAAATAAAATTTTTTTAAAATTCTTTCTACATAAATAAATACAACAAAACAACCAAAAAATGGGGCAGAAGAGAAAGCTTATCAGTTTGTGAAGAAAATGTCCATTTTTGTAGTGTGACATGGGAAATTTCAGGAATATTGATGTACAGGGTTCAATTGTGTTAACTGATTACAATTCATTTATTCACATAACAGATGATGGACTTTGAACTAGGTCCACATTGGAATTATGATAAACTGCTCACTATGAACATTCTAGAGTGAGTCTTCTTTGGCAAATATATGTGCACATTTTTGTTGAGTTTAGCAATATGTTTCAAGACAAAACATAGGTCCACAAAGATTATATACACCATGATACTTCAGTATGATAACTTTACAAACACAATCACACTTCAGTATTATCTTTTACCTTCATATGATGTCATTTTGTTTTTTATTTATTTTATTTACTTTGGTACCAAGGATTGAACTCAGGGGGTATGTAACCACTAAGTCACATCCCCAACCCTTTTTCATATTTCATTTAGACACAGAAATCACTTAGGGCCTTGATAAGTTGCTGGGGCTGACTTTGAACTCACAACCCTGCCTTAGCAACCTAAGATGCTGGGATTATGGTCATGTACCATCACAGCTGGTATGCTGCAATGTTTCAGTTAAAAAGAGCTAAAAACAAAATAGTAAAATATTAGATCAATACATAAGTATACAGTATAAAATATTTTTACCTTGTGAATAAAACAAAAAAATTATACATATAAGATACTGATTCATTTTCACCTTGGTGAATAGAAGGTGGGGAAAGAGAAGCAGGGATTAACCTGTATTCTAACTTATGTGTTGTATGATTATGTCATGGGTATTATAAATATACAAATATAGTCTTGAATGGAACAAGACAAAGATGTGTTGTAAATTAAAGATTCTTATTTTCAAGTTTTAAAATGTGTAGAGCTACACAAATAAAGTAGAATATCATAATTCAAAAGTTCTGAAAAATAATCAGTCTGCAGGACACAGTTCACACATGAGAAGACCAAACATCAAGAAGTTTAAGTGACTTAGAAAGAAGCCAGTCAGATATTCTTTTACTTAATATTTATAAAAAGCTAGTTTTAAAGGTACTTCCCTCCTCTGCTTTATGCTTGGCATGAATAACATTTTCTTACAAAAATACTGCATTCTAATGTTTAAAAGATCATCATAGTCTAACATTGTAGATCTCAATTGTTTCTAAAGGTGTTCCTGCTTCCTTCCACTTGAGTTATTTTCTTCAAGTAAGTTGCTATTTGAAGGGGCAGAAAGCATCCCATTCTGGGTGATCTAATTTGGCAGATTCACACAGAAGGAGGTGAATATTTTTAGGAAATTTTACCCCCACTTTTATGGAAGTTTCACATCAGAAGCAGCTACTCTTAGCTCTTACATTTTTTCTCCTTAGCACAAGTGTGCATGGTAGCACTACTTGTAACAGTCAAAATCTGGAAATAACTTAGCTGTCCATCAAAAGTATAATGGATAAATACCTTGTGATATATTCAGATATACTATAGCACTGAAAAGAAATTTCAGCTACATTTGACAAGAAAATTAAACCAGATGCACAAGAATACAGAATGTATGACACTATTAATAGAAATTGCCAAGTCATAAAAATGAATATATTAACTGAATTCAGAATGGTTGTTACTTCAGGACAGAGGTGATACTGGTTAGAATGGGTGACGATAACCACTTCCTCTTTTAATTTTTAACTATTTTAATTAGTTACACATGACAGAAGAATGCACTTTTACATATCATATATTTTGGAGTATAATTTCTTATTCTTCTGGTTATGCATGATGTAGAATCCCACTGGTCATGCAGTTCTATATGTACACAGGGCAGTAATGTCTGATTCATTCTACTATCCTTCCTATCCCCTTTTCTGGATACAAGTGGTAATTTTATAAATTTACTTTAACTCAAACTATGCACTTTTTATTTTGCTCAATTAAGTTTTATTGAACAATACATGAGAAAATTCATAGGAAGAAATAAGTTGGAAGAAACATAATTTGGGCTTGTAAATCTGTCAATTAAAACCAACAAAACATTACTAGCAAAACATAAATCATGCTAGCTGTAAATGGCCACAACTTATGGGACTGAGTTTTGCCAATATATGAAGCATAGCATGGTGGGTGTGATGAAAGAGGGTTGAGCTGATGCTTGGAGTCCTGAAATGTAAGCCCACTGTACTGCTGATGAACAATATGTTTAAATTCTAACATGCAGCTCTCAGTTTTGGGGCACTTAGGTTGAACACCCTGAACAATAATTGTGAAATTCAGGTAACATACATTTTAAACATTCTCAGTTCTAAAATTTTCTGAGACTCCATCACAAAACACGTGTGTTGGGTAGCCAATTAGATGTGTTAGGCATCCAATTATTTTAATTTCAAATATTCCCCAAAAGTTGATTGTGAATAAAAAAATAGTAGAGTAATCCTAAAACAAAAACTTATTAAAACCATACAATTACTGCAAACAGGAACAGTTTGAGAATGAAAGCTGTCTTTAAATCTTTAAATCAATTATATATAAGTAAGCTTTAAAAAGACATATTAAGACTAACCAATTGTTTATATTATTTTGGTGGACCTAAATTAAAGTTATTTTCAAAAATTTGTTTAAAAATAAATTTCAAATAATATTTTATGCATTAAGGCTATAAAAATGATTTTTATATAACTTATCTTAATTTTTGGAAAACAAAGTTCAATATATATTCTTAGTCCATACAGAAAACTTTAATCATGTTTTAAAAATCATATTTTTCTTGAGCACCGTGTCATTAGTATTTTTCAAAATAATATATTTCTTATTGCAATATAACATCATTATTTTCCATGAAATTTTGTTCAGTATTATATTCTGGAATTAAAGCAATTCAGTTTTTCACAAATACTTTTTAACTTTATTTTATTTGTTTACTTATTCTTTTATGTGGTGCTGAGGATCTAACCCAGTGACTCACACACACTAGGCAAGCCCTCTACCCCTAGTGACAAACCCAGCCCTACCTGATTTTTTTAACATCTAACTCTTCTCTTTTTTTTCTACATATGCCACAGTTTGTTTATTCAGTCACTTAGAGAAAATAATTGTAGTTCCTCTCATGCTTAGGCAATTATAATTAAAAGGCAGTATTATTAATTTTGAAGGAATATCAGGGTTTTATAACTTTCTATATCATTAAGTCTTAGTAAATGCAGACCAACAGAATGAGTGCATTCTGCACTAAGCATATCGAAGTAATCACAATTAATATATGATAAAAATTAGAATTTATTTTTATTTTTATTAGAGCTTTATAGCTATACATAGTAGTTGGGTTCATTGCAACAACTCACTCATGAATGAAATTTGATTTCAGTTCACTATCCATCTCTTTTCCCTCCCAGCTTCCCTCTCCTCCCCCATTCTCTCTCCTCTACCAGACTTCCTATCCCTCATATATTTATATTTGATTGGTTCTTTTTTACTTATGTATAAATATGAAATTCCCAATGGAATATCTAGACATGTACATCATTTTTGAAAATTCATTTTTCATTGTCTCCCCTCATTCTTCTCACTCTCTCTCTAGATCTACTTCTACATTACTAATCTTTGTTTTATCTTATGTTATTCTCTTATTTCCTCCCTCTGTCCTTTATTCTGCCTATGAAAGAAAACATCCAATCTTTGAGTTTCTGAGTTTAGCTTAGTTCACTTAGTATTATATTCTCCATTTCCACCAATTTATCAGTAAATACCCTAATTTCATTCTTTGTTGTAGCTGAGTAGAACTCCATTGCACATAGATATATCCATTTTTCTATTTGCAGTCACCTAGGTTGATTCCATAATTTTACTAATATGAATATTGCTGCTATGAACATGAAAGTAACTCTATCAGTATTACTATACCAATTTAAGATCATTAATACTGAGGAAGGAAGTTTCTGAGTCAATTTTTGTTTCATTCCTAGTTTTTTGAGGAATCTGCTGACTACTCTCCAGAGTGGATGTACTAGTCTGCAATCTCACAAAAAAAGTTCAATTGTAACTTTTCCCCCACAACCTCACCATCATTTGTTAATGTTTGTATTCAAAATCCTTTTGACTTGAGTGAGAAAAGTCCTTAATGTAGTTTTTATTTGCATTTTCTTATCTGCAGAAGATTTTCAACTTTTTCTCATACATTTTTTGACCAGGAATTTTTCTTCTTTTAATAAGATTATCTTTAGTTCTTTGGCCCACTGATTGGTTTATTTGTTTTTAGCTGATCAAGATTTTCTCCCATTCTGTTGACTCTCTCATATTCTTAATTGTATCCTTTGTCGTGCAGAAATTTTATGGTTTCATGATATCCCACTTATTAATTCTTGGTTTTCTTGGTTTTATTTCATATACTTTGGGCATTTTATTAAGGAAGTTGGTGCTGGAACCTGTTTGACTTTTGACCCTAAGTTTTATTCTAGAAGATTCAAGGTTTATGGTCTAATTCATGTCTCTGGTCTATGTGTGCAGGGTGAAATGTACAGATCTATTTTCATTTTTCTATGTATATCTATTCATTTTTCCTAGCACAATTTGTTTAAATGGCTTTGTTTTCTCCAAAATATATTTTTTGGAACCTCTGGCAAGAATTAGATAGCTACAAGCATGTGGATTTACCTGTGTCTACTATTCTACTCCCTTGGAATTTATATCTATTTCCTTGCCAATACTGGTTTTTTTTTGTTTTGTTTTGTTTTTGTTTTTTGTTTTTTGATTTTCTCTTTCTCTGTAGTATAATATCAGATCAGGTTTGACTACTTTCCTTTTTTCACAAGTACCAATTTGTCTATTCTGGGTCTCATTTTTCCCAATAAATGGATTTTTTTTCTACCTCTGTGATGAATATCATTGATGTTTTGATGAGCATTGCATCAAAGAACAGTCATTTTGACAATACTGGTTCTGCTTGCCCAAGAACTTGGGATGATTTTCATCTGCTAAGGTCTTTTTCAATTTCTTTCTTCAGTATTCTATAACCTTCATTGTATAGAACATGCTTTGCCTCCATGTTATATCAATCCCCAGATATTGTTTTAGGTTACTGTGAAAATGATGTTTTTCTTCTTTTCTGTAAAGCTGAATAACTGTTAGCATATAGGAAATCTATTGATTTATAGGTGTTGATCTTGTATCTTCATACTTTGCTTAACTCATTTATACACTGTAGAAGTATTTGGTGGAATTTTTGGGGGTCTTCTGGATATAGGGTCTTGTAATCCTTTTTCTGTATGTAACCCTTTGATTTCCTTCTCTTGCCTGATTATACTTGCTGATGTTTTGAGGACTGCATTGAATAGTGGAGGTGAGATTAGACATTTTTTGGGTGTCACAGACTTTATAGACCATGTTTTTAATTTTTATCTATTTAATAAGATGTTACCTTTGGGTTTGTCATAAGTGAATGTTATAATGTACAGGTAAGTTATTTGATCCCTAGCTTTGGCATCATTTTTAACATGGATGGATACTGGATTTTATCAAAGGCTTTTTCAATATCTATTAAATTTATGTGATTCTCATTCTTAATTCTGATTAAGTGGAGAATTGCATTTATTGATCTGGGTATGTTGAACCAACTTTGCATCCATAAAATGGTATTTACTATACAATGTTTTATCTTTCTGATGTATTTTTTAAGACAGTTTACTAATATTTTCATAAGGATTTTTGCATCTATATTCATCAGTTATATTAGTTTGTACTTTTCTTTACTTGATGAATCTTTGTCTGATTTTGTTATGAGGGTTATTCTGGCTTCATATATTGTATAAGGGAATATTCAATCCCTTTGAATTTTGTGGAATAATTTGAGAGAAACTGACTGGTGTTAATTCTTCTTTATATATCTTGTAGAACTTGAATGAGAGTCCATCTGATCCTGGGACTTTCTTTTTTGAATACTATTAATTTCTGTTTCAATTTTTTTTATTTGATATTGGTCTATTTAAATTTTCTATATCTTTCTGTTTCAATTTGTGTACGTGGTATATATTTAGAAATTTTCAATGTCTTGCAGATTTTACAGGTTTTTGCAGTATAAATTTTCAAACTATGTTTTGATAGACATTTGGATTTCATATGGGTCTGTGATAATATCTCCTTTTTCATCTTTGGTCTTGTTGACTTTGGTCTTCTCACATTTATTTTCATTGGTTTGTCTAAGGATTTGTCAATCTTCTTTATCTTTTAAAAGAACAA
This sequence comes from Sciurus vulgaris, assembly GCF_902686455.1. NCBI lineage: Eukaryota > Metazoa > Chordata > Mammalia > Rodentia > Sciuridae > Sciurus > Sciurus vulgaris. The sequence goes on along the minus strand of NW_027632956.1, from coordinate 11,359,980 downwards.
ACTTTTCATTACATTGATCCTGTGTGTTGTTTTCTTATTCTCTATCTCAATAATTTCACTTCATTTAAATTCTTTTTAATTTGTTCTAGTTAGTTGTACACAACAGTGGAATGCATTTATACATTCTGATAAATCATAAATACATGGAGTGTAATGCATCATTTTTCTGATTATACAGATTGTAGGATCACATTGGTCATGAGGTCATATATGTATATGAGGTAATAATGTCTGTTTTATGCACTGTCCTTCCTATGCCAGACCCCCTTCCATCCCTTCACTCCCTCTACCTAATATGAAGTTACTCTATTCTTCACTATCCCCACTGCCACTTATTGTGAATTAGCATCCACATGTCAGAGAAAATATTCAACCTACAGTTTTTTTTGGGGGTTGGCTTATTTACTTAGCAAGGTATCCCCTAACTCCTTCCATTTACCAACAGATGTCAGAATTTCATTCTTCTTTAAGCTGAGTAATACTCCCACACACACACATGCCACATTTTCTTTATGCATTAATCTGTTGAAGGGAATCTAGGTTAGTTCCATAGTTTAGTTATTGTGAATTTAGCTGCTATAAACATTGATGTGTCACTTGTAATATGCTGTTTTTAAGTACTTTGGGTATAAACCAATGAGTGGAATCACTGGGTCAAATGGTGTTTCCATTCCAAGTTTTATGAGAAATCTCTATACTGATTTCAATAATAGTTGTATATTTTGCCTTCCCACCAGCAATGTATGAGTGGACATTTTCCTCCACATCCCAAAATTTATTGCTGCTTGCATTCTTGATAATTGCCATTCTGATTGGAGTGAGATAAAATCTTAAGTGTAGGTTTGATTTGCATTTATCTAATTGCTAGAATGTTGAACATTTTTTTCATGTATTGATTGATTGATTGTATTTCTTTGTCACGGTCTTAAGCCCCCTTGCTCTTCTCGACAAGCGACAAGGGAAAGGGACACTCCCCAACAAGGCCAGACCGGAATAAGTAGGGCTGACTGACCGCCTGCACCCAGCCCTCCAGGCGGAGGGCAATCAGATGCATCAGGGAGACCAGTCACAGCAGGAACTCTTTATTGAGGAAGTCACACAGCTTTTATGTAGGGTGGAGGCTAGGTGGGAACCAATCAGCTTAAAGGTCAGTAAGGCATGGGGGGGGTTCACACAGGTGAGAGTCCAACAGGACTATATGGCAAGCAGGAGCTGATCACATTTGTGGAACTGTTGTTAACCAATCCCTGATGGTGGTCCAATTTATCCTCATTAACCTTTGAAACTGCCTTTGAGGCCTTGATCTTGCTCATCATCCAGGGAGTAAGGAGTCAGTCTGAGTTAGTTAACGTGTCATTAGTCCTAACATTTCTTCTTCTTTGAAGTGTCTGTTCTATTTCTTAACTCATTTTGATTTGGTTATTTGGTGGGTTTTTTTTTTTTTTGGTGTTAAGATTTTTGAGTTCTTTATATATCTCAGAGATTAATGCTTTATCTGAGGTGCATGTTGTAAAGATTCTCACCCATTCTATAGGCTCTCTCATCACAATAATGGTTGTTTCTTTTGCTAAGAAGAAGTTTTCAGTTTGAGTCCATCCCATTTATTGATTCTTGATTTAACTTCTTGCACTTTAGGTGTCTTCTTAAGGATGTCAGATTCCAGACTGACAGGGTGAAGATTTTGTCGTATTTTTTCTTCTAGTAGTAACAGGGTCTCTGTACTAGTGCCTAAGTCTTTGATCCACAGTGAGTTGAGTTTTGTGCATGGTGAGAGATAAAGGTTTAATTTAATTTTGTTACATGTGACTATCCATTTTTCTCACACCTCAATGATTTACCTTCTGATTTTAATTAATTATTGTCTTTTACTAATTTGTTCTAAGGCCTTGAGGTGGTGCATAAGTTCATGCACCTGGAATCTTTATTTTTTAAGTACTGGGGATTAAATGAGGGGCACGTGACCACTGAGCCACATTCCCAGTCTTATTTTGTACTTTATTTAGAGATAGGGTATCACTGAATTGCTTAGCACCTCACTTTTGCTGAGGCTGGCTTTGAAATCAGAATCTTCCTGCCTCATTCTCCTGAGTCACTGGGATTACAGGTATGTACCATGATGCCTGACCAGAATCTATTTTTTAATTTAGGCACTCAGTGCTACAAATTATCCTCTTAGAACTGCTTTCCTAGTATAAAAAATATTTTGATATGTTTTATCTCTGTTATTCATTTCTAAAATTTTCTTGATTTCTATTCTCATTTCTTTGCAGAGATGATAGATATCTAAAAATTGTGATTATCAAAGAGTTCTCTTGGAACTACATATGGTGTTGTTAAGTGTTTGGCCACATCTCTCTACCCCACACTTTGCTAAAGGATCATGTCTAATGAAGAGGCACATAAGATTTTTTTTTCCTTTTTAGAATCTGTCCTCTGCTATCTGTATGTGCCATTGGATCAAACTGTGTCTAAGACTAATGAAAAAGTGAGACTCAAATGTGCCATATTTTTGACCTTCTACATTCTTCCAAACCTGCCATGAACAATAGCACACATGACAGTTTTCCTCAAGAGAATTATGTCCTAAATGCTGTTAAAAAGTTCCAATCCTAGGTATACAAACATATTTACAGTAATAATGGATCTTGGCAGGGTTGGATTTCACATAAGTGGCATGAGTCATTATGTGCCCTTTGTAAGAGGTGCATACAATTTTGTATAGATGTGTAAGTGAAGTGTTTTGTTTTCTCATTCACAGATCATTATATAAAGTTTTCAGAGACTCAGGAAATACAGTAAAGAACAGATTCAAAAGATTTTTCTCACTACATTCTCTTCCAAAGATCTAATATTGTGGCTCTGATTACCAGAACATTATATGACCATAGCCTACTCAGGAGTGGAATGTACTAAGTTTAAGTAGTAGACATCTTTGGGATGTCTGCCATCATCTCTACAAGGCACTTCCAAGACTTATTAGAGCTCCCATCTGAGGTGCATACTTACTATCAACTGACACAGCTAGCAAAAGGCCTGGTCAGTGCTGGCACCTGTTTCAGATCAGCCATTGACCCTCCCCAAAACAGAATTCTAAGCTTGTTGTTTCCACTCATCACCCTCAGAGCATATATTGGAGTATACCCAAATTAATAGCACATTCTGAGTAGTTTGGTGTTTTGTTTTTCCTTGCACATTTTGTGTCCCTTTAGGTTAATTATACTGGCATCAGAGATTTAAATAATATACAAAATCTCTAATTTTCTTCTGAATTTATTTTCAGTATTTCCAAAGCATGGAAAATAATATTGAATTCACATTTATGAAATTGTAATTGAAAGGATAAGTTCATCTCCAAAGATATCTTAATTACAGCTCATGAGGACATCTATGACATTATAAAAGCTAAGTGTTGTGTATAATAATTCAATCAAATTGACCCACTCTACTGGCCACCACATGCTTTTATTCCCAAGAAGCAATTTATCAGTAGCTCTGCCTGAACTCTATGGACAGGATATACTGAATTCCTAGAAAGCTACCTCTTTGCTGCAGGAGAAATGCAGCCCCAAAATATTGTTGATAAGAGGAACCCAAGTTACCCTTAAGGAGTATATTTTTGTGATCAGACCTTGAAACTCTGGGTGATAAGGACATTTCCTCCTAACCATAAAATCTGTAAGAATGTGTGGTTGGAAATCCAATTAGAACCAGTCATCATGGGCCAAGTTGACCTAGAATTGCCATGATAGCAGAGATGTAAAAAGTCTGGTGTCACCTTCTGTCAGTAAAAATGAGGTGGACATGTGCTGTACTCTCTGGAAACTTCCCTAGTGTTCCCATTAAAACTGGAGTGCAGGAGAGGTACATTGTCCCTTTCTCCTCTTATTGAGTGGATCCACTCTCTCCCTTGAGACTGTCCTCTTTCCTAAAAGTTATTTTTCACTTTTTGAATGAATGAAAATACCCAAAATTTCCTTCCTGTAGTCTCAAAATGAGCACCAAATAGAACTTCAGAAATAAAATCATTGCTCATTTCAATTGCCATTTTATAAAACTGAATTCAAAGATATATCCCATCACTCTGGAAACACAAGTGAAAAGAAAATCAGAAAATCTAGAGATTATATTGAATATCTTAAATCTCTGTATAGGTATATTTGATCCAAAGCTACCCAAAATATATCAGAAAAAAAGATGCCATAAATGTACATTGGAGAAAAGATAGCCTCTTCAATATATGGTGCTGGGAAAACTGCAAATTCATGTGGAATAGAAACAAATTTAAATTCTGCCTCTCATTCTGCACAACACTCAAAGTGGGTCATGGACCTATGCCTTAGACTAGAGCCCCTGTGCCTTCTACAAGGAAATGTAGGCTCAGATCTCCATCCGTGAACTTAGGAGCCAAATTCCACAAAAAGTCTCTTAAAACACAAGAAGTAAAGAATCAATAAATGGGATAGTATCAAACTAAAAAATTTTCTCACAGCAAAGGAAACAAGAACATAAACATAGAACATACAGAATGGAAGAAAATGTTTACCACCTGTACCTCAGAGGTTTAATCTCCAGGATATATAAAGATCTCAAGAAACTTAACACCCAAACCACAAAGAAACCCGATTAACAAATGGGGAAAAGTATAGTATAGAACATGCATTTCACAAAAAAAATATACACAAATGTCCAAGAAATATATGAAAAATGTCCAAAAACCCTGGCAATTAGAGAAATGCAATTTAAAATTGCACTAAGATTCCCTTTCACTCTAGTCAGAGTGTCAATTATCAAGAACACAAGTAACAATAAATCTTGGCCAGGATGTGGAGAGAAGCTTTACTTATACATTGGGGTGACACTATAAATTTGTGCAATCACCCCAGAAAGCAGTATGGAGATTCCTCAGAAACCTTGGAATGATAGCACCATTTAACCCAGTTATCCTAATCCTCCAGACATACCAATCAAACTTAAAACCAGCATACTCCATTAATTCAACCATGACAATGTTTATAGCACCTCAATTTACAATAGCAAAGCTATGGAACCAACTTAGGTGCCCTTCATCAGATAAATGGATTAAAAAATTTGGTATATATACATATAATGGAATATACCTCAGCAATAAAGAAGAAAAAACTATGGTATTTGCTGGTAAATGGAGGGAACTGTTGACTGTAATGCTAAGTGAAATAAACCAGTCCCAAAAAACAAAGGCTGAATATTCCCTCTGATATGTGAATGGTAACAGTAAGGAGGGGAGTTTGAAATTCACTTCAATAGACAAAAGAAAATGAAGGGAAAGAATGGGAATACAAAAAATAGTAGCTCGAATCAGAGATAAATTTCCTATATTCATATATGAATACACAAGTGAATCTCCACATTATGTGAAATCAGAAGAATGGGATCCTTGGACTGGGACTGTAGCTCAGTGGTACAGCACTTGCCTGGCACATGGGAGACACTGGGTTTGTTCCTCAGCACCACATAAAAATAAATAAAATGTATGGCATCCATGTCTATAACTAAAATTATTTTTAAAAAATGGGAATCTAATTGGAATTAGTTGTCCTTAATGTATGTATAACATATAAAAATACACTTTTTTGTCATATATATCTGAAAAGAACCAAGAGAATATAGAAATCAGGGCAAAATAGGAACCATATTATTATAATTTAATGCTTCCTGAATGTTGACAATCTCTTAAGCAATATAAAAAAGTTACACAAGGACAAACTTAGCAATTTTTATTTTGTTTTTAAGTAACAGATGCAGAAGGCATGCATGTCAGTGAGTTTTGAGATAACTGCATAGGCAATGGTGATTGTCAACATGTAAGACCATTTGTTGCAAAAACCATGTGTATGAGTTGTTTAACTTTTGTTGCTGTTAACACTCATTTCTGTTAGGGCTGTTTCATAGGTTGCAGTTTTGCATAATATAAGCTTTTTCACTTATTACATTTATAAGAAAAAATATATGTACTTACCCTCCCCACTCCCCCTATAGAAGAAATTTTGAAGTCAAAAGTAAAATGACTGGTTTTGATACCATGATCTGTGTGCTTAAATCTGTTACTGACATTAACAGTCTTTGTACTCTTCCTGAGTCAGTTGTGTTGTTTTGAAAATGGAGTCTATAATATATAAAAAGCATTAGTGATAATAATAAGACACAAAGATACAGTATAAGTCTTAGTGGTTTCTTCTTTTTTGGTCATTTTACATATAGATGACAGTATAGTGTATTTTGACATATTATATATGCATGAAATATAACTTATTTTAATTAGGATAATGTATTTTTACCTTGATACATTTTACATTTGATTTTATGTATTTTAATTTTGATAAGTTTGACAGTAATTTTGTTTCTTTTTTAAAGTAAATCTTGTTTGAGATCCCTTTAGCTTTCAAAAATATTAATTTTGTAAAAAAATCAATATTTGAAAGAAAAAATTCATGTAAGCATTATCTAGCTTTCTCCATTTATTCACACATTTAATACCTATCAAAAACAAAATGGAAAAATAAATTGAATCTTCATTGAACTTTTGAAATGTCATAGCACATGATCACCTGGCTCCATTATTCTGGGTTTCAGGTGGGAATAACCTCATGGTGGAATGAGGTGATAGAGAAAGCTTGCTTACCTCATGGCATCCAGAAAGCAGGTAAGTTAGGAATCCACGGATGACATAGATTCTAAGTCCCTACCCCCAGCAAACTACTCCCCCTACCCTTGCCCTACCTGGATACTATTAAAATAATGTACTCCCTTCAGATTATTAATCTTACAAATGGATTCAACCTCTGATGAGAATACAGTTCTCTTAATCCAGAGTCCTCACCTCTGAGTGTTGCTAAAATGTTAGCTTTCCAGAGGACAACCCTATATCCAAACCACAATGTTCAGCAATATTACTGAATGTGTTTCTATACATTTGTTAATAGTTTCTTGCTTTTCACACAATCATAACCTAGTTAATTATCACTTACATTTTATCTTGTGTTAATAAGAGGAAAAAAGATACATGTGTTCAGCAGCACTGTTTTATTGCCTTGAAACATTGAAAACATTTCCAGTATGATACCCTAACATCAAGCAATTTACTTAAAAGGGATCTCAAACAAGATTTACTTTAAAAAAGAAACAAAATTACTGTCAAACTTATCAAAGTGGTAAACTAAACAAAATTGTCTAAATATTTTTTCTGATTTATATTATTTTATTTTGCTGTTATTATGAACACTAATTATGTATGACTGATATATATTGAGTGAAATTCAAACTTATTACAAATTATAAAATTAAAAATTCATTCAGAGTTTACTACTGAAACATAGAAAATCTCTCATGAGTTAGATATTATCCTAAATGAATATCATATCTATCTCTGTCTTCAAATAGAAGACAAAATTGGTAACTGAATTAGACTCATAATTTCATACCTATACATGCTGCTTTAATTTATATGAATCTTATATCAATAAAGCTCTTCAAATATAAGTATGTGTAAAGAAAGAATGACATAAAGTGAAACAGAAGTTATTCTCTAAATACTGAATCATACTATTTTAAATTGCATATTAAATAACTAACTCTTGAATTTGTTGGAAAAAATGAAATTGGTCATAGTCTAAAGGGATGTTGAACTTTAACTGTTTTATAAATTGTAGTGTATTAATATTTAAGATCCACTCTACAGTTAAGGAAAAAAGATTTAAAATATTGACAAGGTTGTGGAAGTAAATCACCCAGAGAAGAATATGTGTAATTCTAGTATAGAAATAAATGTATTATTACATTTTACACTCTTCCTCTGTGAACCTACCCTGGCAATTGTGGTTATTTTTATTTTAAAAAACTTTGAAATTTGCATTCTCTTCTCAAATCAAAATTTCTATATTTTGCCTCCTCATTTTTGTATATAAATGGATTCAGTGTTTATATAAGTCATTTATCATGAACATATAAAAATTTTAAGTCATTTCTTAGTTTCCTAGATTTCATGGCAAAGCTGATTATTTTTACATTTTCAAACAAGTACCATGGACAATAAAAATCATTCACTACTGCATTAACTCTTAAGATTTTATGATAATTTATTTAAGTCCTTTTGATTGAAAAAGGATACTGGGAAAATATTACCTACAAGATCAATTATACAGACCTGTATTCTCTAAATTTCTGGTCAGAAATACTTTGTGTGTGTGTGTGTACAGGTTTCATATTTTAATCAGTTCTGTGAAGGATATCCTAAACACTACAAGAGACATAACTGAATATTTTTTCATCCAGCATTAAAAAAATGACATTCACAAACATTTTTAAGTAGCTTGTCTGTATAATTGGGGTGGTGATCTTGAATTTTAAGAAAAAGTATCATATTATTGACACAGCTTGTTAAAGGTACATTTGGAAAATTTTCTCTAATGATGGTAAACATTGTCTAAAGGTTTTTAAAAATATCCCCAACTTTAATGCTAATAAAATTGAGTCTGGCCAAACTTTTCTTTTGCCAGAAGCAATAATCCTGAGAGACCAAACTAAAAACCTGGTAAAAGGAAAAATATCTATGAATCAACAAATGTCCCAGAATTTGTCTTTAAATGGGAAAAAAAAAAATGTACATGGAGCTTTTTTAAAAGGTCTTTTAACAAGCAATCTTGAGAACTCATTTTAAAAATAGATCAGACGTGCTATTTCTTGTGTATGTACTTTATGTGTGCATGCCTCAAGTCAGTTGTCATAATAGTCTCCGTAATCTCCTCCTGAGTAACGGACATAGCCACCCTGACTTCTGCCACTATAGTCTCGGGATCATCCATATCCATATCCATATCCTCCAGGTCAACTGTCATACTGGCCACTCCCATAGCCCTGTTTTCCACCAACTCTATCTGTGACCACGTCCATGGGCCCCAAAGGCATCCCCTCTGGTTCCCGGCCAGACTTGCCCGCATGCTCCACATGGATCTGACAGCCATCCAGGGACTCTCCATTCTTGGCTTTCATGGCATCTGAGGCATGTTCTGGGTTGGTGAAGTTAGTGAAACAAAAACCCCGGGGTTGCTGAGTCTCCTGGCCCTTGACAACAACCACCTCAGAAATAGGCCCAAAGCTGCTGAAGTGATCTTCCAAGACCTGCTTATCAGTATTGAAGTTGAGCCCTCCCACCAAGAGCATCTCTTCTTCAGAAGGCATGGTAGTGAATTTAAATCCTAGAAATTAAAAAGTAGACAGACAGGAGGCTCTGAAGAGCAAGGAGAATAGGGAGGCTGCTCCATGGGAAGAATCCAGAAATAGTTTTAAATTGAACAATCAAATGCAATGAACTCAACACAAAAATAATTCATCCTGGGATGTTATATGCACTGTTAAGACAGAAAGAACAGATAAGGCAAAAGCATAGAGGTGAGAGACATCACTGGATAATACACAGTGGTTGAGACAGAGCTGGAGGCCCTGGTGAGACAGAAGAGGATAAAAGAAGAGACTGTAGCTGCAGTCCCTGGCCACAGGGATAGACCTGGTTCATTTTTTTCCAAAAAGTTCAAGAGTTAGCAATGACCTGGGGGAAGAACATTATTCATAGAAAATTTTATAATGCAATTGGATGAGCCAGTTTCCACCCTATCCCACATCAATCTGTATTCCAATTTGATTCTGTTCAAGGTTCTTCTGTCTTCTAAGCACTGAAAGTTGGGCACCTTCTTTAATGACAATTCCATTTATTTTTGTGTTCGCTACATTACACACTTAAGTTGTGAATCTATTTCTGTAAGAAGCTGTAGTTATTGCTTTGTTGCATCATTTCAGTTCTCTTTTTAAATAAGTTTTATTTTCAATTTGTTTATTTGTCTCAATTAGTATTACATGGCAGTAGAATGCACTTTGATACAAAATATATAATATATATTCTTATATATAATATATATAAGAATGGACTCATTCTTCTGGTAATACATGATGGAGAATCTCTCCAGCTGTATACCTATATATGTACACAGGATAATAATGTCTCTTTAATTCTACTATCATTTCTGTCCCCAAACCTCTCCCCTCCCTTCAATCCCCTCTACCTAATCTAAAGTAACCCTATTCTTTCCTAGTCCCCCACATTGTGAATTAACATCAGTATAATAGAGAAAAAGAATTCAGCTTTTGTATTTTGGGGATTGGTTTATTTCAATTATTATGATATCCTCCAGCTCCACTGATTCACTGGCAAATGCCATGATTTCAATCTACTTTAATGGTGATTAATATTCCATCATATATATATATATATATGATGGTATATATGGTATATATATATATATATGTGTGTATATATATATATATATACCATTGATCCATTCAACTGTTGAAGGGCATATAGTTAGGTTCCATAGTTATGCTGTTGTGAATTGAGCTGCTATGAACATTGATGTGGCTGTGTCACTGCAATATACTGATTTTAATCCTTTGGGTGTAAACTGTACATTGGGACAGCTGGGTCAAATGGTGTTTCCATTACAAGTTTACTGAGGAATGGAGATTCCTGCTGCTTTCCATACTGCTTTCCATAATGGTTGCAGCAATTTGCATTTTCACCAGCAATATGTGAGTTTACTTTTTTCCTTAAATCAATACAGTTATTGATGTTTATATTCTTGATAATAGCCATTCTGAATGGGGTGAGATGAAATCTTTGAGCAGTTTTGATTTCTAATAATATAATTGCTGAAGATGTTGACAAAGGTGCCAAAAACATCCACTGGAGAAAGGATATCCTATTCAGTAACTGGTGCTGGGAAAATTGGAAGTCCACATGTAGCAAAATGAATTTAAAAACTTATCTCTCACTCATCACAAAACTCAACTCAATGTGGAACACAGACTTAGGCACTAGACCAGAGACCTAATAGATGAAAAAAAAAAAAAAAAAAAAGGCCCAAATCTTCACCATGTTGACTTAGTACCTGATTTCCTTAACAAGACTCCTAAAGTACACGAAGTAAAATCAGGACTCAATACATAAAATGGATTCAAAATAAAAAGCTTCTTCTCATCAAATGAAACACTGGATAAAACAAGAGAGAGTCTACTAAATGGGAGAAAAACTTTATCACATTCACCTCAGATAGAGCATTAATCTCCAGGGTATAGAAAGATTCAAAAAAATTAATACCAGGAAAACAATATAAACTAATCAATAAATGGATTAAGAAACTGAATAGAAGAATAAAAAAAGACACTTCACAAAAGAATAAGTTTTATTTGGGATAATTCTATTGTTTTTCTTTGCCCTACTTTATCAAAATTTCTTTACCAAATTTGAAATTTTATGCTGCCTTCTATATCTTTCAGATATTTATTAGGTTATTATGTTATAAATGTGCTTATTATCTCTAATTTTCAGAGATCCAATACCCCAAATTCTTTTATAATAATATTGACTTGTCATCTCATCTTGGATTTCTTCTATTGTTTTATCTGTTTTTTTTTTTTTTAGTTATACATGTGGAGTTCTTCTTTATTAAATCTGTCTGCCTGAAATTTATAGCATGAAATATTTTTGCAATTGCCATTTTATTCATTTTGGATTTTTTTTTTTTGCTGCATCTATTTACTGCCTCTCTGAGATTTGACATGGCTCTGTTGGAGTAGAGGATTCGACACTTGACACAGTTCTGTTGCAATAGAGAACTCAATACTTGACAAGGTTCTGTTGATCATCCTCCCTATTGGGGGCCATAGACATGGCATGTCTCCATGTGTAATTACTTTTTAATATTAATAATCAATATAGGAGGCAATCCAAGATGGCGGACTAGAGGGTGACTGCATCTCCAGTCGCCCCAGAACCCAGGATTCAAGAAGGGGAGGCATTGAGAGACTCGGACTAAGATAGAACCACGGGGTGAGTCTCCCCCACCTAGCAAAGCTCAGCTGGGTGGCAGGCCAGGATTGGAGTGGCTTATTAGAGTAGGACAGGGCAGATAGCGTCTCCCCCAGGCAGCTGTGTGCAGTCTGGCAGTGGGCTCCGCCCACAGGGACAGATCCTCCAGCCTCTCGGAACAGGCCCCCAGTGAGAGCCCTTCTGCACAGAAGCAGTGCGGCCAGCTCTGGCCTGCCCCGCTGCCAGCTCCAGCCCACCCGCAGTTTGCTTTAGAGATCAGCACAGGGCGCCAGGGACTCCCCCAAGCAGCCCAGGCCCCTCCAGTGGGAAGCGCCTCTCTAGGCTAGCTTCCCGGGGCAGACCGCCCAGTGAGAGCCTCCTGACGCAGAGCCAACCACGGGTCCCCAAGCCAGTGGAGACATCCGATACACAAGCGGCTTCTGGGACCAGGGCTGGGCAGCCAGAGACCTCTCCAGGCAGCATTGTCCCACTCTAGCTGCAGGCTTTTTCCATGGGGCAATCCAAGATGGCGGACTAGAGGGTGACTGCATCTCCAGTTGCCCCAGAACCCAGGATTCAAGAAGGGGAGGCATTGAGAGACTTGGACTAAAATAGAACCACGGGGTGAGTCTCCCCCACCGAGCAAAGCTCAGCTGGGCGGCAGGCCCAGATTCGAGTGGCTTATTAGAATGGGACAGGGCAGATAGCATCTCCCCCAGGCAGCTCTGTGCAGTCTGGCGGTGGGCTCCACCCACAGGGACAGATCCTCCAGCCTCTCGGAACAGGTCCCCCAGCGAGAGCCCTTCTGCACAGAAGCAGCGTGGCCAGCTCTGGCCCGCCCGCAGGTTGCTTCAGTGACCAGCACAGGGCGCCAGGGATTTCCCCAAGCAGCCCAGCCCCCCTCCGGCAGGAAGCACCTCTCTAGGCTAGCTTCTCGGGGCAAACCGCCCAGTGAGGGCCTGTCTACACAGAGCCAGCCACAAGTCCCCAAGCCAGTGGAGACCTCCAACCTACAACCAGCCTCTGGGACCAGGGCTGGGCAACAAGAGACCTCTCCAGGTCTCTCTCCCTAGAACCAGTAGTGGGCTAGGAGCAGCGTTCTTTGGAAGCACTGCATTATCAAATTAATCCAAGACTTCTGGCTACTGAAGGCTGGTAGGTGATACACTGGAAATCTACAGGGTCACTATAAGCCAATAGAGGAAATCTACAATATCACAGAGTCCCATTGACATCTGACCAATATGAGAAAATAAGGGAAGAAAATGTCCGAAACAAACTTAGATACTATATCAATAAAACCCAATGACAGCACAGCAGAAGAAATGTCCGAAAGGGAGTTCAGAATGTACATAATTAAAACAATCAGGGAAGCAAACGAGGAGATGAAAGAACAAATGCAGGCATTAAATGAACGCACTAATCAACAGTTAAAAGAGCAAATAACAGAAGCAAAAGAGCATTTCAATAAAGAGTAGAGATACTGAAAAAAAAACCAAACGGAAATCCTTGAAATGAAGGAAACAATAAACCAAGTTAAAAATGCCATAGAAAGCATAAACAACAGGATAGATCACCTGGAAGACAGAACCTCAGATATTGAAGACAAAATATTTAATCTTGAAAACAAGGTTAACCAAACAGAGAAGATGGTAAGAAATCATGAACAAAATCTACAAGAATTATGGGATATCATGAAGAGGCCAAATTTAAGAATAATTGGGATTGAGGAAGGCTTAGAGAAACAAACCAAAGGAATGAACAATCTATTCAATGAAATAATATCAGAAAATTTCCCAAATCTCAAGAATGAAATGAAAAATCAAGTACAAGAGGCTTATAGGACTCCAAATATGCAAAATTACAACAGACCTACACCAAGGCACATTATTATGAAAATACCTAACATTCAAAATAAAGACAGAATTTTAAAGGCCGTGAGAGAGAAGAATCAGATTACATTCAGGGGTAAACCAATAAGAATATCAGCAGATTTTTCAGTCCAGATCCTAAAATCTAGAAGGACGTGGAACAACATTTACCAAGCCCTGAAAGAAAATGGATGCCAACCAAGAACTTTATACCCAGCAAAACTTACTTTCAGATTTGACGATGAGATAAAATCCTTCCATGATAAACAAAAGCTAAAGGAATTTATTAAAAGAAAGTGGCCATTACAGAACATTCTCAGCAAAATATTCCATGAGGAAAAGATGAAAAACAATGATGTAAATCAGCAATAGGAGGAACTAGCCTAAAGGAATAGCCAAATAAAGGGGAAACCAAATCATGTCAAAAAACAAAAATGAGTCCAATGACTAGGAATACAAATCATATCACAATAATAACTGTGAATGTTAATGGCCTGAACTCATCAATCAAATGACATAGACTGGCAGATTGGATTAAAAAGAAAAATCCAACAATATGCTGCCTGCAAGAGACCCATCTCATAGAAAGAGATACCCATAGACTAAAGGTGAAAGGATGGGAAAAAACATACCATGCACATGGACACAGCAAAAAAGCTGGAGTATCCATCCTCATTTCAGATAATGTGGACTTCAAGCCAAAACTACTCAGAAGGGATAAAGAAGGACATTACATACTGCTCAAGGGAAGCATAAATCAGCAAGACATACCAATCAAATATATCTATGCCCCGAACATTGGCTCATCCATGTACGTCAAACAAATCCTTCTCAATGCCAGAAATCAAATAGACCACAACACAATAATACTAGGTGATTTTAACACACATCTCTCACCGCTGGATAGATTGTCCAAACAAAAAGTGAATAAAGAAAACATAGATCTCAATAACACAATCAAAAATTTAGACTTAACCGACTTATATAGAATATACCATCCAACAAAGAATGATTACACTTTCTTCTCAGCAGCATATGGATACTTCTCTAAAATAGACCATGTTTTATGCCACAAAGCTACTGTTAGCAAATACAAGAAGATAGAGATACTACCTTGTACTCTATCAGATCATAATGGACTGAAATTAGGATTAAATGACAGAATAAAAAAACAGAAACTTCTCCAATACTTGGAGATTAAATAATACACTAGTATATGATGAACGGATAACAGAAGACATCAGCAGGGAAATTAAAAAATTCTTAGAAGTAAATGAGAACAAAGACACATCATATCAAAATCTCTGGGACACTATGAAAGCAGTAATGAGAGGAAGATTTATTTCATGGGGCACATTCAACAAAAGAAGTAGAAATCAACAAATAAACGACTTATCACTACAGCTCAAAGCCCTAGAAAAAGAAGAGCAGACCAACACCAAAAGTAGTAGAAGACAGGAAATAGTTAAAATCAGAGCTGAAATCAATAAAATTGAAACAAAAGAAACAATTGGAAAAATTAACAAAATAAATAGTTGGTTCTTTGAAAAAATAAACAAAATTGATAAACCCTTAGCCATGCTAACAAGGAGAAAAAGGGAGAAAACTCAAATTACTAAAATTTGGAATGAACAAGGAAATATCACAACAGACACGAGTGAAATACAAAACATAATTAGAAGCTATTTTGAAAATCTATACTCCAACAAAACAGAAAACCTCGAAGACATCAACAAGTTTCCAGAGACATATGAATTACCTTAACTGAACGAGGAAGACATACACAACTTAAATAAATAAATTTCAAGCAATGAAATAGAAGAGGTCATCAAAAGCCTACCAACAAAGAAAAGTCCGGGGCCAGATGGGTTCTCAGCCGAGTTCTACAAAACCTTTAAAGAAGAGCTCATTCCAATACTTCTCAAAGTATTCCATAAAATAGAAGAGGAGGGAAACCTCCCAAACTCATTCTATGAAGCCAATATCACCCTGATACCTAAACCAGACAGAGATACATCGAGGAAAGAAAATTTCAGACCAATATCCTCAATGAACATCGACACAAAAATTCTCAACAAAATTTTAGCAAATCGCATACAAAAATTTATTAAAAAGATAGTGCACCACGATCAAGTGGGTTTTATCCCAGGGATGCATGGTTGGTTCAACATCTGGAAATCAATAAATGTCATTCACCATATCAACAGACTAAAAGTTAAGAATCACATGATTATTTCAATAGATGCAGAAAAAGCATTTGATAAAATACAGCATCCCTTCATGCTCAAAACAGCAGAAAAAAATTGGGGTAGTGGGATCATTCCTTAACATGGTGAAGGCCATCTATGCTAAGCCCATGGCCAATATCATTCTAAATGGTGAAAAACTGAAAGCATTCCCCCTAAAAACTGGAACAAGGCAGGGATGCCCTCTTTCACCACTTCTATTCAACATTGTTATTGAGACTCTAGCCAGAGCAATTAGACAATCCAAAGAAATTAAAGGGATACGAATTGGTAAAGAGGAACTCAAACTATCCCTGTTCGCTGATGACATGATTATATATTTAGAGGAACTTGGAAATTCCACCAGAAAACTCTTAGAACTCATAAGTGAATTCAGTAAAGTAGCAGGTTACAAGATCAATGCTCATAAATCCAATGCATTTCTATACGTAAGTGATGAATCTTCAGAAAGAGAAATTAGGAAAACTACCCCATTCACAATAGCATCAAAAAAAAAAAATACTTTGGAATCAATCTCACAAAAGAGGTGAAAGACCTCTACAATGAGAACTACAGAACACTAAAGAAAGAAATTAAAGAAAACCTTAGAAGATGGAAAGATCTCCCATGTTCATGGATAGGAAGAATTAATATTGTCAAAATGGCCATACTACCAAAAGTGCTATATAGATTCAATGCAATTCCAATTAAAATCCCAATGATGTACCTTACAGAAATAGAGCAAGCAATTATGAAATTCATCTGGAAGAATAAGAAACCCAGAATAGCTAAAGCAATCCTCAGTAGAAGGAGCGAAGCAGGGGTTATCGCAATACCAGATCTTCAACTCTATTACAAATCAATAGTAACAAAAATGGCATGGTATTGGTACCAAAATAGACAGGTAGATCAATGGTACAGAATAGAGGACATGGACACAAACCCAAATAAATACAATTTTCTCATACTAGACAAAGGGGCCAAAAATATGCAATGGAGAAAAGATAGCCTCTTCAACAAATGGTGCTGGGAAAACTGGAAACCATATGCAACAGAATGAAATTAAACCCCTATATCTCACCCTGCACAAAACTCAACTCACAATGGATCAAGGACCTCAGAATCAGACCAGAGACCCTGCATCTTATAGCAGAAAATGTAGGTCCAAACCTTCAACTTGTTGGCTTAAGAGCAGACTTCCTTAACAGGACTCCCATAGCCCAAGAAATAAAAGCAAGAATCAACAACTGGGATAGATTCAAACTAAAAAGCTTTCTCTCAGCAAAGGAAACTATCAGTAATGTGAAGAGAGAGCCTACAGAGTGGGAGAATATCTTTGCCACTCATATTTGAGATAGAGCGCTAATATCCCGAATCTATAAAGAACTTAAAAAACTCTACACCAAGAATACAAATAATCCAATCAACAAATGGGCTAAGGAAATGAACAGACACTTCACAGAAGAAGATGTACAAGCAATCAACAGATATATGAAAAAATGTTCAACATCTCTAGTAATAAGAGAAATGCAAATCAAAACTACCCTAATATTTCATCTCACCCCAATTAGAATGGCGATTATCAAGAACATAAGCAACAATAGGTGTTGGCGAGGATGTGGGGAAAAAGGTACACTCATACATTGCTGGTGGGGTTGCAAACTTGTGCAGCCACTCTGGAAAGCAGTATGGAGATTCCTCAGAAAGCTTGGAATGGAACCACCATTTGACCCAGCTATCCCACTCCTTGGCCTATACCCAAAGGACTTAAAAGCAGCATACTACAGAGATACAGCCACATCAATGTTCATAGCTGCTCAATTCACTATAGCCAGATTGTGGAACCAACCCAGATGCCCTTCAGTTGAAGAATGGATAAAGAAACTGTGGCATATATATACAATGGAATATTACTCCGCCATGAGGAATGACAAAATTATGGCATTTGAGGGAAATGGATGAAATTGGAGGATATCATGCTAAGTGAGATAAGCCAATCTCAAAATACTAAAGAACGAACGATCTCACTGATAAGTGGATGAGGACATACGGGGGGTTGGAGGGGTTAGTGTTAGGGTTAGGGTTAGGTTTAGGGTTAGGGATAAGGAGGGTGGTAAGAATGAGGAAGAAAGGACTGTATAGAGGGAAAAGATGGGTGGGAGGGGAGGGGGAAGGGAAAAAAATAACAAAATGAGTCAAACAACATTGCCCTATGTAAATTTATGATTTTTAATTAAAATTTTTTAAAAAAGACTACCATATCGCTTGGTCTGAAAAAGCAAAAATAAAGTGCACTCCTTTGATTCTAGACTCTTCCATTGTACAATTGGATTTGAGCACTTTAGTTCTGTTTGTTCAATCTTTCATGTTTCCCTTGAAACATCAAAATACATTACCTTTTAGGTATTAATACCAGGCTATTAAAATATTAGTGGAGTGAACTTCCCTTCTTTCTATTTTAATAGTTTGCTTTGTGAAGAATATAAAAGAGTGCTTTCCCTCACTCTGTCTTCTCCTTTTTCACATTTACACTTGTGTGTGTGTATCTGTTACGTATATGTGCATATAATTTATAATTCTCAGGATAAATTTTATGCATGCTGGTAAAAAGAAAGTCTTTTCTGAATACTTCTCTCAATCTTCTCTATCTCATTATCACCTCTTTAATAATACTACAGAGAACTCTAGCTCATCTTCATCTTCATCTTTTATAAATCTCATAACCACCTGGGTGGAACTGTTCCCAATATTTGTCACCTTTCTGGGTTTTCCTCACCTCTGCCTTTCTTCTCTATGTTTTATTTTTTTCCTTCTAATTTATTCTTTTTTTCCACTCTGTTCCTATCATTGTTACTACACGGAAAAATGATACACATATAAATTCTTTTAAACTGAATAAAAGCCTAGAACATGAAAAAAATAATCAATATATCATTAGAAACATTGGAAGAGCATTGGGAGGGTTTTACTGTATTGGGACACAAAATAGTGCACAATGAAAATTTAGCAGTAATACATACCTAAAATATAAGAAAATAACTATCATAACTGTGCTTGAGTTTACAGGTGCCTGTGATTGCTTTAGTGAAATAATAGATGGATAAAGAGGAATTCCTTTGAGTTTGGATGCAGTGTTTACCCTTTGTTGCTTTCCTAGTTTTAAAAGTTGATTCTAGAGATATTTTACATAATAAAAACATTTAGGTTAGTTATAAATATAATTTGTGCTTTTCCTATGTTTAGTCTAATTCTTTGAGAATAAGATTGTGTCTGCAATTAAATAAAATAGAATAGACTAAATATTAAGTATAAGTTGATTTATTTGACCTTTAAAAATAGTAAAAACTTTTCTCTGTTAAACACTGGAGTTCATGTTGGGGGTTGTTTCTCTGAAAATCTAGTGACATGTTTGTTCTGAAGTTTGAAGGCTGTCAGATCATGGTGCCCTCAGTTTAGCTGGGATACAAGGTTGATTTAGTTTAGTGGGGAGACAAGTTTGTTTTAATCTAGCTGGGAAATAAGGTTGTTTTGGTCTGGGCTGTCATACAGAGAGAATGTGTACTTTGAGAAGAAGTATAGATTGTACTTTTGAAAGGTTTTTTTAATTTTAAACTAACCATAATATTATATAATCATTACTAAAGAAAAATATCTATAAAAGGCTAGCAGACAAAATAAAGACAGATTCAGTCTCAGAACACTTGGTGTCTCTGTGTGCTGTTTCTCCACCATGCCAACACCTCCCATCCACCTAGGACACCTGACCCCTGCTAGGGCTGCTGTGCCCTGGCATTTTTTCAAGTGATTTTTATATTGCTTTGTCTTATTCATTAAATTTATGTCATTACTGTCCTTTAATTCCAACCTTTTCTCAATTTAAAGTTTCCACTATCATATTACATATTACTATATTTTAGTATAGGTGAATTAACTCTAAAACTCTATGGTCTTATTTTTGTCTAGCAGGATGAGGAAAGAACCCAGTGTTCCTTCAATCTTTCTCCAACTGCAACTCTCCTAATTAGTGGAACCTATATAATGTGACTTTGCATGGCAAAAAAGACTTTACAGATGAGATGAAATCAAGTAGTCTCAATGGGAAGATTTTCCTGCATCATCAATGCAGTTAAGGTGAACACACTGTCTTCTGTGAGAGACAGATAAGAGAGTAGTCAGGGTATACCTGTGACCACGGAAGCAGTTGTTGGGCTGATGCCTGTTGAAGATGAAGAGAATGAACAAGAGCTAAGGATTTCAGGTGGCTATGAAACCTGTGTGGGGGTGAGGAAATGTCCTCAAATTGAACCTAGTGACAGGGGCAGCCATGGTGACATCTTGATTTTATGCCTCAAAGCTCTTAGTGGATATTTTTTATCTCAAGAACTAGAACAAAAAGAATACATTTACAAGTGATGTAATTTGGTAACTTTTTATGGAAACAGTAGGAACAGAATACAGGAGGAGTAAACCTTTTCCATGAATCTAGGCCTATGTGAGACATTTGTTCTGAGGTACATTAAAATTTTTGTCATGTTAAAATTTGATAGATTATTGAGTTATTAATACTCAATATAAGTATTGAGTAGTAGAATGTTCATTAAACTCTTGCAATTATTTCATTGAGTAATATTTTCTTTTTGATCCCTGATCACTGGTACTCTCCTGGTGCTCCTCCACGTGGCATACTTTGCTCAGCTTGACCTCTGCTTTTGGAAATTAATTAAACAACCATCACCCACCAATATTTGTCTATTAATAATTTTCAGTTGGAGCCTTAAAATTCATGACCAAAATAGAAAATGAAATTCTAGGGACACCATTCTTGTAAATGTTCTTTATACAGTGAGATTATAAAGTAGTAGGTTATTTGAATGTCTACTTTATGAAATGTAGCCTCATTCTCCAATATGGCACCTAAATCAATATTTCAGTTCATGAAGATTCCTCATGAGATTGTATCCAGATAATCATTTTGTATAGTTTTGACCTCCCATTTTTACCAATTTGATATATGCAAGATAGTAACTGTGTTGTATTTTACATTTTATTTATTTTTTTATTTTTTAATGAAGTTTATTCACTCCAAAGCACAAGTAAGAAAAACAAATCACACAAGGCCCAAATGAGAATCCTGGAGGGACTCCATGGCTCATAATTAGATTATACAAGTAACAGACTTGAGGGTTGTTTTTTCCTTCCTTCCTTCTATTATAATTTTTAAAAAGATTTGGCTTTTTACTCCAAAAGTGTAGTTTCATTGCAGAAATCAGTCTTTCAATCTCCAGTTGTGATTGGCACTTAAGGAAAGACAAATGCCTACACCCATAAAGTTTTGAAAGACCCTTACTCCTACCAGGTCCTTCATCCCATGGGTAACTGGAGTCAGCAGCTCCTGGTAGAAGACAGTAAAAACTTGGCTTTAAGGATGAGTCAGAATAATATGTGAACAAATTATAGTTCTGCTTATAAGCCCATGCCCCAAATTGCTAGAATGGGAGGATGTAGAAATCTCTGAGAATAGAATATATTTCAAACACACAAACATAGACTATTGCATATCATTTTAAATTGAGGTCAAAATTTTGAAAGCCCTATTTCCCCAATAAAAGCAGGGAATTCTATCATTAGTGTTTCTCCTTCGTTTATACCCCAAATTACTATAAACCCAGTCTTGAGATATCACTTCTTTCCAAACTCCTCTTCACTTTAGCAGCATGCATAGAATACTAACACTTTTCAAAAGTTTTATCTGAAATTCATTAGATTTACAAGGACTAAAAATAACTGGAAAAAATGTGTGGGCCTGGCTTGTCAGATCCTCTCAGAAACATCTCTTGGATGACTGTTTTGCACATGTTAATCATACAAGCATGTGTTAAAAAATAGTCAGCACTATTGAGGGTACGTATGCCCTGCAGGGGTGTTGCCTACTGTGGTTAAATCTCATTCAAGTCTGAGCTTAATGCAACCTACTAACTCTGGTGTGGAAGTTTTCCATACCAGTGAGATGACTAACCTATGTATTTTATGTAACATTTAACTTTAGGCTCTGGTAGAGTCTGTCTGACAAAAGAAGTTAAAGCAACAAACAGGAACAAGAAGCAAAGGGAAGATGTTCCACATAATGCTAAGTTTTGTACAATGAGATCCAAGGATGTATCACCAGGTTGTGTCTGATTTAAATTTTTTATAAAAATTATTTTCAGTTGCTTAATTCTTTATTTTCCTGATCTTACTCCTCAACTCACTCTTCTTTCTTTTCCCCACAATCACAAAACCATATTGTTGTTGTTTAAGGGTCAGCCCACCTTAAAGGGCTATTTTCTTATCCTGCCAACTTTGACTCAGCAAAATTCCTAGAGGTCAAAAAAAAATTAAAAATTTATTTTTGCCTTTACTCATTTTCAAGCTCTAACATTCTCTTCTAAAGAAAATAATCTATCCCTTTAAGTAACCATTATAAAAGGGGAGTGAGTTGTACTTTAGGCTACCTTTCTTCCCTGTCCAGAACAGTTTCTTGGTGATAGACCAAAACAGGGTATCTCAGGGCCATTTATTAGCAGCATAGAAAAGGGACAGTGTTGAAGTAGTCATTACCCAATTCCCCCTACCCATTCCCTTCCATACCCACTGATAGGCACCCATTTCACATCTGGCTGAACGATAAGAATTTGGGAAATAAATCTGTACATTTCCAGATTTTACCAGCAACAAAACCTACTCTCATTAGAGCCAGACCCAACTGACAAGAAGCCTCTGGCCTGAGACACATTGAAGATATTTCTTTTTCTGTTCCACTTTACAGATACACCTATGTGGAGTAAAAAGTTTGATACATTAACACAGATAATTGCATTTCAATACTATTGACAAGAAATGAATATGACAAATCCTCCATGTAACAACCAGGATTTGAATCCTTCTAGGTGACCCAATTATTTAATGGATGTAGAATAAAAACAAAATTCCAGCACAACTGAAGACTATATAGATCCTGAGAGTTGGTTAAAATAGGATTTGGCCTGGATTTTTAAAATGGCAACCACTGACAAAATGGTTTGGACCATAAAAGGTTCTCCACAAAAGCCTTTTTGTTGCAGAAGGTGGCTTTGAAAGGCAAAAGCAGTACCTACTCTTAGCAATTAACTACCACAGCACTTAGTAGTTTGCATTCCCTGGAAAACAACAAGCCCACACCTTACTGCTTATCATATCTGGGATCAAAGAGGTCTATATTCCCAAAGAGAACTGCATGGTCAACTTTGCATGGAAAAAACAGAGGTAGCTAAACTGACCTATAGGTGCCCTTTCAGTGTGGCTGGGCTCATCTTAGCAATCAAGAAGTCTCTCAACCATCAAGTATGGCCTCCTTCAAGGTTGAAAGTTTGACTTGCATTTATCTGTAAAATGGAAGAGCCAAGATACTTGGAAAAACATGTTTTATCTCTGAACCCCAAGGGTGAATTGAATACTTTCCAGTCCATAAATGGAATTCAGTGACCCTACTTCGTTACTGAACACATTTAAAAAGAAGAGGCAAAAATAAAATAAAAAAATTATCTTATTACTATTTAGTACAAAGAGCCTTCCAGGAGTACTTTCTTGCTTCTTGGCCTTATACACCTTAAGAGTTAAGGGAATCTATTATGTGTATCAATGAGTCTGTATGAACTTCTACCAAGAGCAGTACTTGGTGTAAAGTTGAACATGGGTCTGGCCATATTAATATAAGAGTGCAGTCTTCTCTGGACTAGAGAAGAAAATCTTAAGGACCATTTATTAAAAGTCTGAAGTTCTTCAATATAGTCTCTTTAAGACCAATGAAAGGGCATATTTTTAATTAAAGAAAAATGCAGGAACCTAAAAATCTTTCACGAATGAAAGTCCTGGAAGTGTTCCCTGGTCCATGTCTATCTGCAGAGCTGTATGCTCTGAGAAAGCATAGCTGGAAGCAAGGTCAGGCCAAATGGGAAAACTTATGGAAGTGAATCATACAGCCAAAGCTGTAGTAGCAAATTAAAACAAAAAATAGATCTTCTGCATTATGCCTTTTTTAGAAGGTTGAACCATATTTTCTTCAGTAGAAATTTAAAACAAGTCGTAACAAAGTGGCTTAGACCTCTGATGGGCTAAAAAGGAGATCTTCTGACAGCCCTAATCAATAAGGTGGGTCAGGTCCCACACAACTTTTCAAAGGCGTCACTTACTGAGTGAATTTTATATTAGAGGGGTTAGGTATGGGATCTGAATGAGGCTAGTAAAGGAAGAATGTGAAATGAGAGAACAAAGCCTTCTTGTGAGGCATCTGTTACATAAAAAAACACAGAGACTGTGCCACACACTGTGAAAATACAGAGACCCCATGCAAGAGAAGCTGCCCCTGCAAGGCAGAAGCTGTAAGTAGGGCAGCAGTCTAGCCAAGTCCATTTCTTGGACTCCCAAGGTAGCAGTGATAGAATATTTACCCAACAAGGATCCTAAGAGTTTGCTCTTCTTACATTTTAGGAAAAAAACCTCCCCACATAGTTATTCCTGAAGCTTCCCCAAACATGTCTTGGCAAATACCCACAGACAGAAAGAATATATCTAGCTGGGGCTAGGAGGCTTCCAGTAACCTTCGTCTCATATATATATGTTTTCTTCTTAAAATAAATTCCATGAACTCATAAAGCTCTTATCTGCAATCAAATGCAAAAGCAAAGCATCCTATTTAGAGGCTCTGAAACACACATATTGGCCTCAAAGAAATTCAGCCTTCCAGTCTCAGGTAAGACTGGTTCAGTTCAAAAGCAAGGGAGAAGCTTCTCCTGAATCCATGGAGGCAAGACAGGATGCCTTCAGATGGGCTTGTACAGCAGCGTAGTGACATACTTCTTCTTGTAGCGATGGGTTGCGCTAAGGACCATCACACTTTCCTTAATAGATAATGCATAGAGATGGTTCAGCATAACATGGTTGGGCTCTGAAAGTAAAGCTGGATCACAAGAAATATTAGTGTCCTTGTTAAGAATAACTTGGAGTAGGTGAGGAGGAAGGATGGGTGGGGATTTGAATCTCTCTTCAGATTGAAATACATACATTTCTTGACCATAAGGCCCAGGGGGTGAGCTGGAAAGATCTCCACAAGATGTCTCAGAGCTTTCCATAGAATCTAGTTTTAAAGCATCAAACACCTCAAAATCAGATTTCTTGACATGGATCAAATTGTTAATTGTGCCAAGCTGACTGGTAACCACAGGCTCTGATGGATCATGAACCCACTGTCCATCTACAAAAAACTTGTATTGGTTCTCTCCCTCAGGGAGATCCAAGATGGCAACAAAGTCATTATGGCTCTTAATCAGTGGAATCTTGGTGCTCCCATTGTTGAAAGACCCAGAAATGAAGACCTCCTTGCCTCCTTCAGACCAGTGGATAACAGTAGGCCGGGCCTGCTGGGTGGGCTTTATTTAGTCATCCAAATCCTGCTGCCAAGATACAAACTCTTTGTCCCTAGGGAGCTTGGAGTCCAGCAGGCTGAAGACGCCGGGGTCGTAGGTGCTGCCCACCATGATCTTGTGCTCCTTGCCTGGGGCATGGCCACCACCGCCCTCCGTGCGTGCAGCCTTGGCGCCATGACGCTCCCTGGACACCCGGTCTCTGGTGGTGTTTCTCATGGCTGCAGCTCCAGTTGGGGGGCCACCTGGTGTGGAGAGCTCCAGCGATGCGCTCCCTCTTCCCAGGACCACGGGCGGGTTGGCCGTCCTGCGGGCAAGGCCACCAATAAAGTTATTGAAATTGAAGCCGCACCCGAGCCAGGGATCTGGGTTTCCTCCTAAAATGGCTACAAGGCCCCAGGCGCGGGGCCGCCCCTGCATGTTCCTGCTGCCGGCTACCGTGGCTCCTGGCCCGCCCGCCCACCTCTCATACATTTTAAATTAGCTTAAAATGTGGAAATTTTATCAATAAATGTGGCCTTCTATTCAGTGGTCATAGTACTTAAGAGAGCACCCAGAGTAATGAGCCTATGTATGTATAAAGAACAAAGGAGTCTAAACTATGATAATTATTAAGAGTAATGGTGCTGTGCATGGTGGAATGCACCTGTAATCTCAAAATTCAGGAGTCTGAGGTAGGAGTATTGCACGTTCAAAGCCAGCATCTGCAATGTAGCAAGACCCTAAGCAACTTAGCAAGATCCTACTCAAAAAAATGAAAATAGTGGGGGTGGTGGCTCAGAAGTTAAGCATCAATGGGTTCCAATCCTTGTAACAAAATAAAAGAAAAATAATCATAAAAACATATGGACCCTCAAAGACAAAGTGCTTTGCAAAGTTGGTGGGAGTAAAAAGACTTCATCAGAGCTCAAACTCTGTATAGAATCTACATGTTTTTCAAAGTCAAGTTGGGCTAAAGAATAGAATTAAGTAGTGTGAAAAATATGGGCTTGATGAGAACAGCAATTCTTAGAAATCCCAGATATGGTGAATGTGCCAATGTGGAAATTGTGAGAAAGAGTGACAGGAGAGGTATTCTGGCAGTGAAGTTACATGAGACTATTGTCAGAAGCAGGGACATTTAATAACTGTTAGGTGATTATGGATGAATGAGAGGCCCTCAGACCCATACCCACTTTCCAACATGCATCTCATGTAGGTTTCTGTATGCTGTCAATGCTACTTATGATATATAATCTTTATTTTTATATGAGACAAGTATGGTGTTGAGTCTGACCCTCTGTGGTATAGCTGTATCACCATTGGGGAGATTGAGTAATGCAGTGTTCATAGATACACAGAAGAATTTTCTTTGTTTAATCCATACCATCTCTAATTTTGCTATCAATTGCAAGAATGAAAATTCAAGTTAATGATAAAATATACTCTGTATAAAGGAATCACCTCAGATGTTGGACTTTAGCAATGCTGCAGTACCATGAAGACTGACTGGGTCCCAGGACTGTGATGTCATCAATTGGTCATAATACTTACTGAGGCCTTAGTGATAGCTGGCCTCATAAAACCTAATGTTTGTCCTGAGCACTGCTCATGACAGTGATCTAGTGAACAGATAGCCTTGCTCCATTTTATATTTTGTTTCTTCAGGTAGGAATTTTATTCTTGCTTATCAACTAACTTTTGGAGAGTTAAGCTTCTGAGAGAAAATTACTTGATCTGAGTAACCATCTAAAGAGTTACACCATGAGAGAAAAACAAAATAGGAAGCATTGGAATAATACATTCACCCCTCAGTTTACAAAGATGTCAATGGTATGTGTTGGCATATTCTCTAGGTTTAGATAACCATCAACTGCTCTTCAAACAGAAAGAAAGGAGGATTTCTAGTTATTTGAAAATGAGGGGAGGTGAGGGGATTTTAAAAAATTAAGTGACTGAAGTAGGAATGAAGAATTTTTTTTTTCTCTCTACTTCCTGAGGTCTCCTTGAGGGCTCAAGTTGTCTGAGAGTTAAGAAAATATTCAGATGATTCAATTTTGTTTCTGTGGCTTTGTATTCCAGCTACCTACCTTAACTAAGTATCTACCAATTTCCTTTTGTTATACTTATTTGTAATTAAATTGGGAAATGACTATTATTAATTTTATAATATTAATTTTTCCTTTGAATTAGAAAAAGAAATATTATCTGCATATCCAATTATATTAACACAGGTTTTATTGTCAATATATGCTAAAAAGAAACAATATAACTTTTTAGAAAATGAAGTTGAAATTGTCTCCTAGAAATGAGAAAAATATTGAAAAATATTAAATATTTTAAAATGGATTGTAAAGGGATGCATATGAAGTCACACAGAAGTTATGTACTCAGGAATAAAAAAAACTGCCTTGTTTCAAACTCAAAGATAGAAATCTGGGTATCCTTTGTGAACTATAAAGAGCAAAAGATACACACACATACACACACTCATACACATACTTCTTAACAGTGTAAATTGAGATAATATTTAGCTCTTTATGAGAAATGAGATAGTGGTCATAAATATACAGATTAACTGTAAACAAATTACTCCTATGGGAGAGAATATTATTACATGATGGTAAGAGATGAATTGGAGCGAAACACAACATTTTAAATTGTGGTCAATATCTCAGAGGACAATCTGATACTTCCAACAAAAATTTCTGAATATAACCTGATATTTTCAATAACATTTGCATTTTTCATGTTTCCTAATGGTCACATGAAGAGGCCTGGATAAGCATGTTTTCTTCAGGCACCTTCAATAAAATCCACGCATATTCAATATCTTATTGAGTATAAACTGAGACATGTCAAGCACATTTATCTCTTCATATTTATGTGGATACATAAACATCAAACACATCAACAAGTTAGGGGAAGATACATATTTACATTTGCCTTAATTATCCATTTATTCCGTACCAAGTGAGATTATTTGCCTCTCAAAAAAATTTACATCCTGACATCATAGAAGTAACCCAGGTAATAACAACTTCCTGAGGAATTTCCTTCTTAGATAAGAATTCAGAACACTGGTGCAGGCAAAAATGGTAAGTCCCCTCTGTGGTCTAATTCACAATTCACAGAGCATGATGGAAGAAAACTTTGTCATCTTGAGCACAGAGTTTTCTAGGCAACTTTGGCTTATCAATATCCCAGAAAACAAAAAGGAAAGAGCATGGAGAAGTGTGGAGTTTTGTGTGGCTGTGCCTGGCAGTGGCACTTTTAACTTTAAATCATTTTTAATTTTAGAAAGTTTAACAAATGATCAGAGCTAGCTGTGAGGAATTTTGATAACTATAACACACTGGTATGCCCAGGTTGAAGGGATATAGTTTACAGTCTCTACTTCAAAAACATATTACACATTGTGCAAATTACAGTCATCCAGATCATGCATGGACACAATAAATATTGTAGTACATTTAAAAAATTTAGTGATATAGACCAGAAGGGAAATCATATGTTTATTGCAATAGTCACAGAATAGACTTTTACTATATGCTTAAGGATAGATCAATACACATGAACTTCAAACAAGAACCCCATTTCCTACTTGTATTTATTTTCTTGGGCAAGGTAAATTTATGCAAAGTTGTTTTGGAGTATGTACAAGAGGTGAACTGAAGGGAAAAGCATATTACCTAATACACATATGACCAACTATGATCAATATGCCAGCAAAAGCCAGCAGAGAGCATGTTGAACTGTCAGAAGAATGTGAAATTACTAACATCTTCCAACAGGCACATACTGATGAAGCCAGAATTGGGAACAACAGGCCATTAGTGTAGAAATAGGGGATTGGTTTAAGTAGAGGAAATGGAGGCCATGAAAACTATCTGCCTCTGTTAATTGGACACTGCCCCTGGGAGAATGGAATGTCAAGGGTCCCTGGAGCCCATTGATTATCAAATTTACCTATTCTTGTCAAGTATTACAGGCAAGGAACTGTTGATTAATGCCCTCCGGGCCCTTACCTGACTGAATCACATTGGCCCTCCCCCTGCCATCTGATGCTCACCTTTTCTGCTATGTCACCTGCAACTCCTGGGCCTAGTCATGTAGGCAGGAAGGAGAGATAACAGGGGAGAGAACAGAGCAAAGGAGACCTTAACCTATAAAACATGTAGGGCATGCTCACTTCTTGGGATTCTAGAGCATCGGCCATAGGCCCCTTCTCCCTTTTGGGAGAAGTCTGTATTATTACATTTAAATAAAACCTGCTTAATATGCTTGCCTTGGCGTGCTTCTCTGAGTTATACTTCAACACCTGAGGAAGCAAAACTCATCAGTGGTAAACAGTGGTATCACTGGTAGGATCCTCAAGAACTCAACTTGACACAGTTCAAGAACACAAAACACCTATGTATTTTCATATGTTAGATGCTAACATTATTTCTTCATACACCAATTTCACTTCCCACCCTCATCTCTCATTTCCCAAACTATCATATGCCCATAAATTTTGCTTAGCTTTTGTTTCTATCTTAAAACCAGACACAACCACTTTGATTTCACGATGACCCTAAATTCATGGGCTTTTTAAAACTTTTGTGTATAGAGAAATATAGCATATACATTTTGCCTGGTTCCTTTCACCCATCATATGTGAAAATGTCACCCACATTTCAAATGTCTCTAGTTTGTTCATTCCCATCACTGCATATGACACAAAAATAGCAATAAATGCTTCATGTGTTACACATAATCCTGTGTTTTGAAAACCCACATGATTTGGTTATGCACATTGATTTTTACATTGTCATATTCTTTGTTTTCTTAGATTTCTATATGTACTTATTGATGTAGACTTGAAAAGAATATTTTTATTCATTACTTGAACAATTAAACCACATAAAAGTGTACAACACAGTAATTATTCATGCAGAAATTTGACAGTCCCTAATTGGGGGGGAGAACAAAAGTAGACATGTCTTTTCTTTTCAAAGAAAACTTTCATATTCATACTTCAATCACTCTGTCAATATTAACCCTGACCCAAATTTAATCAACATGCCATGAACATATTCACACCAGGCACTCATTCACCACAAACTATTGGACTTCTATGTGTTGAAAATATATATGCCTGAAACATTCATGATAGATCTTGGTAATCCTGTACAGTTAAATACTCGGTGGTATGCTTGGTTAATATTTTAAACAGGGGGTGACATAAGATCATACATATTTAATGATTTTGAAAACAAAATTTTGCCAAATATTGGATTTAAGGTAGTATATCTCTAGGATATGAGATGGAGAGAATGAAAATGTGAAAATACAGGGGAACATTAGAAAAGATCTTAACTAAGTTTGGTGATTTTGCAGGGTGATGAGGGCAGAATCTAGGTGAAAGAGCAGAGTATTTAAACATACCAACTTCTTGTTCAAATGAGGGGTAATTGTACAGGACAAAATAAATATTTTTGGTGTGGGGTTGGCACATAATGTTCAGAAAAAAATTTGATGTGAAAAAGTCAATGAACTCCTACTACAATACCATGATTTCTCTTCTCCTTTCTTGGAGCTCCAATTTTATACATGTACTATCCATATACTCTGTACTCTTTGGAGGACAAAGCATCAGTCCTAGAGGAAAACTGTTTATTCTCTGACTCAGGTAATTTATCTTCTGACTCCTCTCTCTACATATACAGTCTCTCTCTCTCTCTCTCTCTCTCTCTCTCTCTCTCATGGCAGAAATGTGAAAAGAAGAGAAATGCTAAGTATAACAGGAGAGTAGTAATCTGAAACATATCTGAAGAAATTCAGCTGAGCATCTCTATTCAGTCTCTGAAAGAAAGATGTACTTTGGGCCCAGTCCTAATTTTCAACTCCTCTCTCCTTTGTTGAGATTCTGGATTTCAGTTTCTGTAACATCAACAGAATCTCATCAAAAATATATTTTTATTGTGGCAGGAAGTGAAGAAACTCTGTGTTTATGTTCTTTGAATAAAATCATCATATGGGAGGGAAGAATAGGTGAATTCATAAGAACAGTCTCATCAAATTGTATTGAAAGTCAGAACTAAAAGCAATAATCAAGGAAAATTAAACCATGCCTAATAGTAACCCAGTAATGCCTCTTGTGTAAGAATTTGAAAAAAAACTGATAATGAACATTTAACAATATTTGAACAATCTTATGGACAATAACTTGTCAAACATGAGTTAGCAGCAGGGCATGGTGGCACATGCCTGTAATCCCAGCAGTTTGGAAGGATGAGATAGGAGGATTATGAGTTCAAAGCCAACCTCCACGAAAAGTGAGGTGCTAAGAAACTCAATGAGACCTGGTTTCTAAATAAAATACAAAATAGGATGGGCTATGAGGCTTAGTGGTCAAGTGCCTCTGAATTTAATCACTGGTACACACACACAAACATAATATGAGTTAGCAATCTAAAATTACAAAGCATGTAACTAAAAGGTAGATCATTCGAATACAACAAAATATAAATTGTAGTACAATATGTTATTCCACCATTTTGAAGGGGTATCAAAAATATATGATTAAATATTCTGAGGATATAAAACACAGTCAAAATATTATTCACAAATACTTACAAACTAATCAGTGGTTTCAAAAATGAGTAAGATCATCCTAGAAGTTATTTGTCATTTATGAATGAATGAAAACACCCCATAATTCCTTGCATGATTAGTCTGTAGCCTTGAAATATGCAGTAACTGGAATTTCAGAGATGAAAACATTCTGCCTTTCTATTGCCATTTTATAAAACTTTGCATTCAAAGATATGCCACATCCTTCTGAAAATAAAGTCAAAAACAAAATGAGAAAATCTTTAGTGAATTTGTTGTATATTTGAAATCTGTGACACAGGTATATTTGACTCAATAGTTCCCAAAATATACAAGAAAAAAAAAACACTCAGAATATGCCCTTATATTAGAAATTTTCCATGATATTCTCTGAGTTTGATAATTAGAAAGGGCAAGTTTGAATCCTGTGTAGATGAGGGACACTGAGAATGATCACCACAGACCAGACCAAGCTGTAAGTAGGTACCCCAAAGGGGAACTCTGACTACTGTTGGAGGTACATTCTGGAGCTATTGTTAGAGATCCCAATGGAATCTCCTACTCAAACTTAGAACCCTCCACTTCTCACAATGCTCTGCTCCTGCAGATTTCTGGCAACAGAAGCAATGGAGTAGATATATGGAAGACAATGAAATCAGGAAAGGTATGTCAATTTGTTGTTTTCTGTATCTTCAGTCTTTGAGAACTTTATTATAGCAAACCAGGATGAACAAAACAAAGCACTTGCACAACTCTACCAAAGTGGATAAGCTGCTCATGCATGACACAAGACTACCAATGACAATTATGGAGAATCCAGTCCTACCCAGTTACATCATCCCAGAAAATATTTTTGTATACCTAGGTTTTGAATTTTGAAGAGTATTTAAATCATAATTCTCAGGAGGACAAGTGCCATGTGTGTTATTGTACATGGAATATTTGGATGATTGTTGAAGTCAATAATGTGGCACATTTGAGTCTCACTTTTTCAATAATCTCAGATTCAGATAGATACAATACGTAATATGGAGTGTCTATGTTGGCTCAAGAACACATACAGACAGTAGAGGACACTGACTCTGAAAACAACTTCTGTGACTCTTTGGTAGATGAGCACTATGTGAAGTTCCTAGCAGATCCTTAGATAATTCTAATATTTAGCTAGCTATCATCTATCCATGTTTTCAGGTACATCTCTCACTGTCTCTCCATAGATATGTGTATTTATCTGTGTTCATATATGTACATACATACACACACACACACACACACATATATATATATCAAGGTAAATATTTCTTCATAAATTTATACTCTGTTTCCTTAATTTTTACTTCTCAAGAGGAAATTGAGCTAACAATAATACTATCCTATCTAGAGTGAATGAATATCATTATAGGTATGAGTGAATTTCCAATATTCTGTATAGTTTACAAAACTGTCATATATAAGAAATCCTATTCCAGTGATATTCAACACACACACACACACACACAAACACACAGACACACACACACAATTATAATAACTGCTTTGTACTTTTATTTTGAAATTTTAAATGAAAAATTACCTTAAGGAGCAAATAAATATCTGAAAGAGTAATTTTCATGACTAGTAAAAATGCCTAAACAGAATATCCAAGAATCAAATATGTGTTTTATTGTACAGAGACCTGATAAATCCTTGTATCAATTATTTGTTTTTGTCTCTGCTATTGTTTCTTTAGAAATCCAGAAGTCTCACAAAGTTGCTCCTGAGCCATGTGTTGTGCTTCAGCTGTACTCAGGCAGCAGGAGACAGTTTTTCTGCCTCAGTTTACTTCATCTATGTGTCCTCAGTGAGCAACCTAATTCCCATTGATGACCATAGTGAGACAGTTGCCCAGGTGGGATCTGAGCTAGAGCAAGAGTTGTGGCTGACCTGCATGCTCAACCCTTGCTTATATCATATTCCTTACCAATACAGAGCAGGGATTCAGAGCAGAGGGAGACAAATAGGAAATGAGCCTTCAAAAACAGGACAAGGTTCCCCATCACAAACCTCCATATGAACACTGGGTCAGCTATAGTTGTGAGAGTGACAGTGTGATATGTTTGTGGGAATTTTATCAGAAATCCTCTCATGTGATAGACTCAAACTCACACTTCCATGTTACCAAATTCCTACTAAATATGACTCAATTTCTCCTTTTTCTTTTTCTCTAACTTAAGTATCTCTTCTTTCTCAAGCCATTGTTCCCATTCTCTATTAGCATTATGCAGCCATTACCTCATACCCCTATCTGTATTTCCACACTAATGGATTCAATGTTTTCACTCCCATAATTACTTCACAGTGCTCCACACGTGTGAACTGCTTCCACTGTGTTAGGGTTGACTGGACCCTAAAATCCTCAAGTGTCCTGAAGGGAAAATACTTTCATATATAAATTTTTCTCATCTGAATTTTGATGGGTGACCCTGTTTCAGGAATGACTTTCAGAGATGTGCACCTTTACACGGGTAGTAAATACTGTTAGAATACACACAAAGACACACTCATTGTCATCCATTTAAATAGCATCAGAAATATTTACCCAATATGTATGACAATATAAATAGAATTCCACAAGGCATACCACAACCTCTTTCTGAATATTTGTGTCAGGTACATACCTCAGATAATATACAACACACACAATTCTCATACATCAAAGGTACATTTACCCACAATATACAGTCCTAAAAAGGGAAATTTCAATGGACATTTCTAAAAGAAAAAACTGTCCCAGACCTCCCACCCAAATAAAAATCCAAATGTCACTTAATTTTACTACCCCGGAAGAAGGCATGAGAAAAGCAGCAGCAAACTCTGACAATTTCACCATGGTTCATGTCAGAGACAAAGAAATATTCAAAACAATCATCAGTAAGATCAGTTGTGCTCATCATATCTGTAGTTGTTTCTTTCTCCCATTTTGCCTCCACAGCCTCCTCAGTCTCCTCTGTAACCACTTGTTCTCCTATATGGCACACACCACTCCTGTCTCCTCTGTAGCCTCCACTTCAGTCTCCACCATAGCCTCCACTACCACCACCACCACGTTCTCCTCCATAGCCCCCCCTGGACTTTGCTCTCCTCCATTGCCACCTCGGTCTCTGCCATAACCTCCTTCTCTGTCTCCACCATAGTCACCTCCTCTGTCCCCACAATAACAAACCCGACTTCTGTCTCCACTATGCCCCTCCCCCACTTCTGTCTCCACCATAGCTAATGCCACTGTTGTGGAAATGACAAGATGGTACTTGGAAACTAGGAGAAACCAAACTTTATTTTACAGCAGTGGGCCTAGAGGAAATTAGCACTCCAAAATTCTGAGGCCTGATCCACAGTTTCTCACAATACTTTTAGGTTATTTGATGTCATCTTAGACCCATCCTATCATTGGGTTTTTTTTTTCTTTTTATAAAAGAATTCCTAATCTATACAGCTGAAGGTCTTGTACAGGGTCTCTAAATTAAAGCATGCTCACAGAACAGAGAAGAAGAAACAGCTCTTTTCACAAACATCTACTACATTTTAGGAAGGAGCAGTCAGACTCTTAGTACAGTTATTGACAATGTAAAAGGTAGGGACACTCCTGAAGAAAACCTAAGAGAGAGGAGGAAAACTGACCCCTTCTCCAGGCATTGAATGCTTACCATAATATTTTTGTAATTTCACTCCACAACCAGGTCTGATTTTGCCATCACACCACCGCTTTTGTTTCCACCATAGTCACCCCAACTTCTGTCTTCACCATAGCTGCATCAGTCTCCACCTCTGCCCTCATGACCTCTGTAGTCTCTCTCTCCACTGTAGCCTCTCACCTGGAAATCCCCTGAGGGATGAGAATCCTCTGATTTAGGTTCATTGAACTGAT
Source organism: Sciurus vulgaris (assembly GCF_902686455.1). Classification (NCBI taxonomy): domain Eukaryota; kingdom Metazoa; phylum Chordata; class Mammalia; order Rodentia; family Sciuridae; genus Sciurus; species Sciurus vulgaris. The sequence goes on along the minus strand of NW_027632956.1, from coordinate 11,324,074 downwards.
TACAGGTATTCCTTTGAGCAAAGTTCATATTTCCACATGATGGTTTAGGACAAATTCATTGCCCAATTTGGGGGACACCACCTCTTCCCTAAAAGCCTCTGTGGCCTCTATAACTTTTGACCTTACTGCCCACCTCCACTTCCCCGTTCTTTCATAAATTAAGGTCTTCTGGTGGCAAAGGACACTAATGATGTTGTCATGGACTTCTTTACTGTCAAACCACCCAATGGCTGCCTTAGCTGAAGGGGGATCATCAAATGACAGTTGCCTCCCCTTTTGGCTTTCCTGTGCCTTTGGGTAAAGATATATCATTGAATTTCCAGTCTTCTTGTTTGTCTTGATAATACCTATTTGCTTAAATGACTGTCCCACTTGATCTGTAGACACACCCTCCCCACATTCATGCACAAAGATTGTGTTGTTATCTGAATTATCATATTCTGAATCAGCATCTAGTCTTGGTCCATAATCCCTGTTACCTTGATTCTGTCATAGGACTGCTTCCATCCTTGTCATATTCCCCATGCCCTCTATCTTCTCCCTGTGACCCACCATATCCTCTATTATCTTCTTCATACCTACTCACATCACCTTGGTCATCTTGTGTGTGGTGGTTAGAGTTTTCCCTTTGTGAATGACTTGATTGCTGATTTTGATTATAGGAATCAGGATACTAGAGGCGATATCAATACTGTTTAGGAAGGCCAATCGAATGAGTATCACAAGTGATCTTTGAGTTGTGTAGGTACAACATTCGTAAGTAATTAGGGAGTGCAGAGAGCCGCTGCTGCTTGCAGATGGTCTGCTTCAAGCGGCTTGTGCTGCTCTTATGAAACACCACGGCTTCTTTGCCCAGCGGCTCCAAGTGGCTCCGCTTATGGAAAGCCGCTTCTCACACTTTCAGCCCCACCAGTGGGACAGAAGACAGGTACTCTTTAGAAATTCATGAAGAAGCTTCCCATTTATTCCAATAACACCCTCAATATATAAGCAGTCTCATGCATAGGCGATTGTAACCAGATATGTCCATCCAATCCTGTTAAAGGTCAAGTAGTCACTCGCTGGAGCATACATACAAAGTATATCTGTCCACATGCTAGGCAGCTGAACAGATTATCATACAGCCAATTATAATTGTGTTCTGCCTTTCTCCATGCATATTCAGAACGCCGTTTGCTCTCTGCCAGTCGCCATCTTTCGATGCACATGGTGTAACCCTGGGCCCTGGGTTTCGCCTGCCACAAGGGAGGACTTTTTGGTGTGTAGTGACGTCTATCTGAGATGTGTAGGTAGTGTTCACTAAGGGGTTTAACAAAGGCATTCTAAAGTTTGAATTAACATTTCTCTGGAATCTCTAAGGAGTACTCTTTCGGGTGTATGAAGAGGGCTTTCTTTATTGTTTAGGTGTTGCTCAAAAAGGTGTTGAAGCATCCTGAAGGTGTGTATGTATGGCACTTTCAAGTGTGTATGAAATGTTCTTGATTTAAATAGGGAGGAATTACTTAGATATGTAGGGAGGTGTGTTTTAGGTGTGGAGGAAAGGTTCTCTTGCTTCTCTTCATTGCATAGGAGATCTCTCTGAGGTGTGTAGGGAAGACTCATTGGTGGTCATAGGAGAGCCAATAGATGTGTGTGGGAGGGCCCCCTGAAGTGAGTTGAAAGGGTTCACAAATGTGCATAGGGATGGCATTCTTTGCTGAGTAGAAAAACCTCAGTAAGTTGTTTACAGACAACCTTTTGAGGTGAGTATTGAGAGCAATGTGAGATCAGTAAGGAGGACAGACTGATATAAAAGGGAAAGAACTATAAATTTTGTGTTAGAATTAGGCTGTGGCTTACAGTTTTGGGTCAGAATCCATATCTTGCTCAGTGTCAGGGTCAGGGACAGCCTTCTGTGGTATGTAGGGAGGGCTTGTATTTATGGTTATGATTAGGATTAGGGTTATGTTAAGGGTCATGGTCAGCATTTTTGGTGTATAAAGAATGACTCAGTGATGAGTTGAAAAGACTCTTCGAGATATGTATTAATTGCTTTCTAAGGTGGGTAGACAGACTCTGTTGTTTTTAAATAAGCCTTGCCAAGAAAAATAGATAGTAGGGAATGCTTGGAAAGGAATATATTTTGTACCCAGTGAGGTATATAGACATGCCTCACTGAGATGTGTAGCAATAGTTCTCTGAGGTGTTTACAGACTGCTTTTGATGTGGTTAGGGAGGGTTAACTTTGATTTGTATGAGGATACACTCTGGTGTGTAGGGAGTGCCCTCTGAGGTTGGTAGCATGTGCCTCTGAGCTGTGTAAAGAGGGCTCTATGAGTTGTGTAGGAGGGTTCCATGATGTGTGTCATAGGACAATTTAACGTGTGTGGATGTGCCACTGATGTGAGTTGGGAGGGCACACAGTAGTGCAGAGGAAAGGTGCTTTGTGATGTGTAGGAATCGTTTGGTGAGTTTTGTTTGTAGGGCCTTTTGAGGAAAGAAGTGAGACCTCTGAGAGATAAGTAGGGAGGGCAAATTGATATAGAAGTGAGAAAACTATGAGGTTAGGGTGTGGGTTGTGGTTAGGTTTAGGGTTTAGGGTCAAGTTCATGATCATGGTCAGCATAATGATCAGGGAGGGCCCTCTATTTTATGTAGGGACACCTTGGGGTTAGAGTTAGGATTAGGTCTAAGGTTAGGTTCAGGATCAGAGTCATTGTGGTGGACATAGAAGGCTTATGTAATGACTCAAAAGTGTTCTCTAAGTTTTACATTGAAAGATTTCTGATGTGCATAGATAGGCTATTTGAAGTATTTAGAGAGGACTTGCAAAGAAGTATAGTTATCAGAAGGGGCTTTGAAACAAGTACAGTTTGTATACAGTGAGGTATGTATGGATGTCTCTCTGAGGTGTGTAGAGATTGCTTTGAGGTGATTAGAGAGTGCTTTTATTTGTGTGCATAAAGGATACTCTAAGGTGTGTAGGGAGGGCTCTTTGAGGTTAATAGAGCATGGTCTTTGAGCTGTGTAGAGTACACTTATGAAGTGTGTAGGAGAACTCTATGAAATGTCAGAGGACTATTAGACATGTGTGGGTGGTCCAACTGTGAGGTGATGAGAGGGCTCACACAGGTCTATACCGAGTGTTTACTGAAATAAGTAGAAAGTACTGTAGTGAGTTGTGCTCAGAGAACAATTTGAGTTGAGTAGAGAGAGCTCTATAAGATGAGTATGGAGGACAAATTCATAAAGAAAGGGAGGCATTATGAGGTGTGTAGTGGAATAACTCTTTGGTGTGTAGGTAGTATTCACTGAGATGAGTAGGGAGGGCTCCCTGAGCTTTGTTGTGTATGTACTCTGAAACATTTGGTGAGGACTCATTGAAATGCATAGGGATGGCACACTGATATGTGAAGGGCAGTCTCTCAGGGGTGTGTTGGATGGTCCCTATTAGGTTTGCAGAAGAATCTATATGGGGTGTAAGAGGGCTTTGCATCTGAGGAGAATTGCTGTCTCAGTGTTGTAGGGAAGGACCTGTGAAGTGGATAGTGTGATATCTTTGATTTGAGTATGGAGAACATACTAAAGTTGGATGGGAAGATCGTTTGAAGACAGTATAGGGAATCTCTGAGGTGTTTAGGGAGGGGACTCAATGGAGTATCAAGAGGACTCTTGAGTTTTGTAGTTTTGGTCTTTGGCAGTGAATAGAGAGAGCTTTTTGGTGAGTAGTGCAGGCTACCTGAGATGAACAGGTAGCATTTTTTTGAGATTTGAGGTTTGATGAAATGGTATTCTGAGGTTTTTATGGAAACCTCTCTGAGATTTGTAGAGAGGATAGTTGAATGGGATGTTTAGGGAGTGTCCTCTTTGGTGAGAGCTATATACTCTTTAAGGGGTGTAGATATGTATTTCCAAGGTGAGTAACTGGAGAATTCTGATGTGAATAAGGAGGACAAACTCAGGTTTGAAAGGAGGGCTCTATGAATGTGTAAGAGAGTCCTCTGAACTGTAAAAGTAGTGTAGAGAAGCAGTGTGTAGTATTTGGCAACTGGTCTCTGAGTTCTGTAGGGACTGATAAATGATGTGTGTAGTATAGGCTTCTATGGTGAGAATGGATGGTCCTCTGCTGTGTAGCAAGTGTGATTGATATGAGTGTGAAGGGCTTTCTGAGATGTGTAGAAAGTTGACTGTGAGGTGTGTAGGAAAGGAAGAGCTCTCTGAGATTTGTTGTGTGGGCTCCCTGAGGTGTGTAGAGAAGTCTCCATTAGGTGTGCAGAAGCTATCTATGAGATGTGAAAAATGGCTTTTGCCCATGCAGAAGTGCTATCTCAGTTGTGTATTGAGGGCCCTGTGAAGTAAATACAAATATTCATCTTATATAAGCAAGGAAAACTCCCTGTGGTGGAAGTTTTCTTTTAGGATAGTATCCAAAATCTCTCAGGTATGTATGTAAGGCCGTTGGAGGTGAGTAGGGAGAGTTTTTGGTGAATATTGAGGTCTATCTAAGATGTGTGGGTAGAGTTTGCTGAGGTGTGTAGCATGAGCATTCTGAGGTTTGAACTAACATTTCTCTGGCATTTTTAGGGATTACTCTCTGGGGTGTATAAGGAGGGCTTCTGAGTTGTTTAGGGTTTGCTCAATGAAGTGTGGAGGGTGTGTCTCTAAGGTGTGTATGGATCAGATTTAGAGATGTGTAGGAATGGTTCTTAATGTGACTATGGAGGGAATCCTTAGATGTATAGGGAGGTACTTTTGAGTCATATAGTAAATTTCTCTGAGGTGTGAATGTGGATTCTTTTTATTGTGTAAGGAGGTCTCTATGAGGTATTGTGGGAGGGGTCTCTGTGAGGTGTAGGAGGGCTTTATGAGTTTCATAGGAGGGCTACTTAACATGAATGTGAGTGCTCAATTAAGTAAGTAGGGGTATTTTTGGTGTATATGGAAGGCCAGTCAAAAGGGATTTCTGAAGAGTGTAGTGAGGGTTTTATGAGGTTAATAGAAAGGTTCACTAGGTGTTTAGAAGGGCTTGAAAAAGAGTATTGTATGCACTCACTTATTTGTAGAGGGATATATCTATTTCAAGTATATAGGGACTTCTCTTGAGACATATAGTGAGGACGTTTTCAATGTGTCAGGAGGGCACTCAGATATGTAGGGAGGCTTCTGTGATTTTTGTATGCAGATGATTCTGAGCTGAGAAGGGAGGGTTACTCTTAGGCTTAAGGTTAGTTTTTGAGTATAGGGCTTGGATTAGGGTTATATTTATAGTTAGTATTAGAATAAGGGGGATAGTGTTAGAGTTAGAGGGTTAAGGTTCAGTTCAGTGTTGGTGTTAGAATCCAAATCAGTATTTGCATTGTAATGGGAAGGCCTCTGTTGTGTGTTTACAAGGCTCTTTGAATCATTGTAATGACACTCCATGGTGTATTATGAGAGTTCCTTGAGGTGAATACACAGACTCTCTGAGGTGATTAGGGAAGTCTTCCAAAAAACCATAGTGAGTACTCACTGAGGTCTGTAAGGATGTCTCTCTGAGATGTGTAGGGACAGTTCTTCAGATGTGTAGTGAGGGTATTGTTTGATGTCTCAGCAAGAAACTAAGATGTGTGTACAGAGGGCCCTCTGAGATTTTTAGGGTGTTTAATCTGAGCTGTGTAAGCAGGGTACTATTATGTGTGTCAGAGGGCTCCTTTACACATGTGGGAGTGCACCCCTGAGATGAGTTGAGAGGGGTTCACAAACGTGAATCAGGAAGGTGCTCTGTAAAGTGCAGAAAGGGCTAACTGAATTGTGTTTCAAGGGCCATTTGAGGTGAGTTGTCAGAGATTTGTTAGATGAGTAGGGAGAACAAACTGATAAATGAGGAAAGGCACTATTATGTTAGGCTTAGGATCATGATTTATGGTCAGGTTCAGGTTCCTGGTCAGTGTCAGTGTCAGGGAGAGCTTCCTGGTATGTAAGAAGAACTGAAATTTAGGCTTAAATCAGGGTTACTGTCAAGCTCAAGGTCAGTTTCAGTATTTGCAATTTATAGGGAAGGACTCTGTGGTGAGTCAAAAGGGCTCTATGAGATGTATATTGATGACATTCTGTCATCAGTAGATAGACTCTCTGAGGTGATTATAGTGCACTTGCAAAGAAGTTTAATTAGTATAACTGACTTGCAAAGGAATCTAATTTGTACAAAATGAGGTATGTAAAGATGTCCCTCTGAAGTGCATGGGAAATGCATTTGAGGTATATAGAACCAGCTTTCTTTGATGTCTAAGGAGGGTACTCTGAGGTTATTTGGGAGGTGCTTTAGATTGGTAGTATGTGACTGTGGATGGAGGGAACTATGACATGTGTAAGAGAGCTCTATGAAATGTGTTTGAGATCTCCTAGTGGTGTGTGGGAGGGTTTCCTAAGGTGAGCTTGGAGGGCTCACATAGGTGCATAGGGAGGTTGTTCTGTGAATTGTAGAAAGGGCTTAATGAGTAGTGTTTGGTGGGCCTTTTAAGGTAAGGCATGAGAGCTCTGTGACATGAGCAGGGAGAAAACACTGATGTAGAATTGAAGGTTCTATGAGGTTAAGGTTAATGTTAGCATTAGGATCAGTAATGTGTCAAGGTCAGCATCATGGTCACTGTCAATGTCAGCAAGGGCTCTCTGTGGTATGTATGGTGGACTTAATGTTAGGGTTAGAGTTAGGGTTGGGTTCTGGTTTGGGGTCAGTATTTTGAATGCATAGGGATGGCCTTTGTTGTGAATTGAAAGGGCTCCCTTAGGCATGTATTGAGGGCTTTATGAGGTGAGTAGAATTGCTTTCTGAGGGATTTAGAGAGTATTTGAATTGAAGTGTAGTTAGTAAAGAGGGCTTTTAAAGGAATCTAATTTGTACTTGCTGAAGTGTGTAGGAAAGTCTCTCTGAGGTGTGTAGAGACTGCTTTTGAGGTAAGTAGGAAGGGCTTTCTTTGATGTGAATGAAGGTTACTTTGAGGTGTGTAGAGAGAACTCAGGTTGGTAGCTTGCAGTCTCTGATTTGTTTAGAGGAACTTCTACAAGGTCCATAGAAGAGATTTTTGACATGTGTCAGAGGTCTCTATCATGTTTGTGGGTGGTCCTTCTGAGATGAGTTGGGAGGGGTCACTCAACTGTATAAACAATGCATACTGAGATGAATAGAGAGGACTCAGTGAGTTGTTTCTGTAGGGACTTTTATTTGAGTAGTAGTAGTATTTCTTTTATTTGTAAGAGAAGTAGGGAGGACAAACTGATGTAGAAGGGAGGACCTTATGAAGTGTGAAAGGGGGCCTATGTCATGTGTAGATCAGACTGCTGAGATGTGCAGGGAAGACCCTCTGAGATTTGTAGTGTAGGTTCTCTGAGGTGTATAGTGAGGGTTCGTTTAAATCATAAGGATGGCATTCTGATGTGTGCATGAGGGCTCTCACAGGTCTGTAGGAAGTTTTCTGTTAGATATGCCAAGTAATCTATGGGGGTGTAAGTGGGCATAATGACTGATTAGAGATGATAATGCATTTGTGGAGGGAATGAATAGTGAAATCTCTCTGATATGTGTAGGGAGAATACACTGTGTTTTGATGGAAGGGTTTTCTGAGGATAGTGTAAGAAATCTCTGAAGTGTATGTGAGAACTTTCAATGGAGAATGATGTGGGTTCTCTTAGGTGTGGATATGCAGTACCCAGAGATGAGTAGGGAGCATTTTTGGATGGAAGTGAGATCTATCTATGTTGTGTATGTAGCACTGGTTGAGGTGTGCAGCATGGGCATTCTGAGATTTGAATTAACATCTGTCTGGTGTTTATAGAGAGTGTTTGCTGGGATGTATATGGAGGGCTTGTGAGTTGTTTGGATGTTGCTTAATACAGTGTAGAGGAAGCATCCCTCCAGTGTGTACTGATGGCACTTTGAGGTATGTAGAAAGAGCTCTTGATGTGAGTAGTGTGGGATTACTTAGATGTGTAGGGGAATGTGTTTCTGGTATGTAGGAAATGTTCTCTGGGGTGTTAAAACAGGTTATCTTTGTGTAGAGAGGTCTCACTGATGTATGTAGGGAGCGCCTTCTGAAAGGTGTAGTGGGGATTTATAAGGTTTGTCAGTGGACTTCTTGCTATGAGATGGAGGGCTCACACAACTGAATAAGTAGGGCTCTTGCAGTGTATGCAAAAGACCTTTGAGCTGAGTGAAAAGAGCTCACTGAGATGTCTAGTGAGGGCTTTCTGAAGTGAGTGGAAATTCTCTCTTAGGTGTTTAAAGAGGAATGCATAGAAGTATAGTTAGTACAAAGGTCTTGCAAAGGAATATAATTTTTACTCAGTAAGGTATATATGCATGCCTACCTGTGGTTGTCTACACAAGTAGGTACTCCTCTTGATATAAGGATGGTTTCCATTGATGTTTATGGAGCATACTATGATATGTGTAGAAAGGGGTCTCTAAGATTGGTAGTGTGCAGCTGCTGAGCTGGGTAAGGAAATGTGTATGAATTGTGTAAGAGGGATATATGATGCTTGTTCTAGGGCTCCTTTTCGTTTGTCAGAGGGCCCCCTGAAATGAGTTAGTATGGCTCACAGAGTTGCACAGGGCATATGCACTGAAAATTGTAGAAAGAACTCATTGAGCTGTGTTTGGAGGGTCATTTGAGTTGAGTAGTAAGAGTTTGGTGAGATGAATAGAGAGAAAAAATGGTGTAGAAAGGAAAGAGCACCATGAGGTTAGGTTAGGATAGGCCTAGGGTTAGGGTTTAGGGTCAGGGTTAATATATGGTCAGTTTCAGGGTCAGGGAGGACTCTGTGGCATGAAGGGAGGACATAGATTTATGCTTAGGGTTAGGGTTAGGTTCAGAGTAAGAGACAGTATTGTATAGGGAAGGTCATGGTAGACAGTCAAAATTGTTCTCTGAGGTGTGTGTATTGAGGCCTCTGTGAGGTGAGTATATAGGCTATTTGAGGTATTTATAGAGGACTTGAAAGCAAACATTGTTTCTTCTTGCAAAGAAGTATGGTTTTACTCACTGAGTTATGTAGGGACTTCTCTGATGTGTGTAGGAACTGCTCTAGATTTGAGTATGGAGGGTACACTTTGCAGTGTTTGAAGGTTAAACTGAGGTGTGTAGAGAAGTCTCTGAATTTGGTAGCATGTGGCCTCTGAAATATGTTTTGTGGACATTATGAGGCATGCAGGATGGTTCTATGATGTGTGTTAGAGAGCTACAAGAAGTGTGTGTGAAGATCCCTTCAGTTGAGTTGGGAGAGCTCACTCATGTGTGCAGATATGGTGCACTGAGATAAGTAGAAAGGGCTCAATTAGTTTTGTTTATAGGGTTTTTTGATGTGAGTAGTGAGAGCTATTAGATGAGTAAGGATCAAAAGTTGATGTAGAAGGGAGGGTCCCATAAAGTTTGGAAGGGGGATCTATATGGTCAGAAGTTAGGAATCATGGAGATGAGTAAGATGGACTCTGATATATCCCATGTAGGTTAACTGAGGTATGTAGTAAGGGATAATTAAAATTCAGAGGGGTAGCACTATGATATGTGTTTAGAGTACTATCAGAGGTGTGTAGGAAGGTCTATATTAGGGGGGCAGAGGGATCTATGAGGGTTGTAGGAGGCCTGTTTCAATAGTAGAAATGCTATCTCAGTTATGTAGGGAGGGACTTCTACAGTCTACAGTGAATAGTGAGATCTCTGATATGAGTAGCAAGAATAAACTCAGGGGTGGTGAGAGAAATATTTGAGGATAGTAAAGAGAAACTGTGAGATGTTTTGGTAGGACACTCAGAAGTGTATTTTGGGGGTTGTTTTTGCTTTGTAGTTTTGACCCTTGAAGGTAAATATGGAGGGATTTTTGGTTAGTTTTGAGAGCTACAAGATATGTGGAGGTAGGGTTTTTAAAGGTTTGTTGAAAGGGAATTCTGAGGTTTGTATAGGAGCCTCTCTGTGATTTGTAGGGAGAAATGTTGAATGACGTATAAGGTGGGTTCTCATTGGTAAAAAGTAAGAGTTAACTGAAGTGTGTATTTGAAGATATCTATGGTGAGTAAGGAGAGATCTCTGAGATAAATGAGGACAAGCTGAATTTTGAAAGGAGGGCTCTATGAGGTGTGTAACAGGGCCCTCTGAATAGTGAAATTATGGCATCTGAGGTGTGAAGAGGCATGATGTGTGGTGTGTAGTAACAGTTCTCTGGTCCCAACATTGATACAGTGACTGATAAATAATGTGTGTAGGAAATGTGTCTATGGTGTGTATGGATGGCCCTCTGAATTCTGCAGAAAGAGCACTTGATATGAATAGGTAGGGCTCTGAGCTGTGTGGAGAGGTGACTTCTATGTATGTAGGAAGTGTTCACTGAAGTGTGATGGGAAGGTTCTCTGAGATTTGTAGTGAAGATGATTTGATGTGTGTAGGGAGGCCTCTATTAAGTGTGCAGGAGGAATCTTTTAGGGGCATAGAAGGACTTTTGTCTGCATAGGAGTGCTCTCAGTTTATAGTTAGGGCAATCAGAAATGAATAATGAAATCTATCTGATATGACTAGGTAGAACACAATGAGATGTAATGGGAGTATTCTTTGAGTATAATAGGGGAAATACCTACATCGTTTAGGAAGGTTACTCAAGAGTGTCTCTGAGGTGTGTCAGACCAACCCTCAGAGGTGAGTAGAGAGGGCATTTTGGTGAGTAGTAAGTTGTATCCTAGTTGTAAAGTAGGGTGTGTTGTTGTTTATAGCATGGGAATTCTGAGGTTTTAATTAACATCTCACTGGAATTTATAGGGAGTACTCTCTGGAATATATATAGGAAAGGCTTTCTGAGTTGTATAAATGTTGCTCAATAAAGTGTGGAGGCAGTGTCCATACAGGGCATATGAAAGGAAATTTCAGGTGTGTAGAAAAGCTCTTGGTATTAGTAGGGAGTCATTTTTTAGACATGTAGGGAAGTAAGTTTGAGGTGTGAAGGAAAGATTCTCTGAGGTGTTAAGTGGGTTCTCACTTTTATGTAGGGTGGGCTCTCTGACATGTAGGGAGGGTCCTCTGAAGAGTGTAGGAGGGTTTTATGAGGTTTGTAGGAAGGCATATTGATGAGAGTGTGTTTACTTAAGTGAATAAAATAGCTATTTGCAGGGTATAGGAAAGGTCTCTGGTGAGTCAAAAGTTTTCTCTGAGGTGTGTATTGCAGGCTCTCTGAGGCAAGTAGAAAGACTCTCTAAGGTGTTTAGGAAAGACTTGCTAAGAAGTATAGTTACTAGGGCTTGTGAAGAACTAGTTTATACTCACTCAAATATGTAGTTATATCTCTCTGATGTGTGGAGAGAATGATGTAAGTTGGCACTCTTATAAAGGATAGTATCACAGATTTATCAATATGAAATTAAATGAGTCCAAATATGAGACACAAATATAAACACACACAGAAAAAACTTCTGAGATCTGGTTCTATCTAAATGAGAATCTGAGTGGAGGAATAGACTCTACTCACTTCCAATGGCCTGTCCTGTTTCACCTCTGGTCTTCTTGGGAAATATCACCAGAGTTGTTGATCCCAACATTGATACAGTGATTCTGATCTTTGAAAAGACTCCTACTAGGGAATTTTCTGAGAAATAAGCATCCAAAGATGAGTAGACAGCAAGAACTCATGGCTCTGGACTTGCTGTCTCAACACAAGAGAGCAGAATGGGAGTTTATCTGGAATGCGGGTGCCTAGCTACTAGGGTTCCAAGTACTGTGTGTTCTACTGCCAAGGAAGTGAGGTCACTTCCTTGGGGACTTCATACCCAAAGCTCTTTCTCACACAAGATGGTCCTAATGGCCCACTGAGATGCAGGTTTCTCCCATCTTCCCTTGACATATACACAAGTGGACATGGTTACAACAACACACCTGAATCTAGTCCCCAGACTGTCTCAGGTGTAGCCAACTCACCTGTTCAGACAGACAGTTTGAATCAGATCCATTTCCTCCTTCTGGCCATTTGGGTGGTCCTGAAGAAGTCATTATGCCTTACAAGGCCTGAATCATTTTGACATTTATTACCCTGTATGTGATTATTCTAGTATGTGCTTTTTGAAGTTGTCATAAGATATATAAGACGATTTATACATGTACTCCTCGGGAATGCTAATGTTTGAGTCATGTGTATGTAATGCACCAAAATACAGGAAACACAACACAGAAAGGAGAGGGACAAGTGATGACATACAATTCTACCATGATGTGATTCCAACAGTAAAAGAGGGGAAATCAACTTCTAACTTTTCCTTTTTTCCACTCTGCCCCACTGGAAGTTTCTCATGACTGATTTTCAGAGATAGAATCCCTGTGCCATAAACCTTATAAGGCTTCCTGTGGAATTTAGTATTGTTTCAATATTTCTTCTCATTGTATGATGTGGGTACACTACAAAGAATCACTGGCACCAGAGAATTCTATGGTCCAAAATCTGTAGATTCCCAATCTAAATGAATCCACATCAGCATCTGGTTTCAAAGAAAAACAAATCAGCAAGAGTCATGGTATTTCACTTCCAAGATGTAATATTCAGAAGTCTCATTGATTTTTCTCTATAGTCAGTCCCATTGCAGTGACACTGCTATAATTCCAGAGATTTTTTTTTTTTTGAAAAGTTTGTGTGGCAGTGGGCAAAGTTCCAGAGACTCCATTAAATATCAAGGAACTGGCATTTCTGTTTCCATTTCTAAATGCCTCACATAGATGAAAGTATTTTGGTTATAAAATTCATGAATGTAATTTTTCTCAAGAAGAAATAATGGTATGAAATTGCCAAAACTTTGTTCAATACCATGGTCATAAACAAGGTAGTGAAATTCTCTTTCTCCATTTCTTTAGGGAACATCTTCATTGCTTCTTTCAAGATCACAGCAGGTTACTTTTTTGTGTGTGTGTGCTGTTGAAAACAGTTTCTTTCTATTCTTCTAACTAAAATTTACAAAGTCCCCAGCAGAAGAACAAAAAAGCAAATCAGAAGGCGATATTTATTCACCAGCTAAGGTTACTGGAGAAGAGAGAAGGACTGAAAATTCAGTTTTGAAAAATGGAAAAGGACTAGGTAACCACTCTCTTCAGGGAATAGTCATTACTCTAATGCAGATTCACTGAGTGCCCTGTGCCCACTTTTGAATGAACACAAGAATCTGATCTCCTTCTCTTCTATTAAGAATTGTCAAAAATAATTAAACCATCTCAAAAGCTTAGAACCATTTTGCTTCTGCACAGAACTAATTGGTTTCTCATTACCTTCCCACAAATGTGAGAGTCTGATGATAGACAAGTGGCTTGGAAAGACTTGAATATCAATACTCACATGTGCAATCACCCCCGTTGGAGGGCTCCCAGGGTAGGGCATTGCTGAATGCTTCTGTGTTCCTTTAAATTTACCGGGGAACAACAAATGGGGAGGGTCACCACAAGGAAGACCTGCAACTCTGAATGGTGCTGAGTTTGGTAAGCCCTGAGGTATCAGTGAACTTGAAAAAAGGAAATAGTCCCTGCTTTTTAAGCTGGTAAAAATCAAAGTCATGGAAATTTCTCCCCTCTTATCTTCTGCTCCTGTAGGTATTCATCTTTTGACATTATGGCATTATGTGATAACATTATTTATCCACTAAATTTCTTTAGGAAGAAGAAAGAGCCCTGTATGACTTTTGGCAGGTCTGATAGGACAATGAAATGAGCAGAAGTTCAGTCAGTTTCCAAGTCACTGTAGAAAGCCTTTAAGCTAAGAAGGTCAGTTGATGATAATTTCTCTTCATTGTCCACTCTTGGAAAATGCCTAAAAATAGATTTGCTGGAATCGTTGCTTAATTCTCCAAAACAGGTGAAAAAAGAAATCACAGAAAAGGGCTGATGAATCCTGGGTTCCAGAGGGGTTTGATTCCACTGGAAACAGATTCACTGTCTTAACCAAGAAGTAACATGAACAAGTATATCAATAAAGCTTAACTGAGTGTTAGTCCCTTGCCTCTAATAGATCTTTCTACCAATATCCTCAACATGGTTCTGTACCCAGTTGTCCCAGTCCTGACTTGCACACTCTGAATCACAGCATCACTAGATCCAAACACTGAGGCACCAAGCTCTGAGGGCTGTACTATTCCATTTCTAAGAAGAGCATCCAAGACAAAGGTGTAGTGTGCCAAACTCTCAATTGAAAAATCACAAGAACATACATTCTTTTAAAATTATGATTATTCTTACAGCTAGACCAATATAGACAAAATAAAAATTTTAAAGTGACATATTATGACCACAGCTTTCCTACTAAAATCCATACTAGGCAAAAACAGTGATTAAAGGCACAGTGTGAAGCCCAGAACAATCAATGTCAGAGTGAGATTGAGACATCCTGGAAACACAACCCACAGACTTTGCCCACTTGTCTTGTTTTAGCAAGGAGCAGCAAGACAGTGCAGGCTACATATGTCCTTCCTCATGTCCTCATATCTGCAGCTGTGTACTCAGGGTATGGTGATCCTGACAAAGAGACCATGGAACTTAGGGGCCACCTGGTTGGTCTCAGGTGCAAGACTGAAACTCAGATCTGAAGGGTGAAATCACAGGTGGCATGGAACCCTGTGTACAACTGAGGGATGTTTCATTGCAGTTGCATTATTGGTGACATGTTCCTCCCAGAGAAGTGGGACACTGGCGATGCCTTTTATGTGTCTTGATCAGCTGCCTTCTGAACTCTTTCAGTTACTGGGCATGGTTTGTTTCTAATGGAGACTGTTGAGAACTTGCGTCCTGGTTTCAGTTAGTGCTTTGTCTTACCTCTCTGCTCACTGCCAGTGAAGCTCACGAAGAGCAGTCCTAGTCATGAGAATTCTATAATCATATGGATTCTATAATAGGACTACAATCCACAGGACAACTATTATATCACTTTTGGATAGTGTAGTATTGGTATTACTATTACTAACTAAGGACAGATATTGAATTATCTTGAGGTGTTTTATTATGATATTATTTTTGCATAATAGACTACAAAACAGCAGTTATATTTGTTATGTATGTTATTGCACACCTCTTCTATCAGTATTCAATTAACAAAATAGAAGGTATTATGTTAATATTAAATGCTATACTATGGATAATGTAATAGTATTAAAACCTCAGGGCAATTATTATATTCATTGTACTTCCTATAGTATAAATAGTACATCAATTTTAAAAGGCAGTTATAATATCAGTTTGATATGTCATAGTATGGATATCATCTTAGTATTAAAAGCCACAAATAAATCTTTAGGTCATTTTTAGAAGCTTAAGTATGCATATCAGGCTGGGGTCATGGCTCAGTGGTAGAGCGCTTGCCTAGCATGTGTGAGGCACTGGGATCGATTCTCAGCACCACATATAAATAAATGAATAAAATAAAGGCATGCTGCCCATCTACAACTACAAAAAAAATTTTAAATGTATGCATATCATCTTAAGATTAAAATCCACATGTTAGTTAATACATTAATTTTAATAACTCATAAAAATTGTTTAATGCCAAAAATGCAGGTATTTTATTAGCCTAAGGTTATATAATATAAATATGTTAATGTTAAATGCTACAGAACACCTGTTTATTAGTTTTCTAGTTATATCAAGGATATTAAATGAATATTAAAATCCACAAGTAAGTTATTATATTGGTTTCAGGGTTTATGGAAGAGATGGCATATAGTAATATTAAAAGCTATAGGACATATATTTCATTGTTTTTTAGGCAATAATATGGATGTAATATTCATATTTCCAGGTATAGGGGAGCTAGTATATTCATTTTAGATGCTAGGCTATGAATAACACATTAGATTTAGAGGTCACAGCACAATTTCTGTATTTGTATTTGATACTCTAATATGGATATTATATTAGTATTTGAGTACTTTGAATGGCTGTGTTATCCATTTCTGATGTTGTAATATAGGACAAATTATATTACTATTAAAGGCAGAACAGTTATTGTATAGTTTTCCATGCTATTGTATGCATATACTGTTAAAAAAAAGGACATGGAACAGACATAATAGGAATATTTTATTATTATTGAAGTCTACAGGGGAGCTATTATATGTATTTTAGATGGTCACTATGGATATTATAATCATCTTTAAGGTCCCAGGGAATCTACTATATTAGTTTAATATGAAATAGTAAGAATATTTCTTTAGCATTAAAGACCACATGGCAGCTATTAGTTTTAGAGGGTACAACAAATTTATTACATTCATATTAAGGGTACCAAGCCAGGCAGCAATTCTGTTAGGTTTAGATTTTATAGAATGGAAAGCATGTTAGTATGAACAGCCAGGGGCTAGTGATTACAGCAGTTTTCATGCTACAGTATGAACACAATATCAGTATAGAAAGAACAAGGGACAGTTTAAAAAATAACATAATTCTTTTTGAAATTTAATTTATTTATTTTTATGTGTTGCTCAGGATTGAACCAAGTGCCTCACTTGTGATAGGCAAGTGCTCTAAAGGAAGCCACAAACCCAGAACCAATGGACAGTTTTTATATGAGTTTAAGGGGCTACATATCCCATATTACATAAATTTGAAATAACTTGGGGAAACTATTAATTTTGGATGTAAAATAATTGATAATATGTTGGCATTAAAAGTCAAAGGACAACTACTACATTAGTTATAAATTCTAATGTATGAATATTATGTTACTAAAGGACACAATGCATACTAAGAATATTTTGTGAGTATCAGCAGTCACAATAATAGTACTAGTGTCTTCAGTCACAGTGAGTTTGTTATGTGAATGTCAGGTTCCACAGTGAGGATATTATGTTAGTGTCAGAGGTCAAGTGTAAACATTATGAGTGTCAAAGACCAGAGTGTGGGTATTTTTGTGAGTTCCTTGTGTCATAGTTATGATACTAGGTGAATGTAAGTGGTCAAATGAAGTAGGTATTAGATATTGTTTTGGTGAATATTCATGTGTGGAAAAGCATGATACTCACAATGATCTCAATCACACAAAATGTGCTGCTGTGTAGGTACACTCATGACCTGGAAGGCATGTCCAAGTAAGCAGCTTGCAAATTAATAACTTGATCTTTGCTTGTATTTTTATTTTTTTCTCTAATTTACATTTAAAAATATAAATGGTATTTTAAAAAAGTAAATGGCATTTTTAAAAAAGTGGTCAAGTGTGGATTGTATATGAATGTGAGAGTCCACATGCAAATACTTTGTGAGTATTTTAGGCCACAGTGAAGATATTATGAGTGTTAGAGGTCAAGGGATAATTTTATGTAAAAGGGACCAGAATGAGGATAAGTAAGTGTCATAGACCACACATATGGATATTCTGTGTCAGTGGCTATAGTGAGGTAATTACCAGAGTGTCACAGACATTGTGAAGGAATTATGTGAGTGTTGGTAGGCAGATTAAAGATATTATGTGAATGTGAGCTGCCAGAGTGAAGACATTATGTATCAGAGGCCAAAGTGAGGGTAATAATTAGATTTCAGTGGCTACAGTGAGAAAAGTTTGTCAAGGTTAGTCATCAGAGTGAGAATATTATGTGAGAATCTGAGGCCATAGGAAGGATATTATATGAATGTCAGAGACCAGATAAGGACTTCATGCAAGTGTCAGATGTTATAGTGAGGGTGTAATGTGAGTTTAAGAGGCCACATGGAGGATATTTTATGTGTGTCAGAGACCACAGGAAGAGTATTATGTAAGAGTCAGAGGTTACAGTATGGACATTAAGTGCATGTAATTATTTATAGTGCAGATATTATGTGAATATCAGAGTCCAAAGTGAGGGTATTATGTGAGTGTGAGAGGTTACATGTTATTATTTGAGTTTCAGAGGTCACAGTGAAGATAGTATGTGAAAGTCAGAGGCTACATTGAGGTTTATATGTGAGTGTCAGAGGCCACAATCAGGGTTTTATGTGAGTATCAAGGTAAGAGGGAATTTTTTGAGTCAGACCAAGGGAAGATATTATGTGATTGTCACGGCAATAGTGAGTGTATTATATGAGTGTCAGAGGACACAGGATATTATGTGAGAGTCAAAGACCATAGTGAGGATATTGTGTGTCAGAAAGCACATTAAGGACTTTATATAAATGTTTGAGACCACACTGATGACATTATATCAATGTCAGAGGCCAGACTAATTTTATTGAATGTCAGAGGCCTTAGGGAAGATACTCAATGAGTGACAGTGGTCATGGTAGTCACATTGAGAATATTATGTGTCAGTGGTAAGAGTGATGATATGTTAGTGTCAGAGGCTACAGTGAAGGAATTATGTGAGTCTTATTGGCCACGGTGAGGGTATTATATTAATATCAGAGGCCACATTGAGGATATTATGTAAATTTCAGAGGCTACTGTAATGGTAATTTGTGAGTTTCAGAGGCCAGAGTGAAGGTATTAAGTAAATGTCAGAGGTTTAATTGTGTATATTATGTAAGTGTCAGAGGCCACAGTGATGGTATTTTATGAGTGTCAGAACCAAATGAGGATATTACATGAGTGGCAACTGCCCCAGAAAGGATATTGTATGAGTGTCAGAGGCTACAGTTGGAATATATTGTCAATCAGAGGAACAATACTGTGGAAATTATGTGGGTGTCAGTTGCCACAGTGAGGATATTTTGTCACATCAGGGGGCCAACATGAGGATATTATGAGTGTCCCAAGTCACAATGACTGTCTTGGAACATAGTGAGTGTATTATGTGAGTGTCAGAGGTGACAATTATATTATGTGAGTGTATGAGGCCACATTGAAGGTACTTGGTAAGTATATAGAGGCCACATTGAGGATTTTATGTTAGTGTGAAGGTAATAGTGATGGCATTGAGTGTCAGATGAGAAGTGAGGATATTATGTGAATGTCAGGGTCAAAAGTGAGTATATTAAGTGAGTATGAGAGGTTACAGTTAGAATATTATGTGAGTGTTGGAGGCCAGATTGAATTTATTATATGAATATCAGAAACTAAATGTGGATATTATATGAGTGTCAGAGGCTATATTGCAAGCATGAAGTGAGTGTCTCAGGTCACAAAAAGGTATTATGTGTATGACAAGTCACATTGAATGTAATATGTGAGTATAGGAGGCCAATCTATGGGTATTATGTGAGTATCACAGGTAGAATAAGGATACTATGTCAGTATCAGAGACCAAAATGATGACATTATTAGTGCAAGAATTCACAGAAAGAAAATTATATCAGTTTTAGACATTACAATGAGGGTATTATGTCAATGTCAGAGGTCAAACTGGGGATATTTTATGTGTGTCAGAGGACACAGTGATAATATTTAAATGACTTTCAGAGGACAGAGTGCAATATTGTATGAGTGACAGACCAGAGTAGTAGTAGTCTGTGTCTGTGTGTATTATGTGATTGTCAGAGACCATAATTGGGGATTTATGTGTCAGAGGGTAAAGTGAGGGTATTATGTGAGTGCCAGAGGTCACAGTATAGTTATTATGTGTCAGAGACCAATTAAGGCTATAATGTCTGGTTCAGAAGTCAAATTGAGTGCATAATATGAGTGTCTGAGATCACAGTGAGTTTATTATTTGAGTGACAGTGGTCAAAGTGAGAATATTACATTAGGGTCAGAAGCCAAGTGGGGATATTTTGTGAATGTCATAATCCAAATTGAGGGTATTACATAAGTAACAGAGGTCCCAGTGAGGTTATATTGTAGTTATAAGAGGTCACAGTGAGGACATTATGTAAGTGTCAGAGGTCATGTGAGGATATTATGTGACTATCAGACTCAGAGTGAGGATATTATGTAAGTGTCACATAACAAGTGAGGAACTTTGATGAGTATCAGAGGCACCAATGAAGATAAATGAAAGAGTCCAAAGTCACTTCAGAAAATAATGTGAGTGTCAAAGATCACAGTGAGAACATAATATGAGTGGCCACAGAGGTATTATGACATTTCTAAAAAAGAACAATGAGAATATTATTTGAGTATCACAGGACTCAGAAGGGGAATTATGTGAGAGCCAGAGGACACATTGAGGGTATTCTGTGACTCAGGTCACGTAAAAATATTATGTGTGTGAGAGAGGTCACATTGAGGTTATTATGTGAGTAACAGAGGTTACACTGAGGATAATATTTCAGAGTTAGAGGCCACAGGAGGGTATTATGTGTCTGTCAGAGACCACAGTGAGTATATTTTATGAATGTCATAAACCACAGTGAGGGTAATAAGTAAGCGTTAGATGTCACAGTGAGGGTAATCTATGAGTGTGAGATGTTAGATAAGGGTATTATGTCAGCAATAGTGGCTAATGGAGGACATTTGTGTCAGAGGTCAGAGTGAAGGTATAATGTGTCAAATGTCATATTGAGAGTATGACATTACTGTCAAAGAGCAAGTGAGGATATTTTTGAATGTCACAAGTAACAACAGCTTATTTTGTGAGTGTGAGATGTCAGAGTGAGAATATTGTTGAGTGTCAGAAGTCAAATCAGGATATTTTGTGACTATCAGAGTCACAGTGGATATATTCTTTGATTTTCACATGCCATAGGGAGGTAAAGTGAGTACCATAGGAAGCAATAATTATATTATGTCAGTGTCAGCAGCCACAGTGAGGTTGTTTTGTCACTCTTAAGGTTTTATGTGAGTTTCAGAAGCCACTATGAGGAGAAATGGGTATCAGAGAAAAAAAAGTGAGGTTATTATGTCAGCAAATGTATCATGATTGTTTCCAAAGTCACACTGAAGATATTTTTTGTGTGACAGAGGAAGGATATGTTTTCAGTGTCAGAGGTCACTATGGGGGTACTATATGAATGTAAGAGGCCATGTTGATAATGCAATGTGAGCTTCAGGGGTCACCATGTGGGTATTTGGTGAGCATCAGTGGTAAAACAGAGGTTAATACTTGAGTGTCAGAGGTCACAGTGAGGTATTATGTGAGTGACAGGGCAAATTGAGGATAATATCTGAGTGTCACAAATCAAAATGAAGGTGCTTTGTGAGTGTCAGAGGCCATTTTGAGAGAATTGTTTGAGAGTCAGAAGTCACAGAAAGGATATTATATCTCAATCAGAGTTCACAGTGAGGTTATTATATGAGTGTCAGAGGTCACACTGAGAGTATTATAAATGTCAGAGGTTGCAGAGAGGTTAATATGTGAGTGTCTGAGACCACACTGAGGATATTATATAAGCATCAGAGGTCACAATGAGGTTATAATGCAAGAGTCATAAGTCATGTTGAGGTTATTATGTGAGCATCACAGGCCACAGTGAGTGTATCATGTGAGTGTCAGTGGTCACACTTAGGATATAATCAGAGGCCACACTGAGGGTTTTAAGTCAGTGTCAAAGGTCAGTAAGGGTATCCTTTGAGTGTGAGAGTTCACAGTGGGGGTAATATATGAGTATCAGAGGTCATACAGAGTGTTATGTGAGTGACACAGGAAAAGTGAGGATATTATGTGTCAGAGGATATATTGAGAAAATATTTTCAACATCAGGGTCTGTAGTGTGGATATTTTATGACTGTAACAGATTATGATGAGGGTATTTTGTTAGAGTCACAGGCCAAGTGAAGACATTGTACGAATGTCAGAGGCCACATGGAGGTTATCATAAAACATCAGAGGTCAAGTGAGGATATAATGTGTGTCACAGGCAACAGTGAGTGTATTATGAGAGTATCAGAGAAGAGGCCAAGTGAGAATATTATTTGAGTGTCTGAGGTCATGTTCAGATTATTAAATGAATGTAAGAGGACAAAATGGGATATTATGTCAGTGTCAGGACACAGTGAGGATAGTAAATGAGTGTTAAGCATCACAGTATTTCATGTTAGTTTAAGAGGCCATGTTAAAATATCATGTAGCATCAGAGTCTAGGGAGGTATTGTAATAGTGTCAGAGGCCACTGTTTTGATATTATGTGAATGTCAGAGGCCACAGTGAGGGGTTTATGTGAGTGCCAGTAGCCACAGTGAGGATTTCATTGCAGTGTCAGATGTTCCAGGTAGGATATTATGTGTCAGGTGGTGCTATGAGTGTATTATGTCAGTGTCTGAGGTCACACTGAGATAATTATATGAGCATCAGAAGCCACAGTGAGGATATGATGTCAATTAGAGGACATATTGAGGGTATCAGGTTTGTGTCCCAGGTCATGCTAAAGAAATAATATAAGTGACACATGTCACTGTGATGGTATTATGTCAGAGGTCAGAATGAGGGTATTATGTGAATGTCAGAAGCCAAGTGAAGATATTATGTGAATCATGTAGGATAAAATGAGGGTATTATGTTGAGTGTCAGTGGCCACAGGAGACTTCTATATGTCTGAGATTATACTGACTATCTTGTTTCCATGTCAGAGGTCACAGTGAGAATATTTTGTGGATGACAGAGGCCACGTGACAATAATATATGAGTGCCTGAGGCCATAGTGAGAATTTTTTGTGTGTGAACAGAGTCCACAGTTAGGGTATTATGTGAGTGACACAAGAACAGTAAGGATATTATGTCAGTATCAGAGGACAAATGAGAATATTATGTGAATGCCAGAAGCCACATGAGGGTATTATGGGAGTGTTTGAGTCACAGTGAATAATTTATATAATGTCAGAGGTCTGGTGAAAATATTGTGAGACTGCCACACTGAGGATATTTTGTAATTGTCAGAGGGCAGAATGAAGATATTATGTGATGGACAATAGGCACAGTGAAGGTATTAGGTGAGTGTCAGAAGCTCCAATGAGAATATTCTGAGTGTCAGAGGCCACATTTTTGGTATTATGTGTCAGAGAGCACATGCAGGTGTTATTTTAGTATCTGAGGTCACACTGAGGATATTATATGAATGTGAGAAATCACAGTGAATGCATTTCACAGTGAATGCATTTTTTGAGAATCAGAGGTCACATTAGGGTATTTTATCAGGGACAATGATTATACTTAAGTTATTATTTGAGTGCCTGTGGTCACACTGAGGGTATTATGTGAGTGTGGTCATACTGAGGTAATTATGTGTCAAAGGTCTGAGAATATAATATGTGAAGATCAGAGGTCACAGTGAGAATATTATATCAGTGTCAAAGGCCAAGTTAGGATATTTTTGTGTTTTACAGGTCACTCTGATGGTTTTATATCAGAAGTTCCAGAACAGTAATATATGAGTGTCAGAGAAAACAGCGAGCAAATTGTATAAGAGTTATAGGCTACAGTGAACATATTATATCAATATAAAATTCAGAATAATATGTGTCAGACACCAAGTGAGGATATTATATCAGTGTCATAGGCCACATTCAAGGTATTATGTAAGAATAAAAGACCTCATTGAGTATAATACGTGTGTAGGAAGCCACAATTTTGGTATTATCTGAGTGTCTGAGGTCACAACGTGGATATAATGTGTCAGTGGTAATAATGAAGGAATTATGTAAGTATCAGAGACCAATTGAGGACATTCTGTGTCAGAGGCCACAGCATGGTATGAGTGTTTGATGCCTGGGTCTATTATGTGAGGAACTCATATGGCAGTGAGTGTAATACATGAAAGACATTTTGTAAATGAGGAGATATTTAAATATCACAGGCCACAGGAAAAATTTTCAATCTCAGGGGCTCTTCTGAATAAATATATGAATATAAGTGAACATTGTAAATATATTTGAGAGCATCAGATGCCATAGTGCGTATATTTTGTCAATGGCAGGGATCATAGTGATATTATGTGACTGTCAAGGTCACAGTGATGATATTGTATGAATATCAACATGAGAGTGAGGATATTTTGTGAGAGTGAGAGGCCAAGTGAGGGTATTATGTGAACATCAACCGTGCAGTAGGGCATTATGTGAGTGTCAGATTCCACATTGAGCATAACATGTGAGCATGAGAGTCCCCAGTGAGGGCATTAGTTGAGTGTCAGAAGTCAGTGAAAATGCTATGTGTGATAGATCATGGTGAGGGTGTTATGTGAGTGTCAGAGGCCAAGTAAGGATATTATGTGAATGTCAGAGGCCAGAATAATGTAGCATATCAGTGTGAGAGGCCACAGTGAGGATATTATGTAAGTGTAAGAGATTAAACTGAGGGCATTATGAGAGTGAACCAGGCCATGTTAGTAATTATGTGACTATCAGAGGCCACATTGCTCCATTTTTGAAATTGAAGAAATGTTCATCCTAAAAGATTGACTAGGAAGTTTAAGGCACATACCCAGGATTTCTTGGATGTCCAGTACACAGCCATCTTGCCCATGATGATGAGAAAAATGGATGTGGGGTAAGAACAGAGAATACAGCCAAGAAGTACAATTGATAATGGAACATGTAGGGACCAGGAGCTCCACATTCCTCCATGACGTGTAAGCTAATGGGAGCCAGGCCTGGTCCTCCTGTCTTGATATGTGGAATGGGCCACTTCCCTAACTAAGACCATTTTCTGAAAGACCATTTCCCTTGTTAAACTGAACTTAGACTGCTAATAAATATGCCTAAAGTCCTCCCAGTCATGGTGTGCCATGTCCCTCTGGGAATCTCAATTTTAATTCAGTACACCCTTGGTTAATTGATTTTTTTTTTATTTTTCCCATTTTTAAAAATTTATTTATTTTAATTAAAAATTATAAATTTACATAGGGCAATGTTGCTTGATTCATTCTGTTATTTTTTCCCTTTCCCCCACCCCTCCCAACCCTCTTTTCCCTCTATACAGTCCTTCCTTCCTCCATTCTTACCACCCTCCTTATCCCTAACCCTAAACCTAACCCTAACCCTAATGCTAACCCCTCCAACCCCCCCTTATATGTCCTCATCTGCTTATCAGTGAGATCATTCATCCTTTAGTTTTTTGAGATTGGCTTATCTCACTTAGCATGATATCCTCCAATTTCATCCATTTGCCTGCAAATGCCATAGTTTTATCATTCTTCATGGCGGAGTAATATTCCATTTTATATATATGCCACAGTTTCTTTATCCATTCATCAACTGAAGGGCATGAGGTTGGTTCCACAATCTGGCTATAGTGAATTGAGCAGCTATGAACATTGATGTGGCTGTATCTCTGTAGTATGCTGATTTTAAGTCCTTTGAGTATAGGCCAAGGAGTGGGATAGCTGGGTCAAATGGTGGTTCCATTCCAAGCTTTCTGAGGA
This sequence comes from Sciurus vulgaris, assembly GCF_902686455.1. NCBI lineage: Eukaryota > Metazoa > Chordata > Mammalia > Rodentia > Sciuridae > Sciurus > Sciurus vulgaris. The sequence continues at coordinate 11,298,920 of NW_027632956.1, read as the reverse complement.
ATCTCCATACTGCTTTCCAGAGGGGCTGCACTAATTTGCAACCCCACCAGCAATGTATGGGTGTACCTTTTTACCCACATCCTCGCCAAAACCTATTGTTGCTTGTGTTCTTGATAATTGCCATTCTAATTGGGGGGAGATGAACTCTTAGGGTAGTTTTGATTTGCATTTCTCTTATTACTAGAGATGTTGAACATTTTTTCATATATCTGTTGATTGTTTGTACATCTTCTTCTGTGAAGTGTCTGTTCATTTCCTTAGCCCATTTGTTGATTGGATTATTTGTATTCTTGGTGTAGAGTTTTTTGAGTTCTTTATAGATTCTGGAAATTAGCGCTCTATCTGAAGTATGAGTGGTAAAGATATTCTCCCACTCTGTAGGCTCTCTCTTCATATTACTGATAGTTTCCTTTGCTGAAAGAAAGCTTTTTAGTTTGAATCTATCCAAGTTGTTGATTCTAGCTTTTATTTCTTGTGCTATGGGAGTCCTGTTAAGGAATTCTGATCCTAAGCCAATGAGTTGAAGGTTTGGACCTACTTTTTCTTCTATAAGATGCAGGGTCTCTGGTCTGATTCCGAGGTCCTTGATCCATTTTGAGTTGAGTTTTGTGCAGGGTGAGAGATAGGGATTTAGTTTCATTCTGATGCATATGGATTTCCAGTTTTCCCAGCACCATTTGTTGAAGAGGCTATCTTTTCTCCATTGCATATTTTTGGCACCTTTGTCTAGTATGAGAAAATTGTATTTATTTGGGTTTGTGTCCATGTCCTCTATTCTGTACCATTGATCTACCTGTCTATTTTGGTATCAATAGCATGCCATTTTTGGGCTAATTGATTTTTAATTTTGCAGCCATTCCTTCTGGGCACATTAGTCTAGGTGCTGAGTTGAAGGCTGGCACAGACTCTTGGGCATATCTGACATGGTCCACAGTCTCCTAGGATTTTCTAGCCAGTGCAGTATCAGCCTCAACAAGAAGTAATGACAGTAAGGGGACCAGGGCTCTAGTTTCCTCCTAGTGTTAACAAGAAGGATATCAACATATGACCTTCAACAGTGCTGATGAAGGAACTTCCTTGTGGGGTCCTGCTGAGGGGATTCAGACAGCAGGGAGAGAGAGAAAAAGACTCAGAGAACTGCAGCATGTCTGGCAGCATAGTCTGGTGCCCTTGAATTCCCTTACAATGCTAGAGGACCAGCCAGAAGACAAAAGTTCACTTGTGAATATTCACCCTGGATGATAAAATCCCTGTGGTCAGGGTCAGGGCTCAATGCCCACAACATTGACACACTCATTCCCATGGGAATATTCATTTCAATTATGAATATTTAGGGGAATACCCTCAAGATGACTTGGATTCTGCAATATCCAGTGCCATTATTATTGGTATGGCACCTTCCATGGGGCAGGAGAGGTTAGGCACACCTAGATGAGCTTCCTGACATTAGTTTTTAGTGGCAACTGTGTAGGGTTTTCAGGAGAGAGTTAGGTGTCCCAGGCAGCTCCGAGACTCAATGTGGGGACAGTGAGTCTAATCAGGTCACATATCTCTATATTTCTCTACACCACCCCACATGTTTTTCAGCAGCACTATAGCTGAATATGTTTGAGACCTTTTGCTCAAAAAGTACCTCATCAGATGGCACAGTAGTAATCTCATCATACATGCAATTTTCTATTTATTTTTTTTACATTTTCTGAGTTATTTAAACCACCATAATTTTAACTAACATTCTTAAGTGTGCATAAGAGTTGTGGAACAATGTACCAATTGATTCAGCGATATTGCTCCTTTTGAATATTTAGGTTCCTCTAGTTTTTAGCTAGTATGAAAATAATCTGTAAAATTTAAAGATCTTACACTGAAATAGTAAAAGCAGAGTGAGTATAAAGGATTTTTGGTTGGGGAAGGAATTTTGTTGTCTCCCATCCCTTTCCAACAAGATCAGTCTTCCTTGGAATCCTGTTTCCTTGGCACAAACTCGGCCCTTGAATGGCTCAGATCTTTGCCCCTTTCGACTGTGTCACTTGCCCCTACTCAGCTCTCTCCTGGTGCAGTTGTACTGAATCTTGGATGGTGGAAAGCAGCCTCCCCTCTTGGTTATCCCCCACCAACACTGGGAGAGGACCCAGAGGTAGCCAGACTGAAGCTCAGTTGTAAAATAGGGCTGAGCAACAGGGAGTAAAGTGACTGATTGAGAGAAAAGGGCACAGACCACAATCTGAATCCTGAAAGACACAATGATTCCATAGTGTTTTCTAAGAAAGAAAATTTAGTTCATGTGCAGTATCTGGTTTAACCAGTCACATAAAGTCCTTCCCATTCAGAGGATGGAAAGTCTTGGAGTCTTCAGGAGTAGGGTGTGGTGGGGTGGGGTGGAGATTTTTAGATATTTTTAGGTGACCCAACCCTGTGATTTCTATTTCTATAGGATCATTGAAATCCAGCAGATCATTTGGTTAACCTCCCATATAAGAGAATATCATTGTGACTGCATTGTCATATTACAGAAACTTGATTATTCTAGAGGGAAGGGTTACTAATCTGTCCTTGGAGCTAGGAGTCCAATGTAATATATGGTGGAAATATTTTCTGTTGAATAAATGATAAACATGTGCCAGGAGTCAGGAGACTGATTCAATATAGCTGTGCCCCCCCTGGTTGTGCAAGATGAGGAGACAAATACCCTCAGGGCTGGCTCACTTCCCTGTATATTGAAGGCATTTTCCTGCATGTTCTCAAAGTCCCTTTTTTTCCTTTGTTGGGTCCTCTGTTCTTCCATGGAGATTGGCCTCTAGCATACATTTGAGAAGTAAATGGACAGTAGGACAGTGGGAAAAGATGTGACTGCTCAGCCTAGTACTGTCCAACTTCCTGAGAACACTATGTGAACCGGTTTATTCTTCCTAGAGCACTTAACAAGCAATAACCACAGAATAGTTAAATTGGGAGCTATGACATGACTCAATGATCAGGAAAGAAGGTGCTGGGAAGAACCATGACCCCTGGATTAGAGCACCTCTAAAAGGGTATATGATTGGAAATTAAGGATGCAGTGACCAGAACCAGGAACCTGGTTTTGAAGTGTGTGAACATGGCTACATTTGGGGTAGTATATCTTCCTGGCCTCCTGGCTGAGGGGAATTGGTACTTCCCTCACCTTTCTCTCAGAGTGCAATGGAAATTGAAGGAGTGCCTGGATAACTACATGTGACAGAAGAACACAGTCCTCATTTGTGTTCTGGTGTGACCCAGTAGCTCCAGTTCTCCAAGTTGAGTCTGAGGACCCTGCCTCAGTTGAATGATCTTGAATGGTGCATATATGTCTGGTAATTAATTTAGAAGTTCTTTGGGATTTTGAAGTCAATTTTTATTTGGGGTAATTAGTACTCATTTTTATTGAAAATTGCCATAAACCACTGAGGTTTTAAATACATTTTTATAAGTATAACAGGCAGGGTGACTTAAGAAAATTAAGTAATCAAAAAATAATTCAAGTGGAAAAATTACAAAGGCAATGTGGAAATAAATATTTGTGGAAACAACTAGAAGATGTGAGCAGACAGGAAGTTTTCCAAACTCAGCAACAAACTGACTGGTGATGTGCTATCACAGAGTCTTCATCCCTTCTGATTCCCCTCTTCTTTCTCAAGGTCTATGATAATATTTTTGTAACTCAGGGAAACTATTAGTGAGATGGTAGACAAGAATGATTTAAAACACACCTTTGGAGACTGGATTTGTCTTTATGTTCTGGCTCTACCACTTTCAAGGCCAATGGCCTTGGGAAGGAAGTTTAACATTCTTTGAGCCCTGATTTCCTCATCTATGAATTGGGGATATCCTGATACCTGGATTCTTCAACAGAAGCTGACATAGAGGCTTCCCAGATTTGTGGCTTAGACAGCTATTCCCTGCACATCAGAGGGGAGTGTAGAAAGTGGTGGCAGAGAATGGGACAGCAGTGACTGAGAATGGGGGTCTCTGATTACCTCATGTTTGTGGCATGCCTGGTGCCTGGGAATGTTTCTGTACAAGAGCACAGGATGCTGGACTGCTGTTGTGGCAATGCCCTGCATGAGAAGTCTCCATGTAAAAGTCCTATCACCTCTGATCTTGATCTCAGGCTTATAGCTCCTGGGAAGGAAGACATTTTTATGCTAGACAACCACAATATTTTAGCAGCTCCACTATGCCTGTCTCTGCCCACTTTAAAGTAATTTTTAACAGTAGAATTTCTTGAGAGCTACACAAAGCTCTTAGCATTAAACTTTGCAACTGTGGGTTGCAACGGTGGAAAAGCAATTTAAATGTCCTAGTTTCTTTGACATTCCTGAATACAGAGAATAATGGTTTCATAGTCTTTAACCTGATAATGGGACATATATAAATAAGGATTACTCATATAACTCTTTAGATCTCTATCTCCATCAGAGAATAGAGCTCCACCTAATTCCAGTGTAATCTTCAAAATCTGTGTGAATCTTCATTTCCTAATCCTGTTTTGCCTCTCACTGGAACTGAAAGTTTGGCCACACTGGTCACAGCATGGGAATCTGCCCAGAGTGTTTTCATCTGTCTCCAGTGTCTATTTTCTCTTCTTTCAGGAGTAACTCCCAATTTTTCCTAGGATTCTTCCTCTGCATTTCACCCTATGTGGGGCGAGATGGGAAGATGACCAAGTCTAAGAAATCAGAGCATGAAAACTCCCTGAACAAGGAAACACAGCCTGCCACATTGACTTGAACTTGTCCAGACAGACTATTTCAGAGGTCCTCAAATGGCTGGTAGGAGATGATCATGGAATGCTTACTGACATCTTTTGTCTACAGGAAAGGCCAGAAAATGGGATGGAAACAAAGAGATTAAAAGCCAAAAAAAAAAAAAAATGACATCACTGAAACCAGCTGTGCCTGCAGCCTGAACTACCCCCAGGGTTTTCACTTGTAAAAGAAAACACTGCCCCCACCTTTGTCTATGTTAGTTTGAGTTGATTTTCTTTCACTTGAAAACAAGAGTGCTTACTGACCTACTGTTTTTCTCAATTCCCTTTCATTTGTAGTAATAAAGGGACAAGAGAATGGTAACAAGGAACAACAGAAGATTAAGTATCCAAAAAAAATCCAATTACCTAATTAATAAATGGGCAAGTGAACTAAACAGACACTTCTCAAAAGAAGAAATATAAATGGCAAAAATATATATGAAAAAATGTTCAACATCATTACTATTTAGGAAAATGTAAATCAAAACTACACTGATATTTCATCTCACATCAGTCAGAATAACATTCATCAAGAACACAAATAATAGATGCTGGAGAGGATATGGAGAGAAAGGAACATTCTTATACTTTGAAGGGCCTAAAAATTAGTATAACTATAATGGAAATCAGTACGGAGTCTCCTCAAAAGACTAGGCATGGAATGACCATATGACCCAGCTATACCACTCTTTGGTATTTATCTTGAAGAATTAAAGTCATCATACTACAGGGATACATACTTATGCCATATTTATACGGGCACAATTCACAATTGCTAAGCTATGGAACTGGCCTAGGTGTACATCAACTGATGAATGGATAAAGAAAACATGGTACAGATACATAATTGATTTTTACTCAGTCATAAATAAAATAAAATTGTGTCATTTGCAGAAAAATGCATGGAACTAGAAACAACCATGTTAAATAAAATAAGTCAAACTGAAAAATTTAAGGGATATATGTCTCCCTAGGGAAGCTAGAGAGGGGGAAAAAAGGAAAACAAAGCTGGGGGTAGATCTCCTAAAAATCAAAGAGAGATCAGCTAAAAAATTGGGACCAAGAGGTGGGACCAAGTAGGGAATCATATTGGTTAAATAATAATGTTTGATTGTGTGCATGTACAAGTATGTAACAAATCTGAACATATGTACAACTATAATGCACTAATAAAAATGTGGGGAAAATAAATTCAATCCATACAAGCCTTGAGAATGACCTAATTCTGGCCATGTTTTGGAGCACATTTTCAAAGAGTCCTAGAGACTTGTTTCTGCCTTCATATGCCCTTTCTTATGCAAAGAAAGTTAAAATTTACATTGTTCTAGTGGCTTGTATGAAGATAAATATAAACCAGGACATATTAAATTCATTTATTTTTCTTTAGATTTCAAAATAAAACATTTCTATGGGATGTACACACTGTGTATATTGTGTCCAATGGAAACATGGATTCTGAAAGTACTTGCTTTTTCTTCTATATTATATTCGCACTCTCTTGGTAGGCATGTTTGTAAACAACTATTTGTTCTCTTTTCAAGAAAATCATATTTTAATAGATCTACAATGCATATTAAGAACTACATCAACTGAGGCATCCAGTGTGTGGAGGAGAAAGACAGTCCTGGTGCTTAGCTCTATATTATACTTTCTCCCTTTGAACTTTCCTGAAGAGTTGGAAAAGTCAGAATGCTAGACAATGTAGCTGAAATAAGATCAATGCAGACCTTGAGAACTCTTCGAATGCCAGGGTCCAGCCCTAGCAGCAGTCGGAGGTCTGAGGTGGATGAGAGGCATCAGCATGGTGGAGAAACAGCACACAGAGACACCAAGTGTTCTGAGGCTGAGTCTGAATCTTTATTATTCACAGAGTCTTTTTGTATGTTTTTTCCTTTGGTATTGATTACATCATTTCATGGTTAATACAAGGAAATGTTAAGTAAAAAAATCTTCAAGAATAATAAGTAATAAGATAATAAGTAATAAGTAATAAGATAATTAGTGATCTTATTAAATAAGCATGTTTTTACTGTATGATATCTTAAAAAGAAAAACAGTTCCCTGCAAGGTAAAGGGCACCATGCCCCATTTAACTTTAATTTCCCTTAAAGAATACATCATTAAGTTTATGTAAAAATTACCCCTTCCAAGAACTCTAATGTTAGTTATTAACAGTGGAGTGTTTTTTTTATTACTAACACAGAATAGAGGAATCAGCTTATAGTTAATATTTATTCTATTTCATGTACTCAATGACGGACTAAAACTCTAACTAGACAGGAAGAATACAAATTGTACCTATGATTAACCTATTTATTTATTAAGTGGAAAAAATATCCTTAAACTTAATCATAAACACTAAGAAAGCAATGAAGAACAAACACCACATCAAAGCTCAGAAGAATATATTCTCATATATAATGTTAGAGAATTTTGTATACTAAGAGAAATCACAGGCTTACAAATTTGAGCAAATCAGAATTGCTTATTTATGATTTTATCTATGTATTAATATTAAAATTTATTGTATGTTTTTTGTTTCCCAGCACCATGAAATCTCCCCAGTATTCTCTATAATCTGAATCTAAGGATATATTGATTATTAGTATTAAAAGCAACTGCACATGGAAACATGCCACATCTATGACCCCAAGGAGGGAGGATGATCTTTCTACAGAATGGTGTCAAGTGTTGGAAATAGGAAATAGTTGTGGCATTTAAAATATATAGTGCTTACAGGACTGGTGACTGCTGGGAAACTGATGCAGTGCAAAGACCTACCTTCAAATCCTGATTCTTGCAATTAAATTAGAAAGATTTTAGTCATGTCACTCAAAGTAACAGACATGAGTTTAATGAAGTGATAGTATAAGGGAAATGGGACACCCTCAAGAGAGTGAATTCTCTCAGAAAGGAGAGAGAAGTATTCCTCTCCTGCACTATAGTTTTATTGGAGGATCTCAGGGAAGTTTCAAGAGAGTCCTGCCCAGGTCTGCCTCTTAACTTTTGAGTGACAGCTGGATGACATCAGACTGTCATTATCCCACTGCCAACGACAAGTATATGTCACCTTGGCCGATGCTGTTTCTACTTGGATTCTTAACCATAAATTCTGAAAGATTATCTTTATCACCCCAAGTTTCAGGATATGGTCTGTGGAAAGGGTCAAAAAAGTTGCCCTCTTGAGTTTAACTTGAATCCCTCTTATCAATGTTATTTCAGGCCTGCATTTTTCCTGCAGAATATAGGTAATTTGCTGAGGGATGTGCCATAGCCTATCTACTTAGGCCAGGCAGGGATGCAGGTAAATTTCTGCTTGGAAAACAAAGTATGTTGGGGTCATCAGTGTGGGCCCAATTTATAAAATAATTCTCTTAATTAGACTGGGGTTCTCACCAAAAAGTTTACTCTCTCAGACTATAGAAGAAAGTGAAACAAACCTGTAGTTTCCCCCACCCTGGGGAAAATGGTGAAGAAATCATGGCAGAGATAGAAAGAGAGTACCCCTCTCCAGCTACTCCTCTTTGTTCTCCTCAAGTAACTGGAGAACAGGACATTCCTCAGCAATAAATCTAGGTGGAGAAACCTGTCTAGCCAGACTCCTCATGGTGCTCTCCCCACCCTTAATAACCCTAAACAGCCCAACAACCCATGGCATATCACAGTAAGGGGTATAATATAGCAGCCCCATTCCTCAAAAGTAGTGGGAAATAATGTTTCATGATTTTCTGCATCCAAACTTAACCTGCTTTCTCAGCCAAAAAAAAGGATTGAAAGGTCCTAGACAATTTCCCCTGGCTGGCCTTGCAAAGGCCTGCATTGGAATGTAAACGGCAGCAGTCTCAGTGAGGGAACAACCTGAGACTGAAGAAAAAGAAAAGGGTCCATTTTAAACTTCTTCTGCAACACAGAACTAACTCACTTTCTCTCTCCCTTCCTCTCACCCCTTCTCTCAGCCTTCCTCTTCCTCACTCTTTTATGCTATAATTGATGGTCATTTTTTTTCTAGGATTCTTGTTTTGCTTTGTTTTTCTTAAATGCTATATATTTTGAGCTCATAATTTTGATCCTACATACCTAGGTTAATGATTTTTTTGATCAGTTATGATTCTATCCAACTCTAGAATTATTTTTAAACATCTGTTATATTGCAATGGAGATAAATGTTACAAGGCCTTTGCTTTTGTTATGTGTATATGTTATTGTCTAATGTCATATTGTCTATGTATGTACCTGACAAAATTGACATGAATAATAAGTGTGCATAAAATTAAAATTTAAAAAAGAGATCCAAATACTTTTAGTTCAAGTTATTTAAAAAGATTCAATTTAAATTGGCTAAAGTAATAAAAGTAAAATGTCTTTGAAATTAACTCGCAAGTCACTAGGTGGTCAAACTAATAAAATGTTTATGTTTATAAATATCTAATATCAATTGTTTCTAGGACTTTTCTTCAACTGGAAAGAGTCGCAAATACTGTTCAATATTCTTGTCTGATATGTTGGTTTTACGGTAAAATAAGTAAATTAGACTTAACATATATAAGATTACTCAGATGGGCTTGATAGAGACATCTGATTAATTTGTGAGGTTAAAATGCTAATTATTAAATCACATCAAGTACTCTTAACTCCTTTAATTCCAGGGGGTAATATACTTAAATATTATTGGTGTTTTCAAAGATTGGTGCATAAAAAGTGTTTAAATTTTCTTTGTGGTATTACTAAAAACAATGTAACTGAGAGTTAAGTCCTAACAGTTCTATTCACAAAGGGCTCCAAAAGTTTCAACTGTGTTTCAATTAGAGTACTATAAACAACAGTGTTAAATCTTGTTCAAATGGAGTAATTTACCTAAATTCAGAAATTTCAGGATCACCTATCTTGAAACATCAGGCCCCTGACCTGCACTTCCTTCCTCTTTCCTCTTACCATCACAATAGAGCCAGCCCTTGTTTTGAATCCACTCTTGTTTTCATTCTCAGTCTAAAGGAGCCAGGAGCAGAAGCATCTCTGGTTGTCATGGAAACCATGACACCACCTCACTGTAATGCCATCCCTCTGACCTAAGTTGCTGTTTGAGGTTCAGGCACAACAGAAGCCACTCCTGAACATCCTAGTGGCCCAAGGCCCTGAGAAAGCCTCAGGGAGAGACAGAAAGTGAATCCTCCAACTGGAGCCTGGAACCTCCATGCCCTTCACACCCACCTTGCCTGAAGCCTGCCCCTTCCACTTCAAACACAGTCACTCTCCCATCTTTTGCTCTCACTGCACAGAAGCACATGAAACCTACTGATGCCATTTTTCAGAGTGGAATGGATTGCAGTTGAATGAATGAGAGATCCTGGATATGACTTTCAGCCACTTATCTCAATTCATTGAATCTGGAGAGAAAGAACTACAAACATAACTAGGAGCAAATGGACATTGGATGAGGAATTATTTTTTTCCTGCCAGCAAATATTGGTCCTGGGATCCCAGACCCCATAGGACATCACTACTTCCCTTTGCCTGTTTAGATTTACTGACAGCATCTGGCTGAGTTACTCAGGCATTCTGTAATTTAGGGGGAAAAGCTTAGCCAAGGAGAAACACCTTCCTCTACCTTCCCCATCAATGAGATGGTAGACAAGATCCAGCACCTCCACTAGGATACACCTTTTGCCCAGATATCTCCTGCTTAGAAATTTTCCAAGGAAAATGACAGGAGGAAAAAGAGGAGTGAGAAAGGAATCAGCAGATTGTGATTGGAATGGCTAGGGATCCATGTGTGAATGATCCCAGAAATTTTCCTTCCTACTCACCACCTGAGCATATTCTGATTCCCACATATGCTTGCCTCTCTTACTGCCCCCTGACCTCCATGCTCACTGCCAAAATTTTCTGCTCAGTGATCAGCTACAAGTCTTTTCCTCCTTCAATAGACAGGGATAAACTTTTCCCCTTATGACACACCCCTAGATTGTGGGTCTTGATGTGCACAAAAGGACCCTTGCAGGATTGCTGTGAAAAGGAAAATGAAGAATTTCTTAGAAATTTGTTGGTTTGTCTGGGGCTGGGTTTTCTGCAGAGAATTTAACAGAGTAGAGAAACTAGAGGGTAGCTAAAAGGGGCTCCTCTGTATCCAAGGAAATAGCTCCTTTTGGAAAGTGCTGGCCTAGAATGCACAAGGTCCATGGTTCAAATTCCTGGCACCTCAAAAGGGGAAAAAGAAACAATTCTTTGTATGCCAATCCTCCCTCATCTCAACTGTTTCTCCTCTTTTCATCAAGTCAATTGGGCCAATTGAAAAAGTACCAATTGGACATGCAAGTCTTTTCCAATTAGACTTTCAGCATGGAGATGTGGTGAAAGTTATCAGTTCTTCCCAGGTCACCTTCAGTTCTTAAGAGGAAGTGTTCCTTGAGATGAGTCAACTCTCAGGAACTGAGAGGTTTTATCATTATCACGAGGCTGCTCTTGTGGGTATATCCTCAGCAAGTTCTTGAAGAAGATGATGCTCACCAGGTTGCAATGGCAGGGACTTCAAAATGACATCTGCATGAGTCTTGCAATGACCAGGCTTCTTGCTCACACTCCAGACTCTGTGCAAGTGAAGTGGACTAGCACACCTCAGTACTTTCCATGTGTACCTCAATGTCATCTGGAAAAGCAAGAGGTGAGGACCAAAGAGAGCTGTCCTTGGCCCTGACTTTTCTCAGTCAGTTTTCCTTTGCATCTGATTACAAATGACTTGAAGTCAAATTGTATGATTTGGCGATGAATATGATTTAGCTCATGCTGATAGCATTCAGGAGGATGGGGGACTCTTCAACCTATTCTCCCTGTATCATTGGAGGTCCAGTGTCAACAGGAATGTAGCCTTTTCATAGACTGTTTTTAATTTTGATGGAGATTCTCAAGAGATGCAATGTAGAATTGTGTGAAGGATATGGTGTTCTCACATGCACTATGGTTCTGGGAATGAGTGGATTGTTCTTCTCAGGGTGAGGAATGACACATGAAGCCCTATTTGAAAGAAGTCACACTGAAGGAAGGTAAGCAGAGACATTAGGCCTGTGGTGTGTTGGTGGTGGTGCAAGTCCAAGCAATAAATAGGATGTTAAAATTTGACAAAGCTTGAGGATATAGTCTTCTTGCTCACTAAGGCCTATCACACTTTTGGATGTTCTTTAATGTATTGTGTTTTGATATTCAGGATTTTCCTGCAAATATTGATCCTAGGACCCCTGACCCTCTGAGCCATCACTACATCCCTTTGCCTGTTTTGATTTACTGACAGCATCTGGCTGAGTTGCTGAGGCATTCCCTAATGGAGGGAAAAGGTTTTTCCCAGGATAAACACTTTCCTCTACCTGACCTGTAGGGGTGCCAGGCTAGTTCTTGTGCAGGTAAGCCCTGCTGAATGAAAACCCCCAGACTCTGAGAGTTGGGTGGAAGCAGGCTGGTGGCTTGCACCCTGCAAACTAGGTTACGGTAGGAACAGCTATACATTATATAAGTTTCTTGCCCATTCTCAATGTACCACAGGGGAATCAGACCACCAGGCTCCTATACAGTTTCTCTTGGTAACAGTAGTTCAACTTGGGGTAATTGTTCACATTCCTAGGTCAGAGAATCAAAATGTTCCTCTGTGCAAGTTTACACACTTGAGACATTAACTGCTTTTAGCCAAGAACTAGGATTTCTCCCAACATTGCATCATATTTCATGAAGAAAAACTAAAAATTCTTCCAATAAAGAATAGTGGCTGCACAGACACATACAGTGCTTCCTGATATTTCTGCAGAAGAAGTCAGAATGACTGGAGTGTGGCCACATGATGAAAAGAGGGGCTGGGGGATTCAGTGGAGAGTCAGCACAGACAGTCTGCTTCCAGATAAAACCCAGAAATACTGGCTTTTAGAATGAGAAAAACATCCACAGGAGAAAGAGTCCACAGCTATGCCAGGGAAACCTGGCTGAGTGGAAGATAAAAAGCTCCCCTGTAGTCAACTGTGGAGAATCCCACCAAAGCAATCAGTCAATGCAGAAAAGAAGGACAATAACTCATGCATGTTGGTAAAGTTCAGTGCTGATCTGACACTGAGACCTCCCCACTGCCTAGATACATCACACAGAGGAAGTTACACCCCAAAAGGACCCACACCTAAGAGGGGATCCTTCTAAATGCATGCAAAATTTCAACCTATTAATAAACACAACACGAGAAAACAACAAGACCCCTCCAAAATTTTCATAGTTCCCCAATAACTGCATCCAAGGACCCTTTTTTTTTTTTCTAACATCCACTAAGGAAATGAACTGGAAAATTATTGATTGTTCCCTAACCACAAAGGTCCCATTCTAGATGGTTGCTATTTGGTTAAAAGTTAGATGTGAGATCATTTGAGACTATTATCTGCCTCAACATAGACACTGATTTCAAGGGATGATGGAAGCTTTAACCTTGGCACTAGTGACTGGTCCTGTAAAATTGAAATTTTGCACCATTGGGAATAACTGTTCTAGGACATAAATGAGATCAGTGGCAATCACAGTTATTTATGTTCATAATTTTAACTGTTAATTCATAAATATTATAGTTAGTGTTTTCATCAGTGAGGTTTTACCAATGAAAACACAAACAATATTCAGAAAATATGCTTCAATTACTAGAATAAAACTCAAGTTGAGGTTGCCATGATTTCCAATGTTATTTTTATACTCATTAGATTGCATTAGACCTAAATACTAATTTATGACATTTAGGTTTCTAAAGAGTTTTGCAAAAGGTCATTTTATTTGAACTAATTTACATTCTGGATGTGAGAAAAACAGGATGAAACCATGAATTCAAATTCCTATGTTTACATACCTGTGACTGCTTATTTTCAGTGCCAATATAAGCCCTTCCTCCTCTTCCTCTAATGTTACATCTAACAGTAGTCTGTTGACAAATGGACAGTTTACTTAAGTTCCTTAATACTCCTGGAAAGAGTAACAGTCTATCAAATTAAAAACTAGTAATAGAATTTATACTAGATCATTTACTTTAGAAACTATCTTATTGTGCTGTGTGGGTTTTGTGTGTGCTTGTGTGTGTGTATATGTGTGTGTGTGTGTGTGTGTGTGTGTGTGTGTGTGTGTGTGTTCATGTTTTGTGATTTTATCCAGGGACTTTTGCAACCTTACCAATTACTCTATCAATGAGTGGTATTGACAAACCTATTGTACTTTGAGACAGAGCCATTCTAAATTGTTCAGGGTATCATCAATCATGTCATTCACCCATCTCAGGCTTGTAAAAAGCTATGTTTATGTGTGACCAACTATACCCAGCAAATATTTAGTACTCTATGTCTGCTTTTCCTATTTGAGAACTTCAAAACTCATCAGGGAAAAACTACATGTCAGCAGGATTAATGCATAAAAATAACTCAAAGAATTATTCCTCATAAAAATTAAGAGTTCTCAGTAATAATTAAAAAAAATACCTACAAAATATCCAAATTCACAGTTTGCTATTCTCTCTTCATAGTAATAACTTTTCAACATGCTCTGTTCATCAATATTGTTTTCCTAATGTCTGATACTTCTTACTTATTTGTCAATGAATACCTTCATATCTAAAATGTATTTTTACTATTATGACAAATTGATTTTCTTCTTTTAGAAGGCAAACTATTTGTTCAGTCCTTCAGGACTACCTTAGTAATGAAGCAACTATTCTACTTAGGACCTAACAAATTGACCTAAAATTTTCTGTACAAATCTAATCCATTTGCTCCCAGATTGCTGGGGATTTGTTTTTGTTGTTGTTTTGTTTTTGTTTTTGTTTTTCTAATATCACCTCAGTGTCAACAGTTCTAATTATTTGAACCAATAACTGAGTAATTTTTTTGGTAAGAAGTAGTTGAGGAAAAAAGGTGCCTTTTCTGGAGGTTGGTATGAAGAGAGGCTTAAGGTGTGAGATTATCAGCCAGAGACAGGAAATTGTAAGAACAGGGAAGGCTGTAGTATGACAGAGAGAAAAGCACCAAATGTACCTGTATTTGTATGACCATATAGGGATGGATGAGGAGTAATGACAGATGAAAGCACAGGCAGGAAAAGGGATAGAGGTTGATGGCTGCATATGCAGTGTAGCTAGGCCAATATCAATGCTGTCGGTGGTAGACATGAAGGGCCTTTGTGAGAATACATATAAACAATGAGAAGGCAACAGTCCAGTGTGACATTCATGAATGCCTGAATGAAGGGAGTGTTTCCAGAAATACAGAGGATAGACAATTCTCAGTAACCTGTATAGAATGAAGTTTAATTAAATGAACAAATTTTAAAAAGCTGGGCCAGTTGAAATGCTTCCTCTTTTTTCCTTTGCATTCCTTTCCAGAGTTACCTAGCTCATTTCCCCTTCCTGTTAGCTATTCAAAAGCAATTTCTAGAACTTTGGTCTTGGATCATTCCTACTACAATTTCTTCCTATTCAGTAGTTGTATCTTAAAATACATATAATTGGTACCAGAAATATAACCCAGGAGACCTATACAACTGATCCTCATCCTCAGCATTATTTACTTACTAACTTTCTGACTTATTTATTTATTTATTTATTTATGAGATAACTTCTTGCTAAATTGCTATGGTTTCACTCTTTGCTGAGGCTGGCCTAGAACCTGTGATCCTCCTGTACCAGTCTCTGGGTTCATTGTGATTTCACTTGTGTCATTGTACTTGGTTGGCTAGAAATATAATTTTTGTATCTTCCTTGTTTTTGTCCTTTTCCTTTCCCCAGAGATATGCTCAGAATAAAATAAAAAATGTGCTTTCAATGGATCTGGTTATGATTGAACTAACATGCAACAGCTCTTCATTTAGACTTCCTCAGGCAGTTTCCTCCCTTGCAAATCAGAATGTGGTCCACAGATTAGAAGCATTAGAAATATCTTTAGATGTTTTAGAAATGTGAATGCAAAAACCTGTTAAGTACAATGTGCATTTTGAACATCATCCCAATATTGGATTCAGTAAAGTTTGAGCATTCTTTGGTATAGCTACGCTTCTACCAGTTCCTCTAACATAACTTGCCTATTTGAAATCCTCATATTTTGTTCCCCAAATTGTAGGTGTATTAGTATTCATAATCTTTCAGTGAATATTTTATCAGGGTATATTTTGCTGATCCTTTCATAATAGTTCTACCTTTTTTTCATTTTCAGATTATATTATTCTGCACCATATTTACTTTTCTAGGAAGTCAGAAACTTTCATATAGCAATAAATTACATACACCTATGGTGGATCATATGTGTTTATATTTATTTATGGCAAACCAAATATAGCACTGCATGATGTGGCATGCATTTCTTAATTACTTTCCAGTGTTGATAAATCAAAGAACTGTTGGAAAATTTTACTCTGTCTTTCAGACCAGTGTTGTTATTGGAAACTCAAAATTTTTTCTAAAGCTGCACTGTTCCACTTTCTAATGTTTGAGTTTACCTCCCTTCACAATGTGTACCCACTTTTTTTGCTTTCTTTTGTTGTCTGTAATATTTAATTTTCTTATTCTTTGTTCTCTCTTCTCTCCCCTTTTTTATTTATCAACTTTCCTCTGATATAAGCTATGGGAAACCATCCTTACTTATCAGAATCAGACTAGGCTGAGCCATGGAATGCAGAGACATGATTTCTAGGAACTAACAGGCACAAAGGTCTGTCCTAGATTACCAGAAAGCACGTGGTGTTGCATGTCAGTTGTTTCCTGACTCCTTCTGGAATATCTCCCCTAAGAGAATGGATTCCCTAGCTCCACTCTATCCTGCTGATCACAGAAAAAGCTCCTCCATGTCTTAACCCCCTTTACCTGTGTATTAAAAATAAAAGAGAGTGCGGTGAGTAGTTGTTGTTAGAGGCCAGAGATGGAATGGCCAGACCTGTCATGCCTCTCTCATTTAAAAAGAGTATTGGCTCTTGTCTGTTTCTTGAGTACATAAGTTTTTGGGAAATAGACTGAAAAACAGCCAACATTCTCCTTCAGCAGTTAACTCTTTCCTCATCCATGTGGGACATGATGAGAGGATCTCCACACTAAGCAGATCCTGAAATAGATTCAACTCCTTTGTTGACATTCTCAATTTAATCTGTTACTGAAACTTAATAAGATATGCCACCTACTACCATTTCACTCTTTTTCCTTTCTGTATATTTATTATGTTTAATTCTTCAACTACTAGAATCTACTAGTACCCATGTTTTAAATAAACATTTTAGCCAATGTTATTTTATAACATGTGGTTCTTACCTTCTATAAGTCCTGTTATGCCATGTTTTTCTCTTTGATATGCATCACCAGATAAATGACCAATGCATTTCTGAGGAAGACTCAGAGAGATGCCCTGGTAAAATTAATATCAATAATGAGGTGCATAAATGTTTATTAATCACCAAGGGGACACCCAATTTTCGTTTTGAAATAAATTAAAAACTAGAGAAGTACACATTGATAGCTAACACATTTTATACCATAAGATTGTATATTCTCTGCAAATAAAGTAAATTTTACCTTCTTTTCTTCAGCTGGCAAGGGTTACATAACACTTCCTGGTAGGCAAGGATGAAAGTTTCTCACATTAAAGTCTCCAGATGAAGCATTGGCCTGTTTGGGATAGAATGGAGAAGAAACAAAAAGAAATATAGTTGCTCCACAGAAATCTCCCCAAGCTGGTATATTGTACAACTAGAAGTTTTGGAAACAAGTGTCAACATTTTAATTACATCAGGAAGGAGAAAACCATATACTCCTCTTGGTCTTGAATTTTTAAGTGTCTTCCATGTTTTTGCTTATCATTTATGTTTTTATGTTTCTATTTCATATGCTCTCTTCATTGTTTTATTGGTTTTCTTTGCACTTGCTTTCTTGTCTCTCATCTGTATATGCTCAATATTCCATTTGTAATATTCATCCTCATTCTCCATCTTTTTCCCCTCCACCACTTACTTTTCAGTACCAGGGATTGAACTGAAGGGTGCTGAACCACTAAGCCACATCCCCAGCCATTTTACATTTTCTTTACAGAGTCTCACTGAATGTTTATGGCCTTGTTAAGTTGCTGAGGTGGTTTTAGACTCATGGTCCTTCTGTCCCAGCCTTTGGAGCCACTATGATAACAGGTGTGCACCACAGTTCCCAGCCCACCTTTGCCTATATATTTTAATATTAATTTTGGAATCACTAGTGGCTAAAGTGTTGTTCATTGTACATTATCACTCATCACTTCTCATTGTTATTAACATTACAGACATCATTTTAATGTTTTATAAGTTAAACATGTGCTTTGCTTCTAATATTTTGCTACCACTGGTATTTATTCTTTATTCTTAAAGAAGTTTGAATGAGTGAGTGATCCTGGATCTTTTGTCACACTGAGTTAGGACTTTGACAATGAAATATAAACCATGATCAGGTTATATCAAAAGAGAAATTGTTCAATAACATGACCACAACTAAGAAGGGAAAAGAACTCTATTCAAAGGCATGCACATGTCTATGCATATTAACACAGAAAACATGAGAGAGCAAGGCAATAAGAAACCACCAAAAGCTACTAGTTCCCTGAGAACTTAATCCACAGACATTTTTGTGGATGATATGCTATACAAAAATTCAAATAATTGGTTGTAAATAATTGAGGAACCAAGAGAATTAAGAAATAAGTTAAAGAACTCAATACAGATTTTGAAGGAACATTCCAACAAGGAAATTGAGTTCCCGAAGAAACTCCAAAAATGATAAATTTGCTAACTTAAATAAATATCTGGATGGGAAGTATCATCAAAATACTGTATCAAGCAGAAGGAAGAATGTTAAATTTTGATGATGTGGATGAAGTAGACTTTCATATAATAATAAAAGTGAAAGACATTAAACAAAAATATACAAGAGTTCTGGAACAAGTTTAAAAGATCCAATGGAAGATTCATATCTTGAGGAAGGAATGGAGATACAGTCCAATTTCATAGAAAACTTATTCAGTGAGCATATAACTAAACAGTTCCTTACTTATGGGAACAATGTACATCCAGGCAAAGGATGCATTTTGAAGCCCAAATAAATGTGGTCTATACAGAATCTGTCCAGGTTACACTTCAATGAAAGTGCCCAAAATTCAGAGAAAAATCATTGTTTGTATACATTCAGGAAAGAAGCATCAAGTCACTTATAAAGGCTGATACATCAGAATAACACTAAAGGCCAGCAGCACATTTCAAGTGATAAGACAGAAATATTGCCAACCTTGCTTGCTATCTGTGTCAAAGTTATTCTTCAGAATCAAAGCAGAAATAAAGACCAAGACAAGTAAAAACTAAAATAATTTATGACAAGTAAGTAAACATTGTGGAAGTACACAGAGAAATCTGATGTGAAAAAAGAAAAGCAAAATCAATGATAAGATCATAGGAAATAATACATTTTACTAGAATAATAGATAAGCAGATGAGAATTAATAGTGAATTCAATATTAGAAAGCAACACACACCTCACTATTTTAACACTGCATGCAAAATGTTTTAATTATTAATTCTCCACTTAAATCATATAGCCTAAAATACACCCAAATGTATATTGTCAGCAAGAAACACTGCTGACTTCCAACAAAGTTCACATATTAGTACTGGAAGGATGAAAAACAATATTCCATGCAAATGAAAGCCAAAGGAAAAAAGGGTTGCTATTCTCATACTTGATGAATTCAAGCAACAATTATCCACATGTGACAAAGAAGGTAGCTACATATTTATAATAGGAAAAACAAAAAAAGAAAATAAATGGCTGTAAATATTTATGCTTGAGTGATAGTGCACCCAATTTTACATAATAAACACTACTTATCCTCAGGAACATATAGGCTCCAAAGAACAGGTGACTTTAATACAACATAATTAGTGAGAAGGTCACCTGAATAAAATATCAATAAAGTTCCTCAAATTTAACTCAGAATGACTTAACAGTTGTCTACAGAATGTTTCATTTGATAACAGAAGAATACACCTAGTTTTCAGTAGCACAAGGAACTTTATAATATATCAAGTGTTAGAACACAAAACAAGGCTTAGTAAATGAAGAAACAATTAAAATAAAGACAAGCAAAATCAATCATGAGACTCATCACATTAAAATGGAAGGATATTAGAAAACAACACACAACACATGGTCCTGGGAAAACCATGTATCCATATGAAGATGAATGAAATTTGATCCCTATCTCTTACCCTTCACATAAGTCAACTGGAAGTGGATCAAAGACCTAGGAATTTTTCTAGTAATGCTGAAACTGCTACAAGAAAATTAAAGTTGAATACTTCAACAGGTTTGCATGGGCACTATTTTCCTTAAAAAACTCCTAAAGCATGATAAATAAAACCAAGAATGAGGAGTTGGGATGGCATCAAATTAAAAAGCTTGTACACACCAATGGAAACAATTAATAACATAAGAAGTAAGCCTACAGGATGGGGGAAGATTTTTGCCACCTTATTCTCAAATATGGGATTAACATCCAGAATAAGTAAAAATCTTACAACACTTATCACCAAGTAACAAATGATCCAAGAAATGAATGGACAAAAGAACTACAGAGATAATTTTTTAAAAAGGAAATGCAAATGACAATAAGCATATGAAAAAAATGTTCAACATGTCTAGCAGTAAGGGAAATACAAATCAAAAGTACATTGAAACTTTACTTCAGTTTAAATGCCAACTATTAATAAATGTTAACAGGGGTGCAAGGAAAAGGTTCACTCACCTGTTGTTGATGAAACTGAAAATTAGCACTATCACCCTGGAAAGCATTATAGAGAAACTTCAAAACAATTGTAATGGGACCACTGTATGATCCAGTTATCTCAGTTACTGATATATATTCAAAAGATATAAAATAAACATATTATATATTGGAAGAAACATAATATATATAGCAGCACAACTCAACAAGCCAGGCAATGTAATCAGTCTAGATACCCATCAGCAGATTAATAAACAAACAATATATATATACACACATACACATATATGTATATAAATGCATATATATGTGTGTATATATATGATGTTTTAAAAATATTTTTATTTGTAGATGAACACAATATTTTTATTTATTTTTTTTAATATGGTGCTGAGGATCAAACCCAGTTCCTCACAAGTGCCAGGCAATGCTCTATAGCCAACCTACTATCCCAGCCCCTATAATGAAGTTTTACTAGGACATAAATGAGAATGAAATCATGACATTGCTGGTAAATGAATGAAACAGGAAAATATATCATGCTCAGTAAAATAGACAATAGACTTAGAAAGTAAAATGTTTCCATCATTTGAAGAATGTTTTCTGTCATTTGAAGGAGCTAGACAAAAATAAAAGGTAAAAATGGGGAATTTTTGAAAAATAAAAGAGAGAACAGATGAGTAGAGGAAATGAATTAAGGTTCTAGAGAGGAGGGAAAACAAAGACAGCAATGGTGGAATGAATCTGAACAAACTTTCCTGTGTACACATGTGAGAATACCACTGTGACTTTGACCTTTATGTATATCCATGAAACACAAATTAAAACAACTATAAACAAACAGACGAATGATTTGTGGACTAGAGGTAGGTAACATCAAGAGGGAGGATGGAAGTGAATGGGAAAGCATTGGGTACTTAATTGGAGAAAGTTTTATTCCATGCTTTATAATAATTTCAAAATAAACACTGATCTTATGTACAACAATAGTGAACTAAGAAAAAGAATAAACCACAATAAAAATCTACAAAAACTGTATGAGCACTTGGAGAATGAACAATACATTTGCATGTTCAATGGATCACTGATGAAGTTGGGGTAAATTTTTAAAAACCTCAGAATGAAATGAGAATAGAGATACAGCATCCCAGAAGGTATGGGATACAATAAAAAGTTATTTTTTTCTAGCATTTTATTTTTTTTTCAAGCATATTTACATGTAATATTTGGATTCTTTATGACATATACATACATTTGCATATTTTTTCCCTTTCTTTTCCCTTCCCATCTCTCTCCCCTGATCTAACAAAAGCAGTTGTAAGAAGAAAGTTCATAAAAATGACTCTCTACATTTAAAAATCAGAGATCTTTCAAATAAAAAACCTAACGTTGCAACCCAAGATATAAGAAAAACAATAAATCTATTTGAACAAGTAGAATAAAAGAAATATTAATTATCAGTTTAAACTATAAAATAGAAAATAAAGAAAAAATACAAAGTATTAAAGGATCAGATTTTGTTTGTAAAAAGTTAATCAAAATTGATAAACCCCTAACCAAGGTAATGAAAGGAAAGAGAAAGAAGAAACAAATAAATAAACCCAGAAACCGAAAGAGAAATATTACAACAAACATCACTGAAATCCAGAACACTACTAGGAATAATCTGGAAAACTTATTTTTCAATAAACAGGAACATCTAGAAAAACATTATGAAGACCAACATGGTAAAAAATGAAAATCCTAGAATATATGTATGAAATAGTTGATATGAATCTAACCAACTCAAAATATGAATCAAAGGAATGCAAAAATCCAACCTAATAACAGACAATTATATTTAAGCAGTAATAAAAAGCCTCCAGGACCAGAGGTGAACACAGGGCTGAATTTTATCAGATATTGAAAGAAGAACTAATACCAGTGCCCCATCATTATATGTAAGAGAGAAGGAAAGACACTTCCAAAGTAATTCTACAAAGTCAGTATTACCCTCAATGAAAAGGAAAATGAGAACACAACAAGGAAAGAAAACTACAGTCTAATATTATTGAGGGTGGCAGTCTAAAAATCTTTATAAAATACTTGAAAAATATACTCAACATCACATTAAAAACAACAAACACTGCTGGAAAAAGTGATGTATTTTGCACTCCCAGAAATTCAGGAGATTGTGTCAGGTGATTTGTAGTTTCAGTCAACCTAGGCAATTTAGAGACTTTGGCTAAAAATGAATAACAAAAGGAACTAGAGGTGTGACCAGTTGTAGAGTACACCTTGGTTAAGTCTCTTGGGTCACACACACACACACATACACCATACACCATGAGCCAGCTAGTTTTATTCAAGGGATGCAAGAATGGTTTAATATATAAAAACTAATAAAACTAATACACCAGATAAAGAATCAAGGACAAAATCATAAGATAATTTCAATACCTGGAGGAAAATCTTTGACAATATTCAATGGCCCTTCATTACAAAGCCCTGAGGAACTAGAAAGAGGAGGAACTTACCATAACATACCAAAGACTAAGTATAACTTTCCCTTCATAAATGAATTCTTTCAATTCATATTAATCAAGCCATACTTTTGGATTGCATTCTGATTCTTTTGTTATGTAATGACTTGCCACAAAATTGACTACTCACACCATATTCTGCAAATGTTGATTCTATACATATACCACAACTGTCGCTGTCCTTCTTATTAAGACTGCGAGGCCTTAAACTTATATCTAGGTTGTTTGGCATCATTATGTGCATATGAGAGATAATATGTAAGAACAATAAAGAAAATATATTTTTATTAATTTTACCTTTGGGCCAACTAATGCAAAGAGAAAATGTGGATTGTTCTTTATGCTGCAATATTCTAAAAGAGTGGTTTCAACCACCTTTTTCTTTTTATGATCAGCATTACAGTTGTCAGGTAATGTTCTTATTTCTGGTTCCCTAGTGTCAGTGTTTGCTTCTGTAATAATAAAAGCAAAGTAGAGAGTATATGCAAATGTTCCATAATTTCAAATCAATGAGCAACTCAACAATATGTATTCTTCATATAGTTTACCCTCTTTCCTTGATTCATTGGAAGCCTGATGTGATTCTCCTTCTTCTTTGGGGACATTCTAAGAAGAAAAAATATTTAGATGTAAATGCACCAAATATGAAAATTTATCATAATAGTTTCCTTTAATGCAGGATACAAGTGAAAGAGAACACATTTCTGAGCCATTTCAATATAAAATCAAACTTCATTTCTTCAACTTACTAAGCTATGTCTTCTTATGGGGGTGAGAATGATGAGAGATAAGAGAGAGATCTGAAATGTTACTCCCCTTACCTCTAAGACAATTGCACAAACACTGACATTCATAAAACTATTTTATTAATCCAAATTACCTAGGATAAATTATAGTAATCTGTAGTTTAGAGTGCTTTTAAAAAATTAGAAATTTAAATGTGATTTTTTGAATGAGCTTTTGTGACTTATATTGGAGCAAATTATCTCATGAGGTGAAAGCATGAGACCTGAGCCTTAAGAGTACCTTATAAATAAAATAGGTTGGAATCACAAAGATTACACACTCTGTCCATCCTATGTGTCAAATAGCTAACAATAAATGTGAATATAAATGTTGATCCATCCAAGAAAGAGAAAAAGAATGCCACAATCTTGTGAGGGCAGTAAATGGAAACCACACACAGTTACTAAAATAAAAGATTTACAAAATAACCAAGGAATGGTGACTGAGATGACTGAAAGAACAGATATTGGAGAGATGTTTTCTTCAAGGAAATACTGAGTTTTTGAGTAAATCATTTGAAAAAATAAGCAAATATTCACTTTAAGTCCAAATATATGTGTCATGATTAGAGAATGATTGGAGAATATTCTGGTTCCTACTTTCTTATTTATGACATTTCTCTAACTTGATTGCTTCTTTTTATAGCAACAATTCAAGATAACTTACCTAAATTTATATATCCCAGACATCAAAAGTGAATACAAATTTAAAGCATAATATTTAGAATTCAGTAGAGTTAACTGATAGTCATTTCATGCATGTTATTTAGAGCACTTCATTATATAGCAAATTTTTTTCCGCAAATTTATTCATGTTCAAAAAATTAAGTAGTTTTTACATTCAAATCCTTATTGTAGCTGCTCCAGAAAATATGGAAATATATTTATTAACTTTGAAAATCGCATTAAAAATTGATAGGTATAAAGTGAACAGTTACATAACTAAGCAAATAACTTAAAATTTGGGATCTCACAAAGTGACATAAGGACCTGGATACTTTTAGACACTATGATACAACAAACTATGAAACTATCATCATCATATGGTTATTGAGAGTCTCTGCTTCTAGAACTGGTTATTATTTTGCAGAAGACATCTATCTTCAATTAAATGAAGAGTTTTAAATATACTGTTTATGGAAAGAGCCAGAAAGCATGGTCAAGTCCTTCATAAATGCAAATATTTAATAATTTTATTGTATTTTCATACCTTTATTTATTTACTAGTTTTATGTTATGGTGAAGAATAAACACAGTGCCTCACACAGACTAGGCAAGTGCTGTACAATTGAGTTACACCTGCAGCCCCTAATCCATAAATTAATATACATACTCTAATATTCTATGTTTCCATAATTTCTAATATTACTTTAATGTAAAAAATGGGGCCAAGAATAGAAATAATGAAAAAGTTCTCCTGGAAATGTATGGTAATAAAATATAAAGGGTCAAAAAAAAAAAAAAAAACTGCAAGCAATGTGCTTTACTTATTTCAAATTAAAGGCATGAGGAAAATTCCATGATTCTACAAAAAATAACTTGAGCATGAATGTTAAAAATCATGTAAGTATGATTTAATTTTCACACTAATGTAAACCTAACAAAAAATCCTTGACCAAAAATTTCGTATTTCTTCTGCAATGAGAAATTTTTTTCTAATACTGTTTTACTGTCATATATATTTTCCAGTCCAGTTTCCTTCAGTCCCCCTATGCTAAAATACTCAATGTAACACTGGCATTTATACATGCTAATCAAATATCAATGTAATTCTCTTAATTTTTTTTTCTGAGCCAATTTGCAAAAAATATATGAGGGAAACCATTGCTATGTTTCAAGTATTAACACCTCAAAACTCAATATTAAGAGCAAGAAAATTAATTCCACAAAAGATCACTTTAACTTTACATGAGATTGATAGTAGAGCTCATCCAATGCAAAACAGGCACCATCAGGATCAGTTTCAGTGGGACCACTTTAGAGCAAAAATGTATAATAAAGTGGGTAGGTAGCTTTTTCTCAAAAAACTCATAAAAATTAGGATTCACCTATATGAAATGCTATTTCTTGACTGATTTGATTAAAACATAAGCTGTTTTATAAAACTCTGCCTCAAGTTTTTCAAAGTACAAAATAGTCAATGAACATACCCATTTTGTTGGTAGACCTTCAAATAATTAATTTATTTCTTTATGTGTGGTGCTGAGAATCTAAATCAGTGCCTCACATGTCAGACAAGTGCTCTACACTGAGCCACAACCCAGCCCCTCAATGAACACACTCTTAATTCCATTTCAGAATGAGAGTCACTATATTGGCAGAACTTGAGAACAGTTTATTCTCAGAAACTGACTGTCTTGAAGGCTGAACTTGAAATCTAATTAATGGCTCTCACAATATTTTCTTTTTACCTGAATTGGAACAGACCTTTGATAACCCAAGACAAGGTAGCAATATGCAGACTGCCCTCTTTCTTAGTTATCTATGGATCAAAGACTAAATACGCTGGCTTAAAAACTGTGGTACTGGTTCTTCAGCATGGATATCACCTACAAAAAAATACCCCATTTTGCAGGGTGTTGTGATGCATGCCTGTAATCCCAGCAGTTTGGGAATTTGAGGCAGGATAATTTTAAGTTCAAAGCCAGCCTCAGCAAACTAGTGAGGCCCTCTACAACTTGACAACACCCTATCTCAAAACAGAACCTAAAACAAAGTGGCTTGGGATAAGTCTCAGTGGTTAAGCATCCCTGG
This sequence comes from Sciurus vulgaris, assembly GCF_902686455.1. Taxonomy (NCBI): domain Eukaryota; kingdom Metazoa; phylum Chordata; class Mammalia; order Rodentia; family Sciuridae; genus Sciurus; species Sciurus vulgaris. The sequence continues at coordinate 11,272,321 of NW_027632956.1, read as the reverse complement.
GTTTAGTTGCCAGTACAAAAATGAAATGAAAAACAGAAACAAAAATAACAGCACAAGCAAGGTACTAAGCAACTCAGGGGACTCTGTCTCTAAATAAAATATAAAATAAGACTGGGGATGTGGCTCATTGGGTGAGTGCAACTGAGTTCAATCCCCAGGACCCATCAAAATAGAAAAATAAATAAATAAACCTATTGCTTCTCTTTACCCACAAACAGTATACTGAGTTTTATAAAAAACTTAAAAAATTTTAAACACTGAATGTTCAAGAATATGCTGTTATTGAGAATACTATTGTCAGGCACACTGAAATATTATAAATCATAAAATATCTTTTTACCTCTGTAGGTCTCACTTTATTCAGATCCAGATGAACTAGCAATCACTTACATTTACAGGCAATCAGATACTCAAGAAGAAAGATTGCTACAAAATCAGAACACTGGTAATTGTGCCTGTGTTTCCCTAAATATAATTGAAATATCATTCTTCCACTTGGATCCAACTCCTCAGTCTCTCATTTTCAGGACTCAGTGGCACTCTCTATCTTTTAAATCTACATCCTGTGAAGATGCAGATTCCTGACACAAGGTTACACTCAAAGGACCAAGAGTCAGAGCTCTTTCTGTTTTTGTTTTGCATTCTTGAAAATAAGCTAAATGGGATCTCAATCACAGGCCTTCACATAAACATACTACCAACTACTGAAGTGAAGCTATTTGATGACTTGCTCATCAGTTATCTCCATGATCTACCATGATCTATCACACATATATATGTGAAGGACATCAGTGAGTTGGGAAAAGGAATGGAGGACAATGGACACTTGCTAGAGGCAATACCCATGTATTCAACAGATTCTAATCCCCAGTGTTTTAGTCTCTAAGCAATTCTCACATCTCTATAAACTCTGGAAACTTTTCCCAGTGTCTCAAATTATTTTAGTATCTTTCAACAGAACCTTGAATTTTGTCACCTATTCCAATTAAACAAACAAGAGTATAATGGTACTATCAGAACTTCCTTCAAATTCTATTTTAATATGCCTTTCTAGAGAGCATCCCACACTCCATGTCCTGAATATCTGTTTTGTGTTTATCAAACTGGTCATAAACTCCAAGATTTTGGTCTATTTTATATATCCCTTATTTCTACCTAATGCAGTGATGTTCCTACTCAGTCTTGCCCTTCCCTTGCCTAGTTTCACTCTGATACTCTACCACTGGCCTCACTTAGTAATCCCATTCTTATCCACTTCAGTTGCTATCCACAGTTACTCCTACCCTGTTATGTCTGTTGTAAACATTCACTACATAGTGATAATTAGGAAAAGCACTGAGTTTAGAATTGAAGAGCCTCATTTCAAATCTCATAACTACCCCTTTCAATACTCAGAAAAGTTCCTTTAATATCTATAAGTTCAGGCTCACCATCGTGACCATCATTTGGCCAGTATAACAAACACATATTGAAGGATGAGTGAGTACATTGATTAGCTGCTAAAATTTCTTCAAATTCTGAAATTCACTGAGTTTTTGATTCAGTCAATAGACAAAAAGAATATTCAATTGAGAGAATAAAAAATAAACAGCAAGAGAGCACAACAGAAAGTAAAAATAAAAATTCAAGAAAAGATTTTAATCATAGAAAAAGAAAAAAAATATTATAAAGGAAAAATTTCTTCATAAAACTAAATATGAATAGTAACCTGAAGATAAATGTAATTCTTGATCTATAAAACAGCTTTATAAAAACAGAACTACTTGAGTGTAGGGTATGAAAGGAAAACAAACAGGAAAATCATGAAGTAGAGATATCTATACAAAGGGTTAATATATCTAATATAATATAGTCTACACAAATGTATTCTTGACTTCAAGTAAAATAAGTCCTCTACAGAACTAGCCTGATCTTGTTTATGAAGAAAACATGTGACCACAGCTCTGTGAGATTTTTCCTAAAACTCTATAAGCAGGACGCTCAGATAAATAATGAATCAGAATTAACATACAACTGATTTTGCCCTTCTGAATTGATGATATAGACCTGCATCTTTATTCTAGTTCTGCACTGGCATCAACCTATACAGTGGAGGAATACAATGGAGTTGTCAGTCAGGCAAGCTTACAGTCTAACTGCAGGCCTGGCACTTATTAATTATGGGAACATGGGACAAAGAGTCAACTTCTATTAATGATAGCTGCTGCTTCATTAGTAAATAACAGGTTATAATAGCACAAGCACTTTCAAAGTCACCATGATGACTTTAATAAACAAGTGTTAGGAACAATTGTCTATCCCAGACTGGAACACTCAAAACATTGTTATTCCTTTTATCTACATTCTCTAATCAGTTACCACAGTATTTTGTAAAATATATAAAATTCTACATGTTTAAAGGGTCACTTGTAGAATTTTCAACCACTATTAAAGAAGAGAATAAAATGTTTATTTACTCAATAATAGAAAATATGTAATATTAAATATGTACAACTGTAATTCTTTGCTTATTTTCAAGAATAATAAACAAAAACAGAAAGAGCTATGACTCTTGCTCCTTTGTATTTCTCTGGGCCCCTATATGAAGATTTTTCTATAATAGATACTAATTATATTTCTGAGAGACAATTAATGAATTAAGAATTCCTATGTCACATACTTTGTACTTTTCAAATGCAAGGAAGAAATGTAAGACTTATCCAAAATTTGATACCTGAAAGTAAACAGTTGTTCCCATGACTATAATTTTAACTGAAAGTAGCAAGATGGACAGAAAACTATATTATTAGCAGATTCTGGAGCATAAAGAAAGTGTCAAATACCATAATTTTTCTTGACTAATTGCAGTAGGCACAATTATCAGAGAATATACTTTTGTTGTTATGACAAACAACAGCTCCAGATAGAGGAAACACAACATAATAATTTGGAAATATTTTCTTATTTATACAAAAAAAATGTAAAATTTCAGGGACCAAAATTAAATTAAAATAAAATTTCTTTAGATGATATCATTTCAGATTATACATTTCCTACAATTAGTTGCATAAATAATCATGAATTCTAGACTACTAAGAAAGTAATTAAGAACAATATGAATGTAACATATATATATATATATATATATATATATATATATATATATATATATATATATATATTTCAACTGCTCCTTTTCTATCAGAACATTCTTAAAGCTATTTATTTATTTTTACACCAGAACTGAACCCAGGGCAGCTGAACCACTGAAAGCTAGCCCAATCCTTTTTTTAATTTTTGAGGTAGTGACTTGCTGAGTTGCTTAGGGTCTCAATAAGTTGCTGAGGCTTTAAAATTGCAATCCTCTTGTTCAGCCTCCTGAGCTGCCAAGATTACAGGATTGCTGACACTGCACCCATCATACTCCTAATTTTTGATAGAAGCCATGTACACCAAGAAAAACTCACTTTCAGAATCTTATCTGGGTTGATATTTACAGAATTTTTAGGTTCTGCTTTCATATATTGAATTCCCTATGACTTTGTATGAAAAATTAATAAAATTAGAATTTCAATATTAATATGAGAAACAAAAACCATATTCAATACATAAAAATGTTTTAGACAACATAGATATAAAATCAGACTTTAAAATATGCAGTTCAAATTTGTAAGTCCAGACATTTTGTTAACTTGACAATTATTTGTAAATTGTTTTATTTTCTTTTGTTTTTGAAATGGGATTTCACAATGATGCCTGGGATGCTCTGGAATTCCTGATCTCAAGCAATACTTATGCCTCAGTCTCCCAAATAGCTGGGGTGAACACACACATGCCACTGCACCCATAAGCTCATATTAAGAAAAAAAAAAGTAAGATGTAATGATCATGCATTGAGGGAAATAAAGTAAGTATATTAAAAGATAACAGCTTGATCTCAGAAAATGTAGGTCCCTATAAAAAATAGCTCTTTCTTCTCGCACAATTAATTACTCTTAAGATTAAGGACTTCTTCCAAAAAATAAGGTTTGAACCCTAACTTAAAATAATGTTGTAACTCTTAAGTCTAAGTATGTATTACCATGAATACTCAGGGACTGTAATCAATAAGGGCATTTTGCAGTAAAAGATAATGATCACCTGACTGCAGAGCAACAGAGCAGTAACAGACTTGACAGAAACAAAAGCATTTTACAAGTTCTCTCCCCTCTCCTTAGGTTTTAAAAAAATCCTCAGGTCCTCAAGAAATTAAAGGATAGTAGAAAAGCTAATATTCAGGGAAGAGTATAAAGATTTTTCTGCTCAATTGGGCATTTCAAGATCTAAATAAAGAAATCAAAGAATGACATGGTTTATACCCCATGGTCAGGGATTATACTTGGAATGACAGAGATAAGGCTGGGATCCATGATGATAAAATCTCTAAAACCCTAATATACTGGCTAGTGAAGCATTTCCAAGGTACAGCAATTCACTAGCATGTATAAGGAAATGAGGAAAGAAAAGGAGAGGAGAGGGAAGAAAGGACCCTTGGAGAACTCATACTCATCACTTCTTCTAATCTAGACTCTTGGAGGACTGCTGGCTGATGAACTACTCTAATGCACTATTGTTTCATACATAGTTGTACCATGAAATTTCACCTCATGTGTAAAATGCAATAGCTGTTATTATTTTGAGCCTCCAATCAAGGTTGATTAGTATTTTAATGTAAACACTTACCCACTATGACCACTAGCAGCAGCATAAGCTAATGCCATCTGTACAAAGTTATCTGTAGCAGAGACATCAATACCATTCTGGAGAAGCAGTTCAGCTATGTGTTGTGATTCATGTTCCAGAGCAAGCATGAGGGCTGTTCTACAATAACATAGATAACTTCAAATTTAAGTAATTTAATAGAATTATTTGAACAGCTAATTTATAATATTTTTCCAACTCAACATCTTTACAGATACTAATACACATAAACATCTTGGGAGAGCAAATGTTCAGTTTTGCAAATCACCTCAAAGTCAAAAAGAAAAAAAAAGAAACTTCTTTCCAAAGCAGGGAGAAGTTATGAACTTAAAATCCTTCAATGAACAATAACTACGATGAAGCCATTTATCAGAAAATGTTAAAGATTTCAATTAAGAAAGCTCCATTTCTTTCGTAGTGTGATGTGATGTATTGTAACTCACAGTCAGCTAAAGATGAAACAAAACAAATTATTTCCAGATTTCTGCTAATAATAATAATAATAATAATATAATAATAATAGTGATCAGGAAATATATTTATATTTAGTCATAAGTATTATCTTCAAGGTGATGCATTACAAAAGCAAGGAAAGAAATCTAGTTGTGCATGAATCTAAGACTTATCTTTTCTCTCTTTACCAACTGTCTATATCTTTATTAAAGGAAACATTTATCCCATTAAAATTATTTCCTTCTATATGCCACTTCCAATTAAAAACAAAAATATCATAATATATTAAAAATTTACAACTTCTGGCAATAGAAATTAATAATCACTTAGGAATAAAGTAACATCAATATTCTAAAAGGAAAGAAAGTTAGAACAGTCAACCAACTGACAAAATATTTTTAAATGCTTATTTATGCTCTATACATCATTTCAAAAAGAACAATATATCAGAAGAAGTTAAAAATACGAAGAAAGTTTTAAATTTTCAATACTGAATCAAAATGTGAAGTAAATGTCCATACTTTGCAAAACTAATAGGAAAATTCTTTAGCTAACAAAATATCACATGACCACAAACCAAATAACAAACATTTGACAATACTTTTGAATCATATTCAGGCTTATTCATATTGCTTAGCTTGAATAATTGATTTTCTATCCTAACTCTGGTTTCTGTTTATATATATCATTCTATTCTAAATAATTGTATTAATATTGTCCTTCCTATTGAGCTAATAATTTTTGCTTGAGTGATTTTTACTATACCACTAAGGTTTTATAAATGAATAAAGTACTGTACCTTCCCTTCAGGTCAACACCATGTATATTTGCTTTCCTCTGAATTAAAGTCTGTACCATCAGCTTTTTTTATACTTATGGCAAGTAAAAGTGGTATAATGCCACTCTGGAAAACAACAAAAACAGGAAATTTTCCAAATTCCACAACTGAACTAAAACTTTTACGAAATGCTGTCTGAACATAAGAATATGATAAATAAGTAAATTAAGGATAATTTCTTCCTTCTCATTCCACTGCACTTTCATATGTGCTGATCCTTCTCTTTGCAATGCTGCTCCTCTGCCTAGAGTTGCCACATAAACTTTAGTCATTTCTTGAGAACACAGTCACATCTTTTTTCTCAATAGTCCTATGCCCTAAAACATATGAGTAAAGGATGTAAATATTTTATTTAATTAATAAGCCAAATTTTCAACTCTATATCAGGGTTTATCAATCCACATTCCAAAAAATATCTACTTTTCCAGAAATACCAAGCATTATCAGAAAGGTACCCTGGTTCACTGTTACAGAAATTTTACAAAACTGTGCATTATGTATCCTGTATTACGGACACATCTTTGCCACTGCTTAACAGTTATTTCACATTGATTTTTTATAGCAAACATTTAAATGTGAAGAACTAAACTTGCAGGTATAGGCTTTTCAATAACATGGAAGTTTCCTCGATGTTACTCAAGTCCTCTTGATTCTCTTCCATTTATGGTGTTAGAATCCCAGATATCAGCAGCACAACCTAGGATCATGTTGGTGAGGCTGTGCTACCGAGGCAGGCTGCTACCGCAGCTGCTCTTCTCACCTCAGAAGCCCAGGATTTACTTCCCCATGGCTGGGCCTGTGGTCATGTACAGGTTTTACTAAATTGCTGAGGATCTCACTAAATGACTGAGGCTGGTCCAAAGCTGATTCTCCTGCTTCAGCCTCCCAAGAACCTCAGTGACCTCTGCCAAAGTGTCTGTGAATGGTGTTCACCTGCATTATCAGCAGGCTGGAGAGGGCGAGCATGCAGTCCTACTGCTTTCGGGGATGTTGGGATGTGGAAAGACTGATTTTGCACCCCAGCTTAAGAAACAAAGTAAGAAGCTCTTCACTGTGGAGGCCTGGGATCCTCAAGGATATGGACATTCCAGACCCCCAGAAAGACTTCCAAGAAGACTTTATTGAAAGGGATGCAAAAGATGCTGTTGATTTGATGAAGATGCTGAAGTTCAAGAAGTTCTCCCTGCTGGGATGGAGTGACAGTGGCATAACTGCACTCTTTGCTGCTGCGAAATATCCATCCTATATCAATAAGATGGTGATTTGGGGAGCTAATGCCTATGTCACTGAAGAAGATGAAAGAATTTATCAGGGTATCTGGGATGCTTATAAATGCAGTGAAAAAACAAGGAAGCCTATAGAAGCCCTGTATGGATATGACTACCTGGTCAAAACCTGTGAAAAGTGGGTGGATGGCATAGGACTGTTTAAACATCTACCAGATGGAAAATCTGTCAGCACTTGCTACCCCTGGTTTGGTGTCCCACCCTAATTGTGCACAGGGGGAAGGATCCTCTTGTCCCACGTTTTCATGCTGACTTCATACATGAGCATGCGAAAGGGTCACGGTTACATCTTATGCCAGAAGGCAAACACAACCTGCATTTACATTTTGCTAATGAATTCAACAAGTTAGCAAAAGACTTCCTGCAATGAAAATGCCCCTAGGAACTTTTGTGTCATAGTGGTTCCTTAGCATCCCACTTCATCACGTCACTGCCTGTTAGTTACCATGATGCCCTGAAGCTCAGAAACTCCCTGCTTTACATCACAGTTCAGTTCGCCTACCTTCCCAGGCTCTATACCCTCTGAACAATGTGATTCAGCAAACATGAATAATGATTATGGGCAGCAGTCTCTAGCTTTAATAGTTACAGAGATGAAATCTTATTTTTGAACATAAATTTGTGAGTTTCTGTCATTGTCTTAAAAGTAAATCCCAGTTGGTTTCAAGATGGCGGACTAGAGGGTGGCTGCATTTTATGGTTCTCCAGGATTCAGGATTCAAAAAAGGAGATATTGAGAGACTTGGGACCAACTCAAAGCAGCCGGATGAGTCTCTCCCGTAGGGGAGGTGTCCCAGATGGGGCGGTAGGACCGGAATGCAGGGAACTTTGTGAAGTAGAGTGCCCGGAGAGACACCCCTCACACAGATGGAGCAGTGAACTCAGACAACTGGGAGCATCGTAGAGGAGGCCGCTCAGCACAACGCTGGGACTCGGAGCAACCACTGGGGCTCCAGGTGGCAGCCCAGAGGAGGGGCTGTGAGGGCAGATGTTTGGACTCAGAGCAACCACTCCTGAATGTCAGGGCCTGCCCAGAGGAGAAGGAGGAGGAGGAGCGTGGCCGCTTGGATTCGGAGTGACTATACCAGAGCTACAGGCGGTTGGAGAGGAGGAGCTGCATGGCAAGCTGTTTGGACTCAAAGCGACCACTGAACACAGGGGGGCTGCCTGGAGCAAAAGCGCAGGGAGTCGCTTGGTCTCGAGTGGCTGCACCATAGCTCCGGGCAGCTGCCCAGAGGACATGTGTAGCGGGTCACATGGATTCAGAGCCAATCAGAGCGACCACTCCTGAACACGTGGGGGTTACCTGGAGGAAGAGGAGGAACGGGGTGGGTCACTTCAACTCGGAGTGACTGCCCAGGGCTACGGGCGGTTGGTGGGAGTAGGAGGCGTGCAGTGAGTTGCTTGGACTCCTAGTGACCCCACCGGAACACTGGATGGCTGTCTGGAGGAAGAGGTGTGTGGTGGGTGGGTCTCTGGGACTCAGAGTGATTGTAAAGGGCCCCAGGTGGCTGCTCAGAGGAGGGGCCACATAGCCAGGTGATTAGGTGCAGAGCAGGGTCCCAGGACCTAGGAGGTTTCTTGGTGGAAGAGCCGCACAAAGACACACTTAGGGGAGGAGCAAAGGTTCCAGGACTGTGGGCAGATTCTCTGAGGAGAGGCAGCTTAAGGAGACTCATCTGTGAAGAGTGAGGCTCCCAGGCCCATGAGGTAGGTCTGGCCCCCTGGGAACGTTGCAGAGGAAGGCAGCCCAGCCCAGGCAGTAGCTGTAGATTGAGGGGAACCTCTAGGAGGGTAACTGACCAGTGAGACCTCCCCACCAGGTAAGTCTTCCCTCCCAGGTGAGGTTTTCCCACAAGGACAGTAAAATCAGAGACACAGGCCCAAACAGGCCTTGCCTCAGCCCGCAGCCTAGTTTCCCTTTGGATGACCATTGGTCAACAGGTGAAGGTACCTTTGCCCACTAGGAGGGAATATACCGCACCTGAAGGCCACCACCCCTGGAGAGGCAGCTTCCTTGTGGAGCACAGCGCTATCAACATCCTCCAAGACTTCAGCCTACTGAAGGCTAAGAGGGGATATACTAGAAATCTTCAGAGACATTAGAAGTCAATAGAGGAAATCTGCAATATCTCAGCGGTCCACTGATACCTGAACAATATGAGAAAAGGGAAGAAAATGCTCCAAACAAATCTAGATGTTACATCAATAAAACCCAATGACAGCATGGAAGAAGAAATGACAGAAAAGGAGTTCAGAATGTACATAATTAAAATGATCAGGGAAGCAAATGATGAGATGAAAGACCAAATGCAGGCACTGAATAATGAGATGAAAGAGCAAATGCAGGCATTGAATGATCACACCAATCGACAGTTTAAAGAGCAAATATAGGAAGCAAAATATCATTTCAATAAAGAGTTAGAGATATTGAGAAAAAAACCAAAGAGAAATCCTTGAAATGAAGGAAACAATAAACCAAATTAAGAACTCCATAGAAAGCATATCCAATAGGATAGAACACCTGGAAGACAGAACCTCAGACATTGAAGACAAAATATTTAACCTTGAAAACAAAGTTGAACAAACAGAGAAGATGGTAAGAAATCATGAACAGAATCTACAAGAACTATGGGATATTATGAAAAGGCCAAATTTAAGAATTATTGGGATTGAGGAAGGTTTAGAGAAACAAACCAAAGGAATGAACAATCTATTCAATGAAATAATATCAGAAAATTTCCCAAATCTGAATAATGAAATGGAAAATCAAGTTCAAGAGGCTTATAGGACTCCAAATACACAAAATTACAACAGACCCACACCAAGGCACATTATAATGAAAATACCTAACATAGAAAATGAAGACAGAATTTTAAAGGCTGTGAGAGAAAAGAACCAAATTATATTCAGGAGGAAACCAATATGGATATCAGCAGATTTTTCAATCCAGACCCTAAAAACTAGAAGGGCCTGGAACAACATTTTTCAAGCCCTGAAAGAAAATGGATGCCAACCAAGAATCTTATACCCAGCAAAACTTACCTTCAAATTTGACAGTGAAATAAAATCCTTCCATGATAAACAAAATCTAAAAGAGTTTACAAGAAGAAAGCCAGCATTACACAATATTCTCAGCAAAATATTCCATGAGGAAGAGATGAAAAACAAAGAAGCAAATCAGCAAAGGGAGGAATTATCCTAAAGGAATTGTCAAACAAAGGAGGAACCAAGTCGTGTCAAATAAATAAAGAAAGAAAATTTTAAAAATGAACCAAATAACTGGGAAACCGAATCATATCTCAATAATAACCCTGAATGTTAGTGGCCTGAATACATCAATCAAAAGACACAGACTGGCAGATTGGATTAAAAAGAAAGATCCAACAATATGTTGCCTTCAAGAGACTCACCTCATAGAAAAAGATACTCATAGACTAAAGGTGAAAGGATGGGGAAAAACATACCATGCACATGGACTCAGCAAAAAAGCTGAGGTATCCATCCTCATTTCCGATAATGTGGACTTCAAGCCAAAGTTAGTCAGAAGGGATAAAGAAGGACATTTCATACTGCTTAAGGGAAGCATAAATCAGAAAGACATAACAATCATAAACATCTATGCCCCAAACAGTGGCTCATCCATGTATGTCAAACAAATCCTTCTCAAATTCAGAAAAAAAATAGATCATAAAGCAATAATACTAGGTGATTTTAACACACCTCTCTCACCGCTGGGTAGATCTTCCAAACAAAAATTGAACAAAGAGAACATAGATCTCAATAACACAATCAATAATTTAGACTTAACAGACATTTATAGAATATACCATCCAACCAAGAGCGAATACACTTTCTTTTCAGCAGCACATGGATCCTTCTCTAAAATAGACCATATATTATGCCACAAAGCTAATGTTAGCAAATACAAGAAGATAGAGACACTACCTTGTATTCTATCAGATCATAATGGATTGAAGTTAGAAATAAATGAAAGAGTAAAAAACAGAAACTTCTCCAATAACTGGAGATTAAACAATACGCTATTATATGATGAATGGATAACAGAAGATATTAGGAAGGAAATTTAGAAATTCTTAGAGGTAAATGAAAACAAAGAAACATCATATCAAAATCTCTGAGACACTATAAAAGCAGTACTTAGAGGGAAATTTACATGGAGCGCATTTAATAAAATAAGTAAAACTCAACATATAAACGACCTAACACTACAGCTAAAAGCCCTAGAAAAAGAAGAACAAACCAGAACCAAAAGTAGTAGAACACAGGAAATAGTTAAACTCAGACCTGAAATCAACAAAATTGAAACAAAAGAAACAATACAAAAAATTGACAAAATAAATAGTTGGTTCTTTGAATAAATAAACAAAATTGATAAAACTTTAGCCACACTTTCAAAGAGAAGTCAAGAGAAAACCCAAATCACTAAAGAATGGAATGAACAAGGAAATTTCACAACAGACACGATTGAAATAAAAAAACATAATTAGAAGCTATTTTGAAAATCTATATTCCAAAAAAATAGAAAACTTTGAAGATATCAACAGGTTTCTAGAGACATGAATATCCTATACTGAATGAGGAGGACATACACAATTAAATAGACCAATTTCAGGTAATGAAATAGAACATTTCATCAAAAGCCTACCAACAAAGAAAAGTCCTGGACTAGATGGGTTCTCTGCCGAGTTCCACAAAACCTTTAAGGAAGAGCTCATTCCAATACTTCTCAAAGTATTCCATAAAATAGAAGAGGAGTGAATCCTCCCAAACTCATTGAATGAAGTCAATATCATCCTGATACCTAAACCAGACAGAGACACATCGAGGAAAGAAAATTTCAGATCAATATCCTTAATGAATACTGATGCAAAAATTCTCAAAAAAATTTTAGCATATTGCATACAAAACATATTAAAAAGATAGTGCACCATGATCAAGTGGGTTTCATCCCAGGGAAGCAAGGTTGGTTCAACATCAGGAAATCAATAAATTTAATTCACCATATCAATAGACTTAAAGTCAAGAATCACATGATTATTTCAATAGATGCAGAAAAAGCATTTGATAAAATACAGCACCCATTCATGCTCAAAACACCAGAACAAATAGGGACAGTGCGAAAATTCCTTAACATTGCAGAGGCCATCTATGCTAAGCCTATGGCTAATATCATTCTAAATGGTGAAAAACTGGAAGTATTCCCCCTAAAAACTGGAACAAGGCGGGGATGCCCTCTTTCACCATTTCTGTTCAATATCGTCCTTGAAACTGTAGCCAGAGCAATTAGATAGACCAAAGAAATTAAAGGGATATGAATAGGAAAAGAAGAACAAAAACTATCCCTATTTGCTGATGATATGATTATATACTCAGAGGAACCAGAAAATTCCACCAGAAAACTTTTAGAACTCATAGGTGAATTCAGTAAAGTAATGGGATATAAGATCAATGCACATAAATCTAAAGCATTTTTATACATATGTGATGAATCTTTGGAAAGAATAATCAGAAAACTACCCCATTCACAGTAGCCTCAAAAAAATAACATAATTGGGAAAAAATTTCTCAAAAGAGATGAAAGACCTCTACAATGAGAACTATAGTACAATAAAGGAAGAAATTAAAGAAAACCTTAGAAGATGGAAAGATCTCCAATGTTCTTGGATAGGAAGAATTAATATTGTCAAAATGGCAATACTACCTAAAGTGCTATACAGATTCAATGCTATTCCAATTGAAATCCCAATGATGTACCTCACAGAAATAGAGCAAGCGATTATGAAATTTATCTAGAAGAATAAGAAACCCAGAATAGCTAAAGCAATCCTTAGCTTGAGGAGTGAAAAAGGGGGTATCGCAATACCAGGTCTTCAACTCTACTACAAAGGTATAGTAACAAAAACAGCATGGTATTGGTACCAAAATAGAAAGGTAGATCAATGGTACAGAATAGAGGACATGGACACAAACCCAAATGAATACAATTTTCTCATACTAGACAAAGGGGCCAAAAACATGCAATGGAGAAAAGATAGCCTCTTCAACAAATGGTCCTGGGAGAATTGGAAAGCCATATGCAACAGAATGAAACTAAACCCATATCTCTCACCATCCATGAAACTAAACTCAAAATAAATTAAGGACCTTGGAATCATACAAGAGACCCTGCAACTTATAGAAAAAAAGTAGGTCCAGATCTTCAACATGTTGGCTTAGGACCAGACTTCCTCAACAGGACTCCCATAGCACAAGAAATAAAAGCAAGAATCAATAACTAGGATAGATTCAAACTGAAAAGCTTTCTCTCAGCAAAGGAAACTATCAGCAGTGCGAAGAAAGAGCTACAGAGTGGAAGAAAATCTTTGCCACTCATACTTCAGATAGAGCACTAATCTCCAGAATCTATAAAGAACTCAAAAAACTCTACACCAAGAAGGCAAATAATCCAGTTGACAAATGGGCTAAGGAAATGAATAGACACTTTACAGATGATCTACAAGAAGTCAACAATCATATGGAAAAATGTTCAACATCTCTAGTAGTAAGAGAAATGTAAATCAAAACCACCCTAAGATTCCATCTTACCCCAATTAGAATGGCGATTATCAAGAATACAAGCAACAACCGGTGTTGGCAAGGATGTGGGGAGAAAGGTACACTCATACATTGCTGGTGGGGCTGCAAATTAGTGCAGCCACTCTGGAAAGCAGTGTGGAGATTCCTTAGAAAACTTGGAAAGGAACCACCATTTGACCCAGCTATCCCACTCCTTGGCCTATACCCAAAGGACTTAAAATCAGCATACTACAGAGATACAGCTACATCAATGTTCATAGCTGCTCAATTCACAATAGCCAGAGTGTGGAACCAACCTAGATGTCCTTCAATTGATGAATCGATAAAGAAACTGTGGTATATATATACAATGGAATATTACTCAGCCATAAAGAATGATAAAATTATGGCATTTGCAGGCAAATGGATGAAATTGGAGAATATCATGGTACGTGAGATAAGCCAATCTCAAAAAACCAAAGGTCGAATGATATCGCTAATAAGTGGATGAGGACACATAATGGGGGGAGGGGAGGGTTAGTGTTAGGATTAGAGTTAGGGTTAGGAGGGGGGCAAGAATGGAGGAAGGAAGGACTGTATAGAGGGAAAAGGGGTGGCATGGGTGGGGGAAGGGAAAAAATAACAGAATGAATCAAACGATATTACCCTATGTAAATTTATGATTACACAAATGGTATGCCTTTATGCTATGTACAGAGAACAACACGTATCCCATTTGTTTACAATAAAAAAATTTAAAAAATAAATAAATAAAAATAACAAGAAAAAAAATAAATCCCTGCCACATTTTATTGTTTTTATTTTTTTATTTTTATTTTTTTGCATTGTTGGGGATCGAACCCAGGGCCTTGTTCTTGTAAGGCAAGCACTTTTCCAACTGAGCTATCTCCCCAGCCCCATATTTTATTTTCAAATAAACTTTAAGTGAAAAAAAAAAAAAACAAGTATCCCAGATATCAGTATCAGACACTTGTGCTCCAATGATTCACAAAGAAATGGGGCTCTGAATTGAAAAGATAAGACTAAGTAGACTCTTTCTTCTCCTTAATTTGTTCCTGTGTTTTCTGTTATGATTAGATGGAAGATATTGACCTTATAAGTTAGAAAGCTGAATACAAAAATATATTCTACCCAGAGAATGGGTACTCCACCAGTAAGGTATAAATATCCAGCATACATAACTCAGAAAGCTTCATGCACCCCCAAAACAACCTAACAAATAAATGGGTAAAAATACTGAGAAGAAATTTTTTAAAAGATGAAACACAAATGGACAACGACCATACAAAAAATACTCAACATCTCTAGCAATCAGGGAAATGATACAATAAGATTTAAGATCACTCCATTTGGAATGGTAATGATCAAGAATACAATGATAAATGCTAACAAGAATGTGAAGAGAAAGGAAACTTGTGCATTGTTGGAAGCACTGTAGACTAGTACAATCATTCTGGAAAGCAGTTTGAAGATTCCTCATAAAACTAGAGAAGGAACCACAACATCCCATTCCTATTTATTTTTGTAAAATAACAAAAATCAGCATACTACAGTGATACAGCTCCTTCAATGTTTATAGTAGTCCAATTCACAAGAATTGCATCATAAAATCAATCCAGGAACTTCTCTGCTTTTTCTTCTCCTCTACTCACTTTCATGCTTCTCTCTCTCCTCCTTGCTTTCATTCTGTCTCCTCACTTTTCACACTCTCTCTTGCACTCTCTCTCTCTTTTTCTCTCACTTTCTCTCTTACCCTTCAGGGAGACACTCTGTTTGCTTAATAAACCCTCTTATGTAAAAATTAATAATAATAAATAAATAAATAAAATAAAATAAATCCAGATGCTTGTCAATGGATGAAAGGATTGAGAACTTTTTGTATATATACACAATGTCATTCTACTTACCATATAGAAAAATTAAACTATGTCAACTGCTAGTGAATTGGTGAAAATGGAGAATATGATGTGAAATGAAAAAAGTCAAACTGAGAATCTCAAAGGTCAAATGTATTCTCTCCTTAGTGGAAGCTAGAGTAAAATAAAGGAAAGGAGGAGAAAGGGACATAATTATGAGAAGATATAGGGAAGATCATGGTGTAGAAGAATATTGAGGGGCAAACTGGAAGGACTGGAAAGAAAAGGCAATGGAGAATGAACTCTTCAAAAATGATGGCATGTGCATGCATAAATATACCGCATGGAATTTTACTGTTATTAATAAGTAAAAAGAATCAATGAAAACTAAATAAATACACAAGGGAAAGGATGCATATCAGAGAAGAGGAAAGAGATCAATGGAGGGGAGGAGGGACAGAGGGAAAGAGGGCAGGAAATGGATTGAACCATGAACTAAAATCAAATTCCATGCATGTGTAATATTTTTGGGATAAACCTGACAATACTATGTACAACAATGACTATCTATATATTATATACTCAACTCCTATGTGTAACTATTAATATCAAATAAAAATAAGGCTATGAAATATGTTCTCATTCTTAATGCAATTCTAAGACTCTAAAACACATCTACTTTTCAAAATTCTTTTACTATGATGCCATTTTAGTTGCTACTTACTGTGATTTAGAAATTTAGGCAAAACATAATTCAGAAATTGTACATATCAATGAGCTTAATACTGATCAATATTGATGAACTATTGTTTGCATAATTAAAGACACTAAATTATTTTCATTTTTAATTGACAAAGCTGAGGAGAAACAGAAGGTGTTGCTTGAAATGGGCATACTTTTTAATTTGTATAAATGTGTAACCTAACAATGTTTAAACTATTACAATGGGAATATAATATTTATAGTTAACATGAGAAAAATGTTTTTAAATGCTAATTTATGAGAATTGGTAGATGATAGAGTATACGAAGCTGCATTTCAAGCTATAAGAACAAAGCAGTGGGTGTGAAGCTTCTTAGTCTAGATGAGTGAAGGAGAGATTTTACCAAAATTATAGACTGAACACTGAAATTGAAAGAGCCAGATAGACTCAGAAATTTAGTATGAGAACCAGAATAAAAACACCATAGCCCACCACCAGTGTCTGCTGGAGTGGATTTGGCAGTTTTGTGGATTTACAAGTGTGAGCAGAGGACACTAAATTACAACCTGCACCTTGGAATGTATTGGTACAGAGAAACCCAATATCAAAAACACTGCCTAAACTTACACAACTCAGAGACTGCACTATATATTGTTGCATAAAAACTATACTTTGGTGCTTAAAAATCAAGCTCTGTGTCTGAACTGGCCATGAAGAGCTGAGGTGGAGCCACTTGGGGATAAGTGTGCCCCTATGGCATCTGCAGGACCTGTAACATCAGGAAACACATATTATGCATGTGCACACACACACACACACACACACACACACATAAATGCACAGCTGCAATATCATAGAGGGTGACTATTAAGGGGCCTATGCTGTGCATGACAGAACATGAGAGAAATGGACAGAGTAGACTGTATATAGGGAGATTCAAGCTGAAAAGGAAATGGGGAGCTCTACTCCTTTCTCCTTTGTGTTTGGCAGCTCAAAGATCATTTGAAAGGGGCCAACAGCATGAACAGGTGAGGGTGAATTCACTCAAAGCTTAAATCCAGAGAGATTTGCCCATGGCTGCAGTGAGTGGAGAATCAGCACCATGAACCATCACTGGATTTCTTGGGAGGCTCCTGAGTACAAGTTCCACTGAATTGACTGGCTGCTGTGTAGCCCAGGAGCAGGTCAATCAATTCTCTCCAAAGAAGGTCCCATCCAGCAAATCCTCATTAGATCTGAAGCCAATTTGATCTCACAGCCAGCTGCTGAAACATCCCTTAAATAAAGCTGCAGAAGTAGCCTGGGAGTGCACAAAAATGGTCCTAATGGATTATAAGCCAACTGACATTAAGCCCTAAAACATTCTACTGCATGCAGGAGAGAAGAAAATCTGTCTTAAATAAAACAGCTTCAGTATTAGAGCACATCAAATGGTAACACAAAAACAGGAAGAGGTTAACACCTCCATCCCTTGCTCTAACAGTACATAACTCAAGAAAAACTGAAAAGAAATACTATTAGAAATAGAAAAGGACCACCCATTCCAATCAAATAATTGACCACCTCGGTGGAGTTTTCATTTGTCTCTTAAGATTTTGGATAGTTTAACCTTTTTTTTTTATTGTAAACAAATGGGATACATGTTGTTTGTCTGTTTGTACATGGGTTAAAGGCATACCATTTGTGTAATCATAAATTTACATATGGTAATGTTGTTTGATTCATTCTATTATTTTTTCCATTCCCCCCCACCCCTCCCACCCTTCTTTTCCCTCTAAACAGTCCTTACTTCCTTCATTCTTGCCACCCTCCCTAACCCTAACCCTAACCCTAACACTAACTCCTCCCACCCTCCCCCTTATGTGTCATCATCCACTTATCAGCAAGATCATTCGTCCTTTAGTTTTTTTGAGATTGGCTTAGCTCACTTAGCATGATGGTCTCCAATTTCATCCATTTGCCTGCAAATGCCATAATTTTATCGTTCTTTATGGCAGAGCAATATTCCACTGTATATATATATACCACAATTTCTTTATCCATTCATCAATTGAAGGACATCTAGGTTGGTTCCACAATCTGGCTATTGTGAATTGAGCAGCTATGAACATTGATGTAGCTGTATCTCTGTAGTATGCTGATTTTAAGTCCTTTGGGTATAGGCCAAGGAGTGGGATAGCTGGGTCAAATGGTGGGTCCATTCCAAGTTTTCTAAGGAATCTCCACCCTGCTTTCCAGAGTGGCTGCACTAATTTGCAGCCCCATCAGCAATGTATGAGTGTACCTTTCTCCCCACATCCTCTCCAACACCTATTGTTGCTTGTATTCTTGATAATCACCATTCTAATTGGGGTAAGATGGAATCTTAGGGTGGTTTTGATTTGCATTTCTCTTATTACTAGAGATGTTGAACATTTTTTCATATGTTTGTTGATTGTTTGTACATCTTCTTCTGTGAAGTGTCTGTGCATTTCCTTAGCCCATTTGTGGATTGGATTATTTGTATTCTTGGTGTAGAGTTTTTGGAGTTCTTTATAGATTCTGGAGATCAGTGCTCTATCTGGAGTATGATTGGCAAAGATATTCTCCCACTCTGCAGGCTCTCTCTTCACATTGCTGATAGTTTCCTTTGCTGAGAGAAAGATTTTCAGTTTGAATCTATCCCAGTTATTGATTCTTGCTTTTATTTCTTGTGCTATGGGAGTCCTGTTGAGGAAGTCTGGTCCTAGGCCGACATGTTGAAGATCTGGACCTACTTTTTCTTCTATAATCTGCAGTCTCTGGTCTGATTCCAAGGTCCTTAATCCATTTTGAGTTGAGTTTTGTGCATGGTGAGAGATATGGGTTTAGTTTCATTCTGTTGCATATGGATTTCGAATTCTCCCATCACCATTTGTTGAAGAGGCTATCTTTTCTCCATTGCATATTTTTGGCACCTTTTTCTAGTATTAGAAAGTTGTATTTATCTGGGTTTGTGTCCATGTCCTCTATTCTGTACTATTGATCTACCTTTCTATTTTGGTACCACTACCATGCCGTCTTTGTTACTATTTCTTTGTAATAAAGTTGAAGTTCGGGTACTGCAATACCCCCTGCTTTATTTTTCCTGCGAAGGATTGCTTTAGCTATTCTGGGTTTCTTATTCTTCCAGATGAATTTCATGATTGCTTGCTCTATTTCTGTAAGGTACATCATTGGGATTTTAATTGGAATTGTATTGAATCTGTATAGCACTTTAGGTAGTATGGCCATTTGACAATATTAATTCGGCCTATCCAAGAACATGGGAGATCTTTCCATCTTCTAAGGTTTTCTTTATTTTCTTTCTTTAGTATTCTGTAGTTCTCATTGTAGAGGTCTTTCACCTTTTTTGTGAGATTGATTCCCAAGTATTTTATTTTTTTCGATGCTATTGTGAATGGGGTAGTTTTCATAATTTCTCTTTCTGAGGATTCATCACTTATGTATAAAAATGCATTGAATTTATGAGCATTGATCTTGTAACCTGCTACTTTACTGAATTCATTTATGAGTTCTAAAAGTTTTCTGGTAGAATTTCCTGGTTCCTCTGAGTATATAATCATATCATCCGCAAATAGGGATAGTTTGAGTTCTTCTTTTTATATTCGTATTCCTTTAATTTCTTTGGTCTGTCTAAACACTCTGGCTAGCGTTTCAAGGACGATGTTGAATAGAAGTGGTGAAAGCGGGCATCTCTGCCTTGTTCCAGTTTTTAGGGGGAATGCTTTCAGTTTTACACGATTTAGAATAATATTAGCCATGGGCTTATCATAGATGGCCTTTATAATGTTAAGGAATGTTCCCACTATCCCTATTTTTTCTAGTGTTTTGAGCATGAAGGGAAGCTGCATTTTATCAAATGCTTTTTCTGCATCTATTGAAATAATCATGTGATTCTTGACTTTAAGTCTATTGATATGGTGAATTAAATTTATTGATTTCCTGATGTTGTACCAACTTTGCATCCCTGGGATAAAACCCACTTGATCATGGTGCACTATCTTTTTAATATATTTTTGAATACGATTTGCTAAAAATTTTGTTGAGAATTTTTGCGTCAATGTTCATTAATAATATTGGTCTGAAATTTTCTTTCCTCGATGTGTCACTGTCTGGTTTGGGTATCAGGGTAATATTGGCTTCATAGAATGAGTTAGGGAGGGTTCCCTCCTCTTCTATTTCATGGAATACTTTGAGAAGTATTGGAATGAGCTCTTCATTAAAGGTTTTGTAGAACTTGGCTGAGAACCCATCTGGTGTTGGACTTTTATTTGTTGGTAGGCTTTTGATGACCTCTTCTACTTCATTACTTGAAATTGGTCTATTTAAATTGTGTATGTCCTCCTTGTTCAGTTTAGGCAATTCATATGTCTCTGGAAACCTGTTGATGCCTTCAAAATTTTCTATTTTGTTGGAATAGAGATTTTCTCTTTTTTATTTATTTATTTATTTATGTTTTATTGTAAACAAATGGGATACATGTTGTTTCTCTGTACATGGTGTAAAGGCATACCATTTGTGTAATCATAAATTTACATAGAGTAATGTTGTTTGATTCATTCTGTTATTTTTTCCCTTCCCCCCACCCCTGCCACCCCTCTTTACCCTCTATACAGTACTTCCTTCCTCCATACTTGACCCCCTCCCTAACCCTAACTCTAACCCTAACACTAACCCTTCCCTCCCCCCCATTATGTGTCATCCTCCACTTATTAGTGATATCATTCATCCTTTGGCTTTTTGAGATTGGCATATCTCACTTAGCATGATATTCTCCAATTTCATCCATTTGCCTGCAAATGCCATAATTTTATCATTCTTTATGGCTGAGTAATATTCCATTGTATATATATACCACAGTTTCTTTATCCACTCATCAATTGAAGGACATCTAGGTTGGTTCCACACTCTGGCTATTGTGAATTGAGCAGCTATGAACATTGATGTGGCTGTATCTCCGTAGTATGCTGATTTTAAGTCCTTTGGGTATAGGCCAAGGAGTGGGATAGCTGGGTCAAATGGAGGGTCCATTCCAAGTTTTCTAAGGAATCTCCACCCTGCTTTCCAGAGTGGCTGCACTAATTTGCAGCCCCACAGGCAATGTATGAGTGTACCTTTCTCCCCACATCCTCGCCAACACCTGTTGTTGCTCTTATTCTTGATAATCGCCATTCTAATTGGGGTGAGATGGAATCTTAGGGTGGTTTTGATTTGCATTTCTCTTATTACTAGAGATGTTGAACATTTTTCCATATGTTTCTTGATTGCTTGTAGATCTTCTTCTGTGAAGTGTCTATTCATTTCCTTAGCCCATTTGTCGACTGGATTATTTCAATTCTTGGAGTAGAGTTTTTTGAGTTCTTTATAGATTTTAGAGATTCGTCCTCTATCTGAAGTATGATTGGCAAAGATATTCTCCCACTCTGTAGGCTCTTTCATCGCATTGCTGATAGTTTCCTTTGCTGAGAGAAAGCTTTTTAGTTTGAATCTATCCCAGTGGTTGATTCTACCTTTCTTGTGCTATGGGAGTCCTGTTAAGGAAGTCTGATCCTAGACCTACAAGGTGAAGATTTGGACCTACTTTTTCTTCTATAATCTGCAGGGTCTCTGGTCTGATTCCGAGGTCCTTAATCCATTTTGAGTTTAGTTTCATGCATGGTGAGAGATATGGGTTTAGTTTCATACCGTTGCATATGAATTTCCAATTCTCCCAGCACCATTTGTTGAAGAGGATATCTTTTCTCCATTGCATATTTTGGGCACCTTTGTCTAGTATGAGAAAATTGTATTTATTTGGGTTTGTGTCCGTGTCCTCTATTCTGTACCATTGATCTACCTTTCTATTTTGGTACCAATACCATGTGGTTTTTGTTACTATTACTTTGTAGTAGAGTTGAAGATCTGGTATTGCAATACCCCCTGTTTCACTCTTCCTGGGAAGGATTGCTTTAGCTATTCTGGGTTACTTATTCTTCCAGATGAATTTCATAATTGCTTGCTCTATTTCTGTGAGGTACGTCATTGGGATTTTAATTGGAATTGCATTGAATTTATATAGCACTTTAGGTAGTATGGCCATTTTAACAATATTAATTCTTCCTATCCAAAAACATGGAAGATATTTCCATCTTCTAAGGTGTTCTTTAATTTCTTTCCTTAGTGTTGTATAGTTCTCATTGTAGAGGTCTTTCAAGTCTTTTGTGAGATTGATTCCCAAGTATTTTATTTTTTTTGATGCTATTGTGAATGGGGTAGTTTTCCTAATTTCTCTTTCTGAATATTCATCACTTATATATATAATGCGTTGGATTTATGGGCATTGTTCTTGTAACCTGCTACTTTACTGAATTCACTTATGAGTTCTAAGAGTTTTCTGGTGGAATTTCCAGGTTCCTCTAAATATATAATCATGTCATCAGCGAACAGGGATAGTTTGAGTTCTTCTTTTCCAATTCGTATCCCTTGAATTTCTTTGGTTTGTCTAATTGCTCTGGCCAGAGTCTCAAGAATGATGTTGAATAGAAGTGGTGAAAGAGGGCATCCCTGCCTTGTTCTAGTTTTTAGGGGGGATGCTTTCAGTTTTTCACCATTTAGAATGATATTAGCAATGGGCTTAGCATAAATGGCCTTTACAATGTTAAGGAATGTTCCCACTATCCCTATTTTTTCTAGTATTTTGAGCATGAACGGGTGCTGTATTTTATCAAATGCTTTTTCTGCATCTATTGAAATAATCATGTGATTCTTGACTTTAAGTCTATTAATATGGTGAATTACGTTTATTGATTTCCTGATTTTGAAGCAAACTTGCATCCCTGGGATGAAACCCACTTGATCATGGTGCACTATCTTTTTAATACATTTTTGTATGCGATTTGCTAAAATTTTGCTGAGAATTTTTGTGTCGATGTTCATTAAGGATATTGGTCTGAAATTTTCTTTCCTTGATGAGTCTCTGTCTGGTTAGGTATCAGTGTGATATTGGCTTCATAGAATGAGTTAGGGAGGGTTCCCTCCTCTTCTATTTTATGGAATACTTTGAGAAGTATTGGAATGAGCTCTTCCTTAAAGGTTTTGTAGAACTCAGCTAAGAACCCATCTGGTCCCGGACTTTTCTTTGTTGGTAGGCTTTTGATGACTTCTTCTATTTCAATACTTGAAATTAGTTTATTTAAATTGTTTATGTCCTCCTCCTTCAGTTTAGGCAATTCATATGTCTCTAGAAACCTGTTGATGTCTTCGAAATTTTCTATTTTGTTGGAGTATAGATTTTCAAAAAAGCTTCTAATTATGTTTTGTATTTCAATCCTGTCTGTTGTGATATTTCCTTGTTCATTCCGAATTTTAGTGATTTGGGTTTTCTCTCGTCTTCTCTTTGTTAGTGTGGCTAAAGGTTTATCAATTTTGTTTATTTTTTCAAAGAACCAACTATTTATTTTCTCAATTTTTTGTATTCTTTCTTTTGTTTCAATTTCATTGACTTCAGCTCTGAGTTTAACTATTTCCTGTCTTCTACTACTTTTGGTGCTGTTCTGTTTTTCTTTTTCTAGGGCTTTGAGCTGTAGCGTTAGGTCATTTATTTGTTGAGTTTTACTTCTTTTATTAAATGCACTCCATGAAATAAATTTCCCTCTAAGTACTGCTTTCATAGTGTCCCAGATATTTTGATATGATGTTTCTTTGTTCTCATTTACCTCTAAGAATTTTTTAATTTCCTTCCTAATATCTTCTGTTATCCATTCATCATATAATAGCATGTTGTTTAATCTCCAGATGTTGGAATAGTTTCTGTGTTTTACTCTTTCATTTATTTCTAACTTCAATCCATTATGATCTGATAGAATACATGGTAGTGTCTCTATCTTCTTGTATTTGCTAACATTAGCTTTGTGGCATAATATATGGTCTATTTTAGAGAAGTATCCATGTGCTGCTGAGAAGAAAGTGTATTCGCTCTTGGTTGGATGGTATATTTTATAAATGTCCGTTAAGTCTAAATTATTGATTGTGTTATTGAAATCTATGGCTTCTTTGTTCAATTTTTGTCTGGAAGATCTGTCCAGTGGTGAGAGAGGTGTGTTAAAATCACCTTGCATTATTGTGTTATTGTCTATTTGGTTTCTGAAATTGAGAAGGATTTGTTTGACATACATGGATGAGCCACTGTTTGGGGCATAGATGTTTATATCTTGCTGATTTATGCTTCCCTTAAGCAGTATGAAATGACCTTCTTTATCCCTTCTGACTAACTTGGGCTTGAAGTCCACATTATCGGAAATGAGGATGGATACTCCAGCTTTTTTCCTGAGTCCATGTGCATGGTATGTTTTTCCCCATCCTTTCACCTTTAGTCTATGGGTATCTTTTTCTATGAGGTGAGTCTCTTGCAGGCAACATATTGTTGGATCTTTCTTTTTAATCCAATCTGCCAGTCTGTGTCTTTTGATTGATGAATTCAGGCCATTAACATTCAGGGTTATTATAGAGAAATGATTTGGTTTCCCAGTCATTTGTTTCATTTTTTAAATTTTGTTTATTTATTTGTTTGACACAACTTGTTTCCTCCTTTATTTGACAATTCCTTTAGGATAATTCCTCTCTTTGCTGATTTGCTTCTTTGTTTTTCATCTCTTCCTCATGGAATATTTTGCTGAGAATGTTCTGTAATGCTGGCTTTCTTTTTGTAAATTCTTTTAGCTTTTGTTTATCATGGAAGGATTTTATTTCATTGTCAAATTTGAAGGTAAGTTTTGCTGGGTGTAAGATTCTTGGTTGGCATCCATTTTCTTTCAGGGCTTGAAAAATGTTGTTCCAGGCCCTTCTAGCTTTTAGGGTCTGGATTGAAAAATCTGCTGATATCTGCATTGGTTTCCCCCTGAATGTAATTTGGTTCTTTTCTCTCACAGCCTTTAAAATTCTGTCTTTATTTTGTATGTTAGGTATTTTCATTATAATGTACCTTGGTGTAGGTCTGTTGTCATTTTGTGTATTTGGAGTCCTATAAGCCTCTTGAACTTGATTTTCCATTTCATTATTCAGATTTGGGAAATTTTCTGATATTATTTCATTGAATAAATTGTTCATTCCTTTGGCTTGTTTCTCTAGGCCTTCCTCAATCCCAATAATTCTTAAATTTGGCCTTTTCATGATATCCCATAGTTCTTGTAGATTCTGTTCATGATTTCTTACCATCTTCTCTGTGTGTTCAACTTTGTTTTCAAGGTTAAATATTTTGTATTCAATGTCTGAGGTTCTGTCTTCCAGGTGTTCTATCCTATTGGATATGCTTTCTATGGAGTTCTTAATTTGGTTTATTGTTTCCTTCGTGTCAAGGATTTCTCTTTGTTTTTTTTTTCAATATCTCTAACTCTTTATTGAAATGATCCTTTGCTTCCTGTATTTGCTCTTTTAATTGTCCATTGGTGTGATCATTCAATGCTTGCATTTGCTCATCATCATCATCATCATTCATCTCATCATTTGCTTCTCTGATCATTTTAATTATGTACATTCTGAACTCCTTTTCTGTCATTTCTTCTGCCATGCTGTCATTGGGTTTTATTGATGTAACATCTAGATTTGTTTGCAGCATTTTCTTTCCTTGTTTTCTCATATTGTTCAGGTATCAGTGGACCGCTGAGATATTGCAGATTTCCTCTATTAACTTACAATGTCCCTGAAGATTTCTATATATATCCCCCCTTAGCCTTCATTAGGCTGAAGTCTTGGAGGAAGTTGATAATGCAGTGCTCCACAAGGAAGCTGCCTCTCTAGGAGTGGTGGCCTTCAGGTGGGGTATATTCCCTGCTAGTGGGCAGAGGTGTCTCCAAATGTTGACCAATGGTCATCCAAAGGGAACCTAGGCTGTGGGCTGAGGCAAGGCCTGTTTGGGCCTGAGTCTCTGGTTTTACCATCCTTGTGGGGAAACCTCACCCAGCAAGGACGACTCACCCGGTGGGGTGGTGTCGCTATCAGTTCCCTCCTAGAGGTTCCCCTCAATTTACAGCTACAGCCTGGGCTGCGCTGCCTTCCTCTGCAAAATTTCCAGGGGCCCGGCCCTACCTCCTGGGCCTGGGAGCCTCACCCTTCGCAGATGAATCTCCTTAGGCTGCCCCTCCTCAGAGAATCTGCCCACAGGCCTGGAACCTTCACTCCGCCCTAAGCCTGTCTCTGTGCGGCTCTTCCACCAAGAAGCCTCCTAGGTCCTGGGACCCTGCTCTGCAACTAATCGCCTGGCTATGCGGCCCCTCCTCTGAGCAGCCACCTGGGGCCCCAAACAATCGCTGTGAGTCCCAGAGACCCACCACCAGCCTCTTCCTCCAGACAGCCGCCCAGTATTCTGGTGTGTTCACTAGGAGTCCAAGAAACTCACTTTGTGCCTCCTCCTCCCACAACCACCCGTAACCCTGGGCAATCAATCACTCTGAGTCGAAGTGACCCTCCCCGTTCCTCCTCCTTCTCCAGATAACCCCCCGGGTGTTCAGGAGCGGTCGCTCTGAGTGACTCTGAATCCACGTGACCCGCTGCACGCGTCCTCTGGGCAACCGCCCGGAGCTCTGGTGCAGCCACTCAAGACCAAGCGACCCACCATGCTCTTCCTCCAGGCAGCCCCCCTGTGTTCAGGAGCTGTCACTTTAAGTCCAAACAACTCACCACTCGCCTTCTCCTCTGAGCAGCCGCCTGGAGCGCTAATGCAGTCACTGCGAGTCCAAACGACCCGCCGCGCTCCTCCTCCTCCTACTCCTACTCCTCTGGGCAGGCCCCAGCATTCAGAAGTGGTCTGAGTCCAAACAGCTCGCCACAGAGCCCCTTCCCTGCCAACCACCTGTAGCTCTGGTGTAGTCACCCCAAATCCAAGCCGCCGTGCTCCTCTTCCTCCTCCTCGTCCTCAGGGTAGGCCCCGGTGTTCAGAAGCAGTCGCCCTGAGTCCAAACTGCTCGCCGCGTGGAGCTTTTCCTCTGGCAACCTCCTGCAGCTGTGGTGCAGTCACTCCGAATCCAAGCGGCCACATTCCTCCTCCTCCTCCTCAGGGCAGGCCCCGGTGTTCTGAGTCCACATAGCTCTCCTCACCACTCCTCCCCTGGGCAGCTGCCGGAGCCCCAGTGGTTGCTCCGAGTCCCAGCACTGTGTCGAGCGGCCTCCTTTACGGTGCTCCCAGTTGTCCGAGTTCACTGCTTCAGTGGGGGGAGGGGTGTCTCGCCAGCAGCTCTACTTCACAAAATTTCCTGTGTTCGGGGACCACCGTCCCATCCGGGACACTTTCCCAACGGGTGAGAGTCACCCGGCTGCTTTGAGTTGGTCCCAAGTGTCTCAAATTCTCCTCTTTTGAATCCTGAGTCCTGGAGCAACATGAAATGCAGCCACCCTCTAGGCCACCATCTTGAAAACCCCAGGAATATAGATTTTCAAAATAGCTTCTAATTATGTTTTGTATTTCAATCCTGTCTGTTGTGGTATTTCCTTGTTCATTCCGAATTTTAGTGATTTGGGTTTTCTCTTGTCTTCTCTTTGTTAGAGTGGCTAAGGGTTTATCAATTTTGTTTATTTTTTCAAAGAACCAACTATTTATTTTGTCAATTTTTTGTATTCTTTCTTTTGTTTCAATTTCGTTGATTTC
Source organism: Sciurus vulgaris (assembly GCF_902686455.1). NCBI lineage: Eukaryota > Metazoa > Chordata > Mammalia > Rodentia > Sciuridae > Sciurus > Sciurus vulgaris. The sequence continues at coordinate 11,244,228 of NW_027632956.1, read as the reverse complement.
AGCTCTGAGTTTAACTATTTCCTGTCTTCTACTACTTTTGGTGTTGGTCTGTTCTTCTTTTTCTAAGGCTTTGAGCTGTAGTGTTAGGTCGTTTATTTGTTGATTTTTACTTATTTTATTGAATGCACTCCATGAAATAAATTTCCCTCTAAGTACTGCTTTCATAGTGTCCCCAAGATTTTGATATGATGTTTCTTTGTTCTCATTTACCTCTAAGAATTTTTTAATTTCCTTCCTAATATCTTTTGTTATCCATTCATCATGTAATAGCATATTGTTTAATTTCCAGGTGTTAGAGTATCTTCTGGTTTTACTCTTTCATTAATTTCTAATTTCAATCCATTATGATCTGATAGAATACAAGGTAGTGTCTCTATCTCCTTATATTTGCTTACATTACCTTTGTGGCATAATATATGGTCTGTTTTAGAGAAGGATCCATGTGCTGCTGAGAAGAAAGTGTATTCGCTCTTGGTTGGATGGTATATTTAGTTTAACCTTTTTGTTATGTCTTATTACATTTTATTCTGTTCACGTGTGTGGGTGCCTCTGAGTTCCAGCTGTGCTGATTGGTTCAGAAACATACATAAATACATGTATTTGTCTCTTTTCTCTCATATATATATATATATATAATGCAACATAATTATTTGCTTTTAGCATTTCTTGTAAGGGATCAGCATTTTGGATTGTATATCATGGTTTATTTTGTATTATTTTTGTTATTTTTCAACACTCAATCTCTTTTTTTAAATTTAGTTGTAGATGTACAAACTATCCCTATTTAATTCATTCTTATTTGGTGCTGAGGATCAAACCCAGTGCCTCACATGTGCTAGGCAAGTGCTCCACCACTGAGCATCAATCCCATCCCTCTCATTCTCTCTTCTCTTCTAGTAACAAATTCTATTGTTCTCTTTCCCTTTTGCCCAAAACCTTGTTTCTTCTATATTTCTCACCCTTTTATGAACATTACCTACCACATATCATCTGTGTTCTCTGTCCAGTTTCTTATAAATCTTAAAAAAACATTCTGAGACACATTCTTTTTCCCTAATTAACTATATTTTTACATTGTAACTCCTGCCCCCACCATTAAAGCTACTACAATCATTAATGTTGTTGGTGATATGGCTGACATCTGCTGTTGGATTTAAAGCTACAGGTAGTTCATGGTTACTGGTTTTACTTTTAAAAGTTACTGAACTCACTGTTCTACTTTACTGGTACCAACTAATTTTTAAGACATCAGTGTAGGATCTGGGAATTTATTTTTTACCTCTTTGGTATGTCTGCAACAGTAATCACTATTGTCTATTGCAACCATATTCCATGATGTGCTGGGAATCCATAGTGACACCAAGAGGTCACAGGTGGAGAGAATTTGCTGCTGAACTAAACATTCCATGACATTACTTCAACTCAGAAAAGGGAGGAGAAAAAATGTCCAAACCATTAAAACTAATCCAAGGAGGAATAAAAGAGAGGAAACTTGGGACAAACTCCTTGGCATCTACTCATATTAAAAACAGAGATGTCCCAGAAAAAATAAATAATTACACATAAAAGGACATATGGAAAAAGAAGAAGAATCCACCATAATTGGTACACAAGACCAAGATCTCTGAAAACATGAGAAAACAGACAAATATAATCCCTCCCAACAAAGATCCCACTGATGAGGTGAACTAAAACCCAGGGAAAGAGTGTTTTAATAAACCTTATTATCAAAATGATCCAAGAACTAGAAGAAAATAGAAGGAAGGAATTAAGAGAGAAATTACAGGAGATGAAAGACCACTTTATTAAAGAAATACGAATATTGAAAAGAAACCAAACAGAACTCCTACAAATGAAAGTCATGATCAATCAAGTTAAAATTTCACTTGAAAGCATCACTGACAGATTAGATTGCAAAGAAAATAGAGATTCAGTCCTTGAAGACAGGACTTCAGGCATTGAAGATGAAATGTATGTTCTTGAGGACACAGATGGTACTACAGGGAAAAGATGTAGAACATGACCACGACATGCAAGAACTCAAGGACAACTTTAAAAGACCAAACCGATAATAATTGAGATAAAAGAGAATATGAAGATACCAACTAAAGGCCTAAATAACATTTTCAAAGAGGTAGTTGCAGACAACTTTTCCCATAGGAGAAATGAGATAGATATCCACAAAAGGAAGACTTACAGGACCCCAAAGAGGGGGCTTAGAGTAAAAAGAGAAGCTTGCTGAGAAATACTAAATCAAAATGCCTAGCATATAGAAAAAGGAAAGAATATTAAGAGCCACAAGAGGGAAACAACAGGTCACAAATTATAAACAACTCAATAAGGCTCACTTCTGATTTATCAGTTAAGACACTAAATTCATGAAGTCATGGCATGAGATATTCCAAGCCCTAAAAGAAAACAACTGTCAGCAAAGATTACAATATACAGAAAAACACAGTTTAACATTTGAGGGGGAAATAAAAACATTCAATGACAAGAATTTCTGTAGATTAAATACAAGTGAAATATTTTTACAGTAAAAAAGGGAAAAAACAAAAAGAATTCATGGGGACCACGCCAGCATTACAAAGTATACTCAAAGATATACTACACAGAGAGGAACTAAAAAACAATTCTTAATGACCATGAACTGAAGAAGTTAAACAGAAGAATAATCCACTAAATGAGAATCAAATCAGGATAAAATATAACAAAAATTATGACAGGAAACAACAATCACATATCCATACTAACAATAAATGTTAATGGTTTTAATTTCTCAATTAAAAGACACAGATTAGTAGAATGTGTCAAAGCCAGAATATAACTCTATGATGCTAAGAAAAGACAGTTTATAGGCAAAAACAATCCCTTACTGAAGGTAAAAGGATGGCAAATTATATATATTTTCCAGGCATATGGTCAAAGAAAACAGGCAGGAGTAGCTATTTTTCAATTCTTGTAAAATAAATTTCAAGGAAAAATTAATCAGAAGAGAAAAAGAAGGCCAATTTATCCCAGTAACATGAACAATCCAACAAGAAGTTACAAGAGTAGTTAACAGTTATGCCACAAATGTGAACATACACCATTACACAAAAGAAATACTACATAATATCATAATACTCTATATTATGCTAAATGAGTTAAATCCTAACCCCCAAACACTGGGTGATTTCAACACACCCCTGTCACCAATAGACAGTTCATCAAAATGTCAAACATACTTTAAGCCTAATCAACACTATAATAAAGTGGACCTAACTGATAACCAACATAATAGTCCAATCTCAAAGAGCTGAATTTACCTTCTCAGCGACATGGAAAATGTTTTCAAAATAGATCATATTTATGGCTAAAAATCAAATATTAGCATGTCAAAATCTGATGTAATCCCAAGTAATCTATTAGAAAAGAAAAAAAAAATGTAAATGACATAAATAGAGGGAGGTTGAACAATGCTCACCTAACTGAAAAACTGATCAAAAAAGAAATGAGAATAGAAATTAAGAAATTCTTAGAAACTAATGACATCAAAGATTGAGCATATCAATGTATCTGGGATTGTATAAAAGCAGTTCTATGGCACTGTTTGCCTACCTTTAAAAACTTGACAGATTCAAAATAAATAAGCCTATATTCCACCTCAATCCTTGGAAAAAGAATAGACTAACCCCCAAAATCAGTAGAAGACAGGAAATATTAAGATCAAAGCAAAAATCAATGAAATTGAGACTAATTGAACAATACACAGGATCAATGTAATGAAGAGTTGGTTCTTTGAAGAAGACAAAGTGACAAACTAAAATAAGGAGGAAAGAAAATCAACAATATCCATGATAGAAAGGATATTGCACCCTAGATCCTTCTGAAATCCAGAGGTTGATCTAAATCTATGTTGAAAATTTATACTTCAATAAATAGCAATATCTAGAAAATATTGACACATTTCTTGACACATATGACCTGCCCAAATTGAAATAGAAAAATGTGTAATATCTAAACAGACCAATATCAAGTAATAAATTGAAATACCAATTTAAAATCTTCCACAATATGGAAGCTCAGACCCTAACAGATTCTCAGTTGAGTTCTACCAAACCTTTTCAGAAGAACTAACAGCATTATTTCTAAAATTATTCCATGAAATTGGAAGGGAGGAAAATTTCCCAAATATGTTTTATGAAGCTGGTATAACCCTGATACCAAAACACACAAAGACATATCAAGGAAAGAAAATTACAGAGCCATAACCCTGATAAGTATAGATGCACACATCCTTAAAATATTAGCAAACCATATTCAAAAGGATGATGCACAAAGAATAAGTGGGTTCATCCAGGTATGCAAGGTCAGTTCAATATACACAAATCTATAAATGTGATTCATCCCTTAAACAGAATTATGAGTAAAAGTTATGCAATCATCTTAATAAGTGCAGAAAAGACCTTGGATAAAATCTACCACCCATTTATTTTAAAAACAATGGAGAAGCTAGGAATCAAAGTTACTTACCTCAACATTTTAAAGGCCATTTATGACAAACCCAAAGCCAATAAACTAAATGGAGAAAACCTAAAAGCACGTCCACTAAATTCAGGAAAAATACAAGACTGTACACTCACCATTCATGTTTAATACAGTCCTCAAAACATTTACCAGTGACCAGGCAAGAAAAGAAAAAGAATACAAATAGGAGAAGTCAAACTCTGCTGAAAACATGATCCCATATCTAGAAGATAAAAAAGGCTTCACCAGAAGATTTTAGAGCTTATAAAGGAATTAAGAAAAGTAGTAGAATAAAAATTAACACCCTTAAATCAGTCATTTTCTTATACCACAACAATGATTCAGCTGAGGAAGGAATCAAGGAAAACATCTCATTCACAATAACATCAAAAAATTCAATACTTGGGGATTAATTTATCCAAGCAGGCAAAAGAGCTCTACAACATAAATAATAGAACACTGAAGAAAAATAACATTTAAGAACCAAGAAGATGGAAAGATATCACATTTTCATGAACAGGCTGAAACAATATGGTCAGCATGGCCAAACAATCAAAAGCTATATACAGATCCAATACAATCCCAATTAAAATGCAAATCACCTTCTAGACAGAGTTAGGAATAATCAACTCTTAGATTTACTTGGAAGAATAAGAAATCCAGAATAACTACACAATAGTAAGCAATATATTTGAAGCAGGAGACATGAAATTACCTTAGCTAAAATTAAGCAACAGAACAATAGCAGCAAAAACATGATATTGGCATCAAAATAGATATGAAGAGAAATCGAATAGAATGGAAGCCACAGAGCAAAATCCACAAACCTCTAGCCATATGATATTTGACAAAGTTGCCAAAAATGGATTTTAGGGAAATGATACCCTTTATAATAAATGGTACTGGAACAAATGGAGAAGTGTTTGTTGAAAAACAAAATTAGACCCTGGTCTTTCACTCTGCACAACCCTCAAATTGAAATGGATCAAAGATTAAAAATGAGACCTGATAATTTCAGCTCCTAGAAGAAAACATAGTGTCAACCCTCCAACATTAAAGTGCTGGCATCAGCTTCTTTAGGAAGCCCAAGAAAGTGCAGAAACTAAAACCAAGGATCAATATTTGGGATGACACCAAACTGAAAAGTTTCTGCACATCAAAGGAAATGATTAAAACCATGAAAAGAGAGCCTACAGAATGAGAGAAAATCTAGGCAATTACTTTTATTCCTTTTAATTACATTAATTCCCTATTAATTACTTCAATGAGGGACTTATATCCAGAATACTCAAGAATTAAAACCCACCCCCAAAAAAAAGAAAAAAAAAAACAATCTATAGAAAGGCATGCAACTGTGCAGAATCTTCTTCTCAAAAGAAGAAACACAGTTGAAAAACAAAAATAGGAAAAATGTTCAACATCAATAGCAATCAAGGAAATTCTACATAAGATTCAATCTCACTCTGGTCATAATGGTAATGATCAAGAACACAGAAATCAGTAAAACCCAGCGAGGTTGTGGGGAGAAAGGAACACCTGTGCATTGTAGGTGAACTGGAGAATAACACTCTGGAGAGCAGTGTGGTGAGTCCTCAAAAAGCTATGAATGCCTGGGAGGTCAAGGTGGTGGAATAAAGCAGGTTACTTTCCTGACTGCTCCATGGTGTTAAAAACCAAGAAAGAAGACAGGCAGCTTCCCAGTGAGATTGGAGAATGAAAAAAAAAAAAAAAAGGGTGTGGCTTTATGGAACTTAATACTGAAAAATCAAAGCAGATAAAATGAGGAATAAACCTCCAGTGTCATAGCTGCTGCTGCAGCTTGAGACACCAGTCAGAGTGGCACCTCTCTGGGCAGAGTGGAGGGAAAGGGAATCAAGGAAACCCATGCTTTTAGCAGGAGTGAGGCATGCTTGTATTCAGTTTTCAGATCAAAGCCACTGCCTGACTAATCAGAAAGGTTCACTTCACAGAAGCTTTGTATAAAAAATCAACCACATTTCTTTGTGTGGCATACAGAGGACAGAGGAAGGAACCATTTTGAAGTCACACATTGGGGACTGATGTCTTTGGTATCCAACTCCTAGCAAACCTGTGTCTGGCCCAAAATACAGGCCATGCAAAAGCAAAATGCATGACAAAGTGTGTACTCAAGTTGCAAAGGGAAAATTAAACATGTGAAGTTTACACAGAGGACAACGGTCAAGGAATCCCACCTGGCACTCTTCCTCCTCCTCTAATTAAGCTGCTTGCAAGGCTGACTGGGAGATACAAGTCTGGCCAGGAATTAAAAAGTGTGGGTATGGGAGAGACTGAGTTTGGACACTGAACTTGACACCATGAATTATACAGTCAGCAGGTGACATAGTGAACTAAGAATTGGCTCCTACACCACACAAGTCTGGGAGACTTCCCAGAATGGACTGGCAATTGCTGTGCTCTGGAGGTGCACTTATTGAGAATCTCCAGGCCAGTTGGCATCCAGTGAAAGAGCCTAGACCCTACCTATGCCCAAACCCTGCACCCAGCAGTTCCACATACAGGATTGTCTCTCACAATTGCAACTCCACCCTGAGGGTACAGCAAGCACCACAATCCAGACAAACCCACCTATCTACTGAGTAGGGATGCTGAGAATATTTTGAGTAAAACAGACATTATTTACCTCATGTACATAAATGACTAAAAGATTGATGTGATCCTACAATATGTGTAATCAGAAAAATGAGATTACACTTCATTTGTGTATGATCTATCAAAATGCATAAAAGCATTCTACTGTCATGTGCAACTAATTAGAACAAATATTAAAAAATCTAAAAAGAAATGTCAGAAAATTTCCCAAACATAAAGAATAAAATGTAAAATCAGATGCAGTGGCTTATAAAATAACAAATATAAAAAAAATTAAAACACAACCACACAAATGTATATTACTATGAAAATGCCCAACATACAGATTAAGGATAGAATTTTAAAGACTGCCATATAAAATCAACAAGTCACACTTAGAGGGAACCCAATATGTATCTCATCTGATTCTCAGCCCAGACCCTCAGAGCTAGGAGTCTTGGAACATTATATATCAAACTCTGAAAGAATATGGATGCCAGCCAAAAAAAATCTATGCCCAGAAAAATTAAGCTTCATAACTGATGATGAAATAAAACCTTCCATTATAAGTACAAGTTAAAAGAATTCAAAGGAGAAAGCCTACTCTACAAAACATACTCAATAAAATATTCTTGAAGAAATAAGAAAAGTGAAGAAAAGCAAAGGAAGGAACTACACTATAATAATTGACAAAGGAGAGAATAATTCAAATTAAAAATTAGAAATAAATCAAAATGACAGTAAATACAAATCATCTCAATAACAACATTAATGCTAATGATGTAAACACATCAATACAAATACGTAGATGGTAGAGTGGATTAAAAAAGAAAACCCAACAGTACACTGTCTCCAGGACACTTACCTCATCAGCAAAGGCATGCATAGACTGAAGGTAAGGACTGGGAAAAAAACATAACACACGAGGATCTCATAAAGCAGCAGGAGATTTATCCTCATATCAGAAAAAGTGAACTTCAATCCAAAGTTAATCAGAAGGACAAAGAAGGACATTTCATACTGCTTCAGGGAATTACATTATCAACAAGACATAACAATCATAAATATTTATGTCCCAAACAAGGGAGGGTCTACATGCATTGAACAAAGCCTTCTCAATTTTTAGAATCAAAGAGACCACAACACAATAATACTGGGTAACTTTAAGACACCTTTCTCACCACTGGAGTGATCCTCCAAAAGAAAACAGAGAAACTGTAGAACTAAAAAAATGCAATAAATAATTTAGACTTAGCAGACATACATAGGGTATTTCATTCATCAAACACTGAATGTACCTTTTTCACAGCAGCACATGGATCCTTCTCTAAAATACACTGTATGTTATGCTGCAAAGCAACTCTTAACAAATGCACAAAATAGAGATAAAACTTTTTACTCTGTGAGAATAAAAATAGAATGAAATTAGAAATCAAAACTAAAATACAAAACAGAATCTTCTCTAACAACTTCAAACTAAACAATATTGAATGACCAAAGTAGCATAAGAAATCAAGGATGAAATTTAAAAAACTAACACAGGTAAATGAGAATAGAAATACAACATATCAAAATCTCTGGGACAATATGAAGGCAGTGCTTAGAGGAGGGTTCATTGCATTCAGTTCATTCATTTAAAGAATAGAAAGTCCCCAATAAATAACCTAATATTTCATAACAATTCACCAGAAAAAGAAAGAAGACATGGAATAATTAAAATCAGAGCTTAAATAAATGAAATTGAAAAAAAAAGTACTCAAACTAGCAATACAACAAAAAGTTTATTCTATCAAAAAGTAAATGAAGGGGAAATCCAACATGGCAGACTAGAGGGAGGCTGTGTTCCTTGTCGCTCCGTAACTCTGGTTTCAAGCAGAGGATATCTGTTTCTTGGTGAGGCAGATTTTGCTGCTTATCAATCCCCTGCTGTTTACCCCATTTGTCTACAATGATCACGTGCAGTCTGCCAGCATATCGATGCCTTTTTTGAGTGCACATTGCTCACTGTCAGGTCCCTATCATCCACCATATGCCTGCCTCTCGCCTGTCCATCACCTGCCTTAAAACTATCCATCACCCAATGCATGAGATTCACCTCCTGATCATCCAACAACAGTCAGCAAACTGATCGCTGACGACCAGTAGAGCACCAGCTGCCTGCTGTTGCCAAAGTTCACTATTACAGTACCTGCAGGTTTGATTACATGTGGATGCCGCCACTTTGAGACAACAGCCAGGTCCCATAGGACCCCTGGCCAGACTGACTGAGCCCCAACTCCAGGATCCCTCAGCCTGACCGATGACTCACTGCCTCTGGGGCCCACACATCAACTAACTGCTCAATGCTGCCAGGACTTCCAGACCAACTGACTGTGCCCTATCACCTGGACCCCAGACCAACTAATTGCATCTGGCCTTCAGGATCCCACAACCACACCAAACACACCAGACATCCAGGACCCCTGCCTGACCAACCACATTCCGCCTCCAGGAACTCCAGCTGACCACATCCATGCCCTGAGCTGCAGCTCCCCATTTGCCAACATATTTGGAAGCCAGAGCAGCCATGTTGGATAATCCTGGAAGCCATAGCTCTGATCTTTAGGTGGGGAAAATACCATCCTGAGATGCCTGCAGGAGGCTTGAAGCTTATTGTCAGGTACCTCTCATGCTTCAGGCTACTGAACACTGGGAGGTTTCATAACTATGACTGTTATACTGTAGATTTTCTTTTTTATCTTTATTGAAAAAATTTGTTTTTATTTCTTTACTTTTCTTGCTCTCTTTTCCTTTTGTTTACCTGTTCCCTCAGAGTCTCTTTCTCCATTTTTGCATGCTAATATCCAATTTTCTTTGATTACACTCTCACCCTTTCTATTATCTAGAACATCTGTATATTCTTTTCTTATCCCATTAACAGCCACATTCTACATCACTCTGCATCCTCTTTGTCCTCCTTTAGAAACTGCAGGTCTTATTGCAAATCTGTTTTACCAAAGATAATATTTGAACTCATTCTGTTTATTATGACAATTTTTTTATTGTCCTCATAGGGGCTATTTGGTCTAGGATTGCATAGTGTCTGAATTGGGCATGGCTAATATTGATCTCCCCCTAAAGAAACGGTTTGGGAAACTTATAGGGCCACTATAAGCCTATTGGAGGGAATCTGTAATACCCCAGATCTGCACTGCTAGAGGGGAAGATACATGAACAACATGAAAAAACAAGGGAAGAAAATGATCCAAACAAATCTAGATTCTATAGTAATAGAATTCAATAACAGTATGTTAGAAGAAATGTCAGAAAAGGACTTCAGATTATATATGATTAAGATGATTCGCAAAGCAAAGGATGAGATAAGAGAGCAAATGCAGGCAATGGATGATAATACCAATAAGCTGAATGAGCACCTGCAAGAAAAAAAGATCATTTCAACAAAGAGATAGAGATTCTCAAAAAAAAAATAAATGGAAATCCTTGAAATGAAGGAAACAATAAACCAAATAAAAAACTTAATGGAAAGCATCACCAACAGACTAGACCACTTGGAAGACAGAACCTCAGACAATGAAGACAAAATATTTAATCTTGAAAATAAAATTGCCCAAAAAAGAGAAGATGGTAAGAAATCATGAACAGAATCTTCGAGAACTATGGGACATCATGTAAAGTCCAAATTTAAGAATTATTGGGATTGAGGAAGGCACAGAGTTACAAACCAAAGGAGTTAACAACCTATTCAATGAAATAATATCAGAATGAAATGGAAAATTAAATACAAGAGGCTTACAGAACACCAAATGTACAAAATCACAACAGATCCACACCAGGGCACATTATAATGAAAATCCCAACATTCAAAATAAAGATAGAAATTTGAAGGCCATGAGAAAAAAGCATCAGATTACATATAGGGGGAGACCAATATGGATAGCAGCCGACTTCTCAACCCAGACTCTAAAAGCTAGAAGGGCCTGGAACAAGATATTTCAAGCTCTGAAAGAACATGGTTGCAAACCAGGAATCCTATACCCAGCAAAACTAACCTTCAGATTTGAGGATGAAATAAAATCCTTCCATGAAAAACAAAAGTTATAAGAATTTACAAGTAGAAAGCCTGTGTGACAGAATGTTTGCAACAAAATATTCCATGAGGAGGAAATGAAAAACAACAATGGAGGTCAGCAAAGGGAAGAACTACCTTAGAGGAAAAAGCATTCAAAGGAGAAACCAAGCAAACAAAAATCAAAAATAAGCCAAATGACTTGTTACACAAATCATATCTCAATAATAAACCTGAACGTTAATGGCCTAAACTCATCAATCAAAGACATAGACTGGCAGAATGGATTAAAAAGAAAGACCCAACAATATGCTGCCTGCAGGAGACTCATCTCATAGAGAAAGACATCCACAGAGTAAAGGTGAAAGGATGGGAAAAAGCCTACCATGCACATGGACTCAGTAAAAAAGCGGGTGTTCCCATCCTTATATCAGATAAAGTGGACTTCAAGCCAAAGTTAGTCAGAAAGGATAAAGAAGGACATTTCATACTGCTTAAGGGAAGAATAAATCAAGAAAACATAACAATAGTAAATATTTATGCCCCAAACAATGGCGCATCACTGTACATCAAACAAATCCTTCTCAATTTCAGGAATCACACACACCACAACACAATAATTCTCGGTGACATTAATGCACAGCTATCACCAGTAGATAGATCTTCCAAACAAAAACCAACCAACAAAGCCATAGAACTCAATAACACAATCAATAACTGAGATTTAATAGACATATATAGAATATTCCATCCATCAATTAGCAGATTCACTTTCTTCTCAGCAGCACATGGAACCTTCTCAAAAATAGACCATATGTTATGCCACAAAGCAGCCCTTAGGACATGCAAAAAAATAGAGATACTGTCTTGTCTTCTATCAAATCATAATGGACTGAGAGTAGAAATCAGTGACAAAATACAAAACAGAAATTACTCCAACACCTGGAGACTAAATAATATGCTATTGAATGAAACATGGATAACAGAAAATATCAGGGAGGAGATGAAAAAATTCTTAGAGGTCAATGAGAATGATGATACAACATATCAAAATCTCTGGGACACTATGAAAGCAGTACTAAAAGGAAAATTCATTGCATGGAGTGCATTCCAGAAATGAATGAAAAGTCAACAACAAAATGACCTAACATTACAGCTCAAAGCCCTAGAAGAAGAGGAACAGAATAACAGCAAAATTAGTAGAAGACAGGAAATAATTAAAATCAGAGCTGAAATCAATGAAATTGAAAGAAAAGAAACAATTCAAAAAATTGACAAAACAAAATGTTGGTTCTTTGAAAAAGTAAACAAAATAGACAAACCCTTAGCCACACTAACAAAGAGGAGAGAGAAAATTCAAAATACTAAAATCCATGATGAAAAAGGAAATATCACGACAGACACCACTGAGATACACAACATAATTAGAAGATACTTTGAAAATCTGTATTCCAACAAAATAGAATCTATCAAAGATACTGACAAATTTCTATAGACATATGCTCCTCCCAAACTGAACCAGGAGGACATACATGATTTAAACAGATCAATATCAAGCAATGAAATAGAAGAAGCCATTAAAAACCTATGATCCAAAAAATCCCAGGACCAGATGGATTCTCAGCTAAGTTCTACAAGACCTTCAAAGAAGATCTCATTCCAATATTTCTCAAGTATTCCAGGAAATAGAAAAAGAGGTTACCCTACCAAACTCATTCTATGAAGCTAATATCACACTTATACCCAAGCCAGGCAAAGACACATCAAGGAAAGAAAATTTTAGACCAATATCCTTGATGAATATAGATGCAAAGATCCTTAACAAAATATTGGCAAACCGTATCCAAAAGCATATTAAGAAAATCATGCAGCACCATCAAATAGGGTTCATCCCTGGAATGCAAGGATTGTTTAACATCTGGAAATCAATAAACGTAAGCCATCATGTCAATAGACTTAAGGATAAGAATCATAAGGTTATTTCAATTGATGCAGAAAAAGCATTTAAGAAAATAAAACACCCCTTCATGCTCAAAACACTAGAAAAAATAGGGATAGTAGGAACACACCTGAACATTGTCAAGGCTATTTATGCTAATCATAAGCCCAACATCATTCTTAATGGAGAAAACCTGAAACCATTGCCTTTAAAAACGGGAACAAGACAGTGATGTTCTCTTTCACTGTCTCACCACTTCTATTCAACATTGTCCTCGAAACTCTAGCCAAAACAATTAGGCAGACTAAAGAAATTAAATGGATACAAACTGGAAAAGAGGAACTTAAGCTGTCAGTATATGCTGAGGACATGGTTATATATTTAGAGGATCCAAAAACCTCCTCCAAAAAACTTCTAGACCTCATCAATGAATTCAGCAAAATAGAAGGCTATAAAATCAACATGCATAAATCTAAAGCATTTTTATATGCAAGCGACAAAACAACTGAAAGGGAAATGAGGAAAACAACTCCATTTCCAATAGCCTCAAATAAAAAATAAACACTTGGGAATCAATCTAACCAAAGAGGTAAAAGATCTCTACAATGAAAACTAAAAAACATTGAAGAAAGAAATTGAGGAAAACCTTAGAAGTTGGAAAGATCTCCCATGTTCTTGGATAGCCAGAATTAATATTGTCAAATTGGCCATACTACCAAAAGTGGTATACAGATTCAATGCAATTCCAATTAAAATCCCAATAATATACCTTACAGAAATAGAGCAAGCAATCATGAAATTCATCTGGAAGAATAAGAATCCCAGTATAGCTAAAATGATCCTTAGCAGGGAGAATGAAGCAGGGGGTAACACAATACAAGAACTTCAACTATACTACAAAGCAATAGTAACAAATATGGCATGGTATTGGCACCAAAATAGACAGGTAGGTCAATGGTGTAGAATAGAGGATATGGATACAATCCTAAATAAACACAATTTTCTCATACTAGACAAAGGTGCCAAAAATATGCAATGGAGAAAAGACAGCCTTTTCAACAATTGGAGCTGGGAAAACTGAAAATCCATATGCAACAGAATGAAACTAAACCCCTATCTCTCGCCCTGCATAAAAATCAACTCAAATTGGATCAAATACCTCGAAATCAGATGAGAGACCTTGCATCTTACAAGAAATTTAGGTCTAAATCTTCACCTTGTTGGCTTAAGATCAGACTTCCTGAACAGGACTCCCATAGCACAAGAAATAAAAGCAAGAATCAACAACTGCAATAGATTCAAACTAAATAGCTTTCTCTCAGCAAAGGAAACTACCAACAATGAGAAGAGAGACCCTACAGATTGGGAGAATATCTTTACCACTCATACTTCAGATACAGTTCTAATTTCCAGAATATATAAAGAACTGAAAAAACTCTACACAAAGAATACAAATAACCCTTTCAACAAATGGGCTAAGGATATGAACAGACACTTCACAAAATTAGATCTACAAGCAATCAACAAACATATGAAAAAATGTTCACCATCTTTTGTAATAAGAGAAATGCAAATCAAAACTACCCTAAGATTCTATCTTACCCCAATTAGAATGGCGAATATCAAGAATACAAGCAACAATAGGTGTTGGAGAGGATGTGGAGAAAAAGGCACACTCATACATTGCTGCTGGGCTGCAAATTAGTGCAGCCACTCTGGAAAGCAGTGTAGAAGATTCCTTAGAAAACTTGGAATGGACCCACCATTTCACCCAGCTATCCCACTACTTGGCCTATACCAAAGGTCTTAAAATCAGCATACTACAGAGATACAGCTACATCAATGTTCATAGCTGCTCAATTCACAATATCCAGACTGTGGAACCAACCTAGATGTCCTTCAATTGATGAATGGATAAAGAAACTGTGATATATATATATATATATATATATATATATATATATATATATATACACAGTGGAATATTACTCAGCTATAAAAAATAATAAAATTATGGAATTTGCAGGCTAATGGATGAAATTGGAGAATATCATGCTAAGTGAGATAAGCCAACCTCAAAAATCCAAAAGGCAAATGATCTCACTGATAAGCGGATGATGACACATAATGAAGGGTGGGAGGGGGGTAAGAATGGAGGAAGGAAGGACTATCTAGAGGGAAAAGAGGAGTGTGAGGGGTTGGGGAAAGGAAAAAATAACAGAATGAATCAAACATTATTACCCTATGTAAATGTATGATTATGCAAATGGTATGCTGTTACTCCATGTACAATCAGAAACATGTATCCCTTTTGTTTACAATAAAAAAGAATAAAAAAGAAAATTTAAAAAAGGTAAATGAAATTGATACACCCTTAAACAAACTAATCAAGAAAAAGAGATAAAATGCAAATTCCTAAAATTCACATTGAAAAAGAATATATCACCATGGACACCACTGAAATACAGATGATATTCAGAAACTATTTTGAAAATTTATTCTCTAAAAAAATATAAAATGTTGAAGACATCAAAAATTTCTACAGACATATGAACTACCCAAATTCGATCAAAAAGACATAAGAAATTTAAACAGATAAAATTAAAGCAATGAATTTGAAGATGCCATCAAATGCCTACCAAGAAAGAAAATTCCAGGACCAGATGGATTTTTAACTCAGTTCTATCACCCCTTCAAAGAAAACAGCAATAATCCTCAATTTATTCCATAAAGTAAGGAAGGGATTAATTTTTCCAAAGTAATTGTATGAAGCTAGTATCATCCTGATAACAAAAATCAAAACAAAAAGCACATCAGGCAAAGAAATTTTCAGATCAATATTTCTGTTGAGTATAGATGAAAAAATTCTCAATATAGTACTGGCAAGTTGCATTTGAAGACATATTTAAAAGGTAGTGCACAGTGCTCAAATGAGGTTCTTCCCAGGGAGCTAGTTTGTTTCAACATATGGAAATCAGTACATATAATTCATCACATCAGCAGATTTAAAGGCACAAATCACATGATTATGTCAATAAATGCCAAAAAGGCATTTGATAAAATAGAACATTCATTCATTTTCAAAACACAAGAAAAACTAGGGATAGTAGGATATACCTCAACATTGTAAAGGCTGTATATGCTAAACCCAAGGCCAATATCATTCTAAATGGATGGTAATTGAAAGTGTTCCCTCTAAAAATTGGAATAAGACAGGAATACCTTTTTTTTTTTTTTTACTTTTTCTATTCAACCTAGTTCTGGAAACTTTAGTCTGAGCAATTAGAGAGAAGAAAAAATTAAAGGAATATGAATAAAAAAATTCAAACTATCCATATTTGCTGACAATGTGATTATATATTTTAAACAAACAGAAATTCCATTAGAAATTTTCTAGAACTAATAAATGAATTCAACAATGTAGCAGGATAAAAAATTAACAACCATAAATCAATTGCATTCCTATGCACTGGTGATGAATCAAAGAGAAATTAGGAAAACTCTCCCATTCAAAAGAGCCTTAAAAACAAAACAAAATATTTGTGAATCAATCTAACAAAATAGTGGACAACTACTACAATATAAACCACAGAGCTCTAAAGAAAGGAGTTGGAAAATACCTGGGAAGATGGAAAGATCTTGCATGTTTTTGAATGGGTATTTAAAAAATGACCAGACTACCAAAAAGTGCTATACAGGTTTAATCCAATTCCTATTAAGGTTCTAGTTATGTTCTTCATAAAAATGGATACATCAGTCATGAAATTTCATTTGGAAAAAGAAGAAGCTGTGAATAAACAAATCATTCCTCCATGAGAAAAATGAAGCAGGAGGCATTCCAATATCAGAACTTAAATTATACTCCAGAGCTCCAGACATGGTATTGGCACCAAAACATATAGGAAGACAAATGGTACAGAATAGAAGATGTATAGACAAACCCACATAAATACAGTTACCTCATACTTGACAAAGTCACCATAAATGCACATTGAAGAAAAGATAGCATTTTCAACAAATGGTGCTAGAAAACAGAAAATCCATATGCAGTAGATTGAAATTTAACCCCTATATCCCACCCTGAACAAAATTCAACTCAAATTGGCATTAGACCAGAAATATTGAATCTACTAGAAGAAAATGTAGGACAAACACTCCATCACAATAGATTAGAAACCAATTTCCTCAACGAGACTCCTAAAGTGCAGGAAATAAAATCATAAATCAATAAATGTGATGGTATCAAACTGATACAGCAAAGAAAACAATCAAGAACATGAAAAGACAGCCCACAGAGGGGAGGAAATCTTTGACACCTGCATCTCAGATAGAGCATTAATCTCCAGGATATACAAAGAACTCAAAACAACACCAAACAACCCCAAAAAACCCAATCAGTAAATGGGCCTTTTAACTGAACAGACACTTTACAGAAGAAATGTGATCAGTAAATATATGGAAAAATGTCCAATATCACTAGCAATTAGAGAAATGAAATTAATACTACACTGAGATTTCCTCTCAAAGTAAGAAAGGCAATTTTAAAGCCTAGAGAAAAAATAGATATTGGTAAGGATGTGGGGGAAAAGTTACACTCATACATTACTGGTGGACCTGAAAATGAGCAGAATGGTGATTCCTCAAAAAACTAGGAATGGATCCACCATTTGACACAATTATCCCACTCTCAGCATATACCCAGAATACTTAAAATTGGACTACTACAGTGATATGGCCACATTAACTTTACAGCAGTTCAATTCATAATACCTAAGCTATAAAACTAACCTCAATGTCTTTCAACAGATGCATCGATAAAGAAAATGTGTACATATATACAATGGACTATTATTCAGTCAAAAAGAAGAAACAAATTATGGCATTTGTCAGTAAATGGATAGAACTGGAGACTATTTTGCTAAGTGAAATAAGCCAATCCCCCAAATCCTAAATCTACATGTTCTAATAGTGGATGCTGACTCACAAGAGGCAGAGCGATGGAGGAGAATAAGTTCACTGGATTAGACAGAGAGGAGTGAGGGAAAGGAGGGAGAATAGGGATGGGAATGACCATAGAGTGAATCAGACCTAATTTTCCTATGTTCATATATGAAAGCAAAACCAGTCTAACTCCACATCATGTACAACCACAAGTATAGGAAGAGATAGTCTATGAATGTATGATATGTGAAAATACATTCAACAGTCATGATAGCTAAGAACAACCAAAAATAGGCATAAGACCACAATATAATCCAAATATTTCATTCCTTCCTATTTTCCTGAAAGATCTAAAATTAGCATACATTGCTCACAATATTTACAATAACAAATTCATAATAGCTATATTATCTAATTGACTCAGGTAAACTTTATATATATCAAACATGTAGATGTATATGTATATATGATATATAATATACATTACATAGTTGTTATATAATATGTATTATATACAAAACAATATATAAGTTAATATATACTACATATCATACAAATGATATACACATTCTACATATAAAATGAATAAAATCTCTTCATTTATTCATAAATGGGTGGAAATAGAAAATATCCTGCCATGGAAAATTAGCCAAACTTGAAAACTCAAAGGTCAAATATTTTCTCTCAAAAATGGAAGTTAGCGTAAAATAATGCGAGGGGGGAGGGAAAGATAATGAGAGTGACCAATCAAATGCAACTCACGGATGAGCAAAAAGATATCCAACAGAGGAGAGGAAGGAGAATGAAGCAGAGGAGGGAGCATGAAAGGCAAAGAGGGAAGCCAACTGGGTCAGAACTGAAATTAATTTCCATCCACATCAGTTTGTCAGGATGAAACCAATTCCCATGTGTAACTGTAAAACTATCATAATAATTTAAAATAAAGTAAATGCCAATTTCTAAATACTAAACTTTAATCCATTTCAAAGAGACATAATTTATTATGTAGGCCAGATTCTTGTAAATTAATAGAAACTTTCAAGGGAACCATGAAATCTGTATAAGAATATACTCTAAAACAGGAATCATATACTTATTTATTGAAGAAAAGTAGATCATCTGAGTGAATGCTATATTTTGACAACAGTAAACAGGAGAACACTCCTCCATGCTATGCAGGAGGCACACTGCACACACTCACCACTCAGTAATAGGGCTCAAAGAGGCACATTGGTTCTTAAGAGAAGGTTGAATTCCAGATTTCTGAATCAGTCTCCTTAATTTTAAATACAGACAACTTTTAGAGGTAAACTAAATACATTTATGAGTTTAAAAGAATGAAAAAGAGAAAGAGACCCTTCAACAACTGTTTCTAATTTTAAAAATAAGCAAAAAAAAGCCTGCATAAAAATCCACATTTGTCGATCAATATCACAGTCAAAATAAACATAGTTTAAGTATTTTGGAAATAATGGTGTTTGGTGTATACCTTGGTTTTGGCTTCAAAATTCACATTTAGTGAAATCAGTTTTTCCACTAGAGATGGTGACTACAAAGCAACAGCCTGGTAGAGTTGTTTCATTCCTGATGTGAGCATGTGGTTTGCCACCATGTTCTAATAGGATATATGCACACCACTCTTCCAAGAACTGTAGTATCTGTTGGTTTTATACCAAAAGATAAACTGTAAATTTGGAGAATCAAAGAAAAACATTTCATGTTTTACTAATTAGTCACATTTAAATTGAATTAATTTTTCTCCTAAGCATTTCAATCAAATTTTTTCCTACAGAAACCTGTGGTTACCTCTACCTACATCAATGGTGTGTTGCCATCATGATCACTGAGGTCAATTTTTCAATTCTTCTATATTAGAAAAGTCACTATTTCTGCTTGACCAAAGGCACAGGCATAATGTAGAGCATTCCTATGAAAGTAAGAGGCTTTGTTAGGACCTCATAAAATACCCTCTCAAAAGTCTACAATTATTAATGAAATTATAAACATTAAATAACAGGCAATTCCTCTCCTGTCTTTCTAGGAAAGTACAATATTTATTAGCTGTTATTACATACTAAATTAATGAATTAGCAGCCTATTCTATTGATTTTTTCTTTCGCCTTTCTTTTTTGGTACTTCTAGGATTCGAACCCAGGGGCACTCGACCCAAAAGCCATATCCTTAATACATTTTACTATTACTACTTTTAATTTTGAAGCAGGGTCTCACTAAATTTTCCAGGCTGGCACTGAACTTGTAATGCTTCTGCACCAGTCTCCCAAATCACTAGAATTATAGGCATGAGCTACTGTGCCTGGTCCCACTGATCTTTTATTTTTGTTTATTCTGTTTTTGTGGTGCTGGGGATGGACCCCAGAGCCTGGAGTCTCCTAGATTAGAGCTTTACCACTGAAACACATTCTAAGCCCAGAGCATCCCACTTGCCTATAAAGAGCATGGTCCTTGAATCTAGTTCAACATTGGCTGGAATTCTACTTTAACCTCTGTGACTCATTAGTTAGCCCTCCTATCCCTCAATTTTATCACCAATAAAATAAGGATTAACATTAATATTTCCTCACAGGATACTACATTGATGCTTAAATGGGAATCTATGCAAAAATTTGAACAGTTTCTAGAAAAGGCAACAGTTCAATAATTGTTGCCTTGTTGACTATTGTAATCATTACTGTTACTATGAATCAACAGAGCATTTCAATTAATAAGACAGTACTATTATAGTGATTTTTACAAATATCTTTAAAGGACTGTGTTTTTCAGTCAGTCTTTGATGCTCTTTTTTCTATCATTTGAACATCACTGACATTGGGATGCTACTAAAATTTAGGCCACATCACAAGTATAATTGGGAACATTCAATTTTTTTTATTCATACATGAAATAAAGAACCATCACATAACCCACAGTGCCTTACCTTGAGTGAAATGTAATGTAAACAAGAGGTCTATAGTGGTTCTACTCATATGGGTGGCATTTAATTTAATATTAGTTCTTAATATTATTATAGGTAAAGAGAGATGAATGATAAAACAAAAATAAAAGACCAAATTTAAAACATAATAATCCTTTTCTTTTTCAAGTAATTTAGAGTGATAGAAAATGTGGGACCCAAATGAACTAGAATGGTTCACCTTATTCAATAGGATATATGTAAATCAGGTATTTCCAATGTTCAATATTTAATATTGCCCTTTTTTTTTTAACCTGACAACTCTGCTGTCATTTGGTATATATTTTCTTTAATAAAGTAATTGGCAAAAATCAACAGTAGTCACTGCTGTTTTTGCAATATGCTTGAAAGGCAGCTGATCGTCCCATCTCTGGAAATTTAAAATAATTCAGTGATAAATGTGGAAGAAAAGAGAAATGGGGGCAGGGAGTGTGTGGGTTTAGTTATTTGGTGAAATAGAATGAGAAGGGCTCTTATGTTACTGAAATAGAATGAGAAGGGCTCTTATGTTACTCATCAGCTGAGAAACATATTTCGATCTGTTTATAATAACATGTCAATCTGGATTCATACACTGTGACTTCTATAATGTACCCAAACTCACAAAAATATGCTTAGGTGAAAACATTGGATGTAATGTTCATACAATGGGGAAAAGGCAAGTATAAAACTAGCCAATGGAGTTTTTGAATAGTAGAAAATAATCTTTTATCCCCATAAAGATATTAATCAAACTTTCTTTCCATCCCAAGAATTAAAATAAACTGACTTTGACCTGTTAAGTTTTCAGCTCTCCGAGAGAACACAGTAAATAGCCATTTATGGCATGTTTGCTTTTGCTTTTGTTTGTTTATTTTAGCAAGGCTTAACTCTATAATTTATTCCCATTCTGCCATTTTAATCTTGTTTCCAACAAAGCTACTTTATGGCTAAACTGCCTGATCTATAAACATGGCCTATGTCTTTACATAACTGTTTATTTCCAGATACTGATCTCACAATTCTCCTCTTCCAAAGCACAAAGTTATTTATTATCCAAAACTGAGCCAAAATTTATCTCTTCAACCAAACTTTTTCTGATTCTTCTCCATCTGTCTGCCGCTCCTCTTCCAATTATAGATAATCATTCTATATCCTAAAATTCCATAATTTTTTCTCTGACCCTTTCTTATAATCCTCAGGATATTCACTTTATTGCTATTGATGTTCTCATTTTATCTCTTCATTAGGCCCTAGACTTTGGAAAACAGTATCATGCCTTTGATACTGTATCATGCCTTCTTTTTCATAACAACAATGCTTAATAAGACATAGAATATATAGAATATTCCATTATTACTAAATATTTTAATATTTATTAAATTAACAACTATTTCCTTATATATATTCTTTACATATGTATAGGTAAAGGTTATAGGTTGTGGATAAGATTTAACAACAATTGCACCAAATAAATCCATGATTTTGTATTATTTGTCAATTTCCATGCTGGAAACAACCACAGGGGCCAATTTCATGTCACCACCCTGACATCACCAAGTATACATTTGAGAGGAGATTTCAGAGGAAAGAAGATCAGTATCTTCTGGTTATAATATAAGCAAATAGCCCCAAGAGAATAGACAATAGGAAAATGTAATAAAGTATCTAAAAAGTGATATTCTTTGAATTTTTAAAACTTTTTCAAAATTATATATTATGTAACTTTAATGTTGTATTATTTAAGTTTTATAATGACTATAATTAAAATGCCACTTATGACATTTTTGAAAATTCAACAATAAGCTTCCACATGCTAGAACAAACTAGTTCCAATACATTGTGGTGTTTTATTTTCTCTTCTTTTCTTTTCTCTTCTCTTCTTTTTTCTTTTCTTTTCCCTCTTGTTACAGGGGATTAATCCCAGGAATGCTTTATCACTGAGCTACATTCCCAGTTCTCCTTCTTATTTCATTTTGAAATAGGCTTTTGCCATCTTGCTGAGGCTGTCCTTGACCTTGAAATCTTCCTGCCTTACCCTCCCAAATCACTGGGATTATGGTGCGTCACCATTCCTAGCCAGTGCATCCTATTTATACACATATTTACTTAAAAATACTGTAAAAAGGGAAATGCCAGATTTAGTATTTTTAGATGAAATAGAAGATGATATTCCCTTTCCCTCCTGCCACAGGCCTACTCATCTTCTTCTTTTACTTTCCACCCCTCTTGTTTCCTCATCTTCTTCTCTAGGCATCTACCAGTCTCATTGCCATTCCTGAACTCATGTTCTTTATTCATCACTTTAGTACCTCATTTTCAGTTTCTAATAACTCAGGCCCTTTAATGTTTTCATGGTGTATGATTCCAATTTACTTCTTCACATATATATTCATACAATGCATCAAAAAGTCAAAAAATTGACTTGGAAAACTCTTAACAGCATATTGGATTCAAGCACCCACTCAATACAGTAATCCGTTCTCAATATAGTAATTTCCATATTCTCTTAAAACATTTTGAGAACAGTGAGTTTATATTCTCTTAAAAAGTCTCCTTTTATGGGGAGGACACTTCTTATTTAGGAAACTTCTTTAAAATGACCTGCAATCTGCCATTATTTTGTCCAGTAGGTCAAAGTAGAATAAATCCACAATTAATTATTTTACTCCTCAGATTTTGTATCATTATATAAACCTGCCTCATTCCTTTACCAGTTTCTTAATGTGGTATTGCATCAGGGCACTTTACTCTTCTGGTGGACCAATAATTGTAAACTAATATATCAGTCTATCACTCTTGTGTTAAGTTGATTATACCTGAAAGCATCATCGCTGGCAGTTAAATCAGTAAATACATCTCCAAGAGATTTACACAGGTTATTTAAAATTTAGTAAAGTGGCTAAATGTAGATTCTAATGGTACTCCTTTTAGTTGTCCCTTAATTTTGACATAAACTCACCACCAATACTACCTGCAGTAATTTAACTACTTAGAGTTCCATCTAGATGTGTGAACCACAAGTCCACACTTTATTTTATGGTTTGGATTTTCATTATATGCTTTCAAACAGCTCTTGAAATATACACATACGCAATATGTTCCTAAAATTCCCTTCATCTGCTAGGCTAGTTAGCCTACCTACCAGGTATGTTGAGATATTTTGACATAACTAAATAATTTTTTAAATTTTATTTTATTTTTATTGTAAACAAATAAGATACATCTTGTTTCTGTTTGTACATGGAGTAACAGCATACCATTTGCGTAATCATACATTTACATAGGGTAATGATGTTTGATTTATTATGTTATTTTTTCCTTCCCCCAAACCCTCCCACCCCTCTTTTCCCTCTATACAGTCCCTCATTCCTCCATTCTTGCCCCCCTCCCACCCCTAATTATGTGTCATCATCCACTTATCAGTGAGATCATTTGCCTTTTGGATTTTTGAGATTGGCTTATCTCACTTAACACAATATTCTCCAATTTCATCCATTTGCCTGCAAATGCCATATCATTCTTTATAGCTGAGTAATATTCCATTGCATATATATACCACAGTTTCTTTATCCATTCATCAATTGAAGGACATCTAGGTTGGTTCAACAGTCTGGCTATTGTAAATTGAGCAGCTATGAACATTGATGTAGCTGTATCTCTGTAGTATGCTGATTTTAAGTCCTTTGGGTATAGGCCTAGGAGTGGGATAGCTGGGTCAAATGGTGGGTCCATTCCAAGATTTCTAAGGAATATCCACCCTGCTTTCCACAGTGGCTGCACTAATTTGCAGCCCCATCAACAATGTATGAGTGTACCTTTTTCCCCACATCCTCTCCAACACCTATTGTTGCTTGTATTCTTGATAATCACCATTCTATTTGGGGTAAGATGGAATCTTAGGGTAGTTTTGATTTGCATTTCTCTTATTACTAAAGATGGTGAACATTTTCTTTATATGTTTGTTGATTGCTTGTACATCTTCTTTTGTGAAGTGTCTGTTCATATCCTTAGCCCATTTGTTGAAAGGGTTATTTGTATTCTTTGTGTAGAGTTTTTTCAGTTCTTTATATATTCTGGAAATTAGAGCTCTATCTGAAGTATGAGTGGCAAAGATATCCTCCCACTCTGTAGGGTCTCTCTTCTCATTGCTGGTAGTTTCCTTTGCTGAGAGAAAGCTCTGCCCTAACTTTTAAAACAGGCAGTTTGCAGTTTTCTTCCTCCAGAAGTGCTTCTGTGTGAAGAAAGGATTTCCTTGAAATCAAGTTCTATCTCTTCAGTTTTAAATTTCTCATGTAGTAAGCATAAAGTTTATAGGGAAGAGTTTTAAGAGACATTATATCAATGATATACTAGGTATTCAGTGGATAGGTATAAATGAATAGAACAAAAAAAACAGGTAAATATGCATGAGTTGTTTTTTAAGCAAAATTTATGAAGTAAAGCAATACTTTAGCAGTAGTAATAATCTTTTACACTTGCTTTCTTCTTTTTTGTCAGCATGCCACTAAAGCAGAATTAACGTACAATTACATTTATGTAACAAGCCCTATACATAAAAATTTATGTGTAATATCTATAAACTCAGATGAAAACTTTTCTTTCAGTACTACATAGAAATGTACAAGAAAACTCAAATTCTTCTTTAAACATTTTGTGTTGGCAAGGACTGTCCTAAGAAAGAAAGAAGTGAAAAGAAGAATTCCTTTTTTTCTACCTCTTTGAAAGCTTTTGTTTCATTTTGGTGCTGGTAATTGGATGCATGCCCTTTAGCTTGCTAAAGTCAAACTGACTTAAATCAGACAATGTACTCTTTTGCAGATGCTCAAGTCATTTATGGATATAGGAAAAAATATTTGTGTCCCTAGTAAGAGAAGAAATTTAAAT
>NW_027632956.1:10237815-10367997 GCF_902686455.1 Sciurus vulgaris | reverse complement strand
TAAGGCAGGGAAATTGCAAGTTTGAGGTCCTCCTGGACAATTTAGTAAGACCCTTCTCAAGTTGTTTCTGTTTTCTTTTTATGTGTGTGTGTGTGTGTGTGTGTGTGTGTGTGTGTGTGTGTGTGCATGTATGAAAGAAGGTATAGAGTGCTAGGGATGAAGTTCAGTGGCAGAGTGCTTGCCTACTAGGAATAAAGTTGAATCCCCAGAGCCATAAAAACAAGGAATTAAAAGCTGGTTCTCCATATCTTACTGGTCTCTAAGTTGTTCTATAGCTGGCCTTTCCCCTGAATCTGAAGAATCCCTGAGAGTTGAGGCTTGCTTCTAATCATATCAGAATCATCTGGATCAATGACAGACTGTATGCTCTGTAGTGTTTCCCACATCCTGTGCCCAATTCTCTGTTATTGCCACTGTGGTGAGGACCACAATTCTGGCCAATATGGCATGATTTAGGTTTCCTCAGAGCTGGACAGTGGTTGGTGAGGTGATCAGTTTATTTCACTTTTCCCAGTCTGGCCATCTTCAGAGTCTGATTGTACCACAGCACATCCTTTTTAGTTTGCATTACAGGCTGGACCCTAGAGATGATGACCTGCAGAGATTTGTTCTTCTTCTCTGCAGCACCATCTTCCTCCCTTAGTTATGGAAGGGCCCCCAACCAACTGCAGCAGCTAACATGGCCAGAGAGCTAGGGGAATAAAAGCTTTATTGCCTTTTAGTATCCATCTTAGTTACTCATTTATTTCCTTTTCTTTTTCCCCATATATTTTATTGATGTATTCTAATTATACATAATACAGAGGTTTTTTTTCAGTACTGGGCATTAAACCAGCGGTGATTTTTCACTGCACATTTTATATTTTAATTTTATATTTCACTTTTTATTTTGAGACAGGGTCTCACTAAGTTGCTTAGGGCCTCACTAAAATGCTAAGTCTGATCTTGAACTTTTTATCCACCTGCCTCAGCCTCCTGAGTCACTGGGATTATAGGTATGCACCACTAAAACTGGATTATTTCCTTTTTCCTTTCCTTTCTTTCCTTTCCTTTCCTTTCCTTTCCTTTTTTTTCCTTTCCTTTCCTTTCTTCTTTTCTGTGGAACTGTATATTGAATCCAGGAGCACTCTACCACTGAGTGCTAGATATTTTATTATTATTAATATTAATAATTAATTTATTTAAATTGTTCAGGCTGGACTCAAACTCATGATCCTTCTTCCTTAGCCTCCTGAGTAGCTGGGATTCCAGGCATATACCACTGTTGCTGCACCAGTTCAGTTCTTTCTAACTCCGGGTCCCTTTGCTAGCATGCCTGGTACCCTGTGCTCCTGGCACAAAGGCCAGTTTATGTTTCAGGGCACCTTTGGGCTCCCCCACAGGAAATCACTTCCTCCTGCACACTGCAGATTCCACACTGCTGAATCTCACCTCTTCAGACGTCTTCAACTTCTTCAATCAAGGCTGCTGCTTCCCCAGTGTGGTCCTGGGACATGATCCCAGTCCCTCCTTGTTGCAGTTTGGATCTGGAATATCCCCCAAAGGCGCCTGTGTTGAAAGTCAGACTCCCACTGCAGTGATGTTCAGAGGTAGTCTTTTGGGGACTCAGATTTCATCAGTAGATTAATCTATTGATGGAGTCATAGCTGAATGAAATACAGGAAAGTGGAGGGAAACAGGGCATGGAGCTGGCTACAGTGACACACACCTGTGATACCAGTGATTTTACAAGCTAAAGCAGGACTATCACAGCACCTTCAGCCTCAGCATCTTAGACCCTGTCTCTATTAAATAATTATTTAATTAATAATCTGGGGGTATAAGTCAGTGATAAAACACCCCTGAATTCAATCCTAGAACTAAATACAGAAAAAGAAAAGAACTCGAAGAGTGGGGACTGTTTAAGGGAGTGTGTTTTGCAGGTGTGCCAATGGGAACTATGCCTTGTCCCTGACTTTTTGGTTTCCCCGCTGCTGTGAGCTGAGCAGCTTTGCTATGTATGCTCTACTATGTTCTTCCTTTCTCTCCTCCTACAGGTCCAGAAGAACTGAAGCCAGATAACCATGAACTGAAGTGGCTCATCCTATCCTCACCTCTGACACTCAAATAATATTTTCCTGTGGCCTTTCACACTCACATAATATCCTCACTTTGCCTATATCACTCATAATATACACCCCTGTGACCACTGACACTCACATAACATTTTCATTATGACTTCTGTCACAATCACAATATTTTCACTGTGATCTTTCAAACTCACATACTATCATCAATGGGGCCATTGATACTCAAATAATACACTCACTGTGGCCTATACTCACACAAATCACTCACTGTGGCCTTTGAAACTCACAAGACACCTTTACTATGTCCTTTGATTATCACATACTATCCTCACTTGGGGTTTGTCACTGACAAAATACATTCCTGTGGCCTCTGGCTCTCACATTGTTTCCTCACTTTTCCTCTGACACTGACATCATACCTTCATTGCGGGCTCTTATGCTCATTAAGTGCTCACAGTTGCCTCTGAATCTCATGAAATACTCTTACTATGATATCTGCCATTCCTATAATATCCTCATTGTGACAATAGGCATTCACATAATACCTCTTGTGGTAACTGACACTCACATAGTATCCTAAATTGGCTTCTTGCCATGATATAATATCCTCAATATGACCTCTGACACTTAGTAACCCACTGTGACCTCTAACACTCATGTCTTCCGTGTGGTTTTTGACATTCATGATTTCCTCACTCTTGACTCTGTTCTTCACAGAATATCCTAATTCTGGCCTTTGACCTTCACAAAATATCCTAATTATAAGCTCTGGCAATCACATAATTCCCTCACTGTAACCTCAGACACTGACATATTACCTTCATTGTGGACTCTCACACTCATAATACCCACACTCTTGCTTCTGAAACTCACAAAATACACATAATTTGACCTGTGACATTCATGTAATACCCTTGGTTTGACCACAGACACTCACATAATACTCTCTTGTGGCCACTGACTCTCATAATAATAATCTCATGGTTACCCCTGACCTTCATGTGATATCCTCATTTGGCAACTTACACTCAAATAAAACCCTCACTGTGGTCTAAGACACTCACATTATATCTTCAATGATGCTTCTAATACTTATATGATAACAAAACTGTGGCCTCTAATAATCACAGACTACACTCACTGTGGTCTCTGACACATATGGTATCCTGAATTTGACCTCTGATTTATTACACCCTCATTGTGACCTATCTCATTCACATGCCATCAATATGGCCTCTGATGCTCATTTTAATTCCCCACTATTTCCTCTGAAACTCACATAATAACTTTACTGTACCTTGTGAGCATCATTCAGTATCCTCACATAGGCTTTGAAACTGATATAATATCCACCTATGGCCTCTTATACTCACACAGTACCCTTCCAAGACCTCTGACAGATATAATACCCTCAATGTGTACCCTGACAATGATATAATACCCACACTGTGAGCCCTAACACATAATATTTTAACTTGTCCTCTGAAACTAACAATATTCTCATTGTGACCTCATAAACCATATAGTATCCTCTCTGTGGCCTCTAACACTGATATTATTTACTCAATGTGATCATGAAAATTCATAATAACCTCACTGTTTTAGTCAGTTACTTTGGTGCCATGACTAAAAGAATCTAACCAGCACAATTGTAGAGGATGAAAGGTTTATTTTGGGGGCCCACAGTTTCAGAGG
Source organism: Sciurus vulgaris (assembly GCF_902686455.1). Lineage (NCBI taxonomy): Eukaryota > Metazoa > Chordata > Mammalia > Rodentia > Sciuridae > Sciurus > Sciurus vulgaris. The sequence continues at coordinate 10,364,233 of NW_027632956.1, read as the reverse complement.
TCTCTGTCCATAGATGGTGAGCTCCATTCTTCAGGGATCAAGGGGATGCAGAACACCATGGCAGGAGAGTGTGGCCCAGGGAAACAGCTCACATGATGAACAAGAAGCACAGAGAAGGGTCTCCACTTGCCAGATACAAATACATGCCCCAAAGCCAAGCCCCAATTTCCACCTCCTGCAGTCACAACTTCCTACTCCAGTTTCCTCTCAGCTAATCCCTATCAGAGAATTAAATCACTATATGGTTTAAGACTCTCACAACCCAATTATTTCTCCACAGAATATTCTTGTATTGTGTCACATGTGAGATTTTAGGGGACATCACACATCCAAACCATAACATTCCACCCCTGGCCCCAAAAACTTCACAATGTAAAATACATTTTGTCCATTTCCAAGAGTCCCCATACTATTAACAGTTCTGAGATTGCTCAAAGTTCAAGTCCAAATTCTTCCCTAAGGCTCAAGGTTATCTTGTATTTTCAGCTCCTGCAAAATTGAAAGAAATCTATAAATATCCAACATATAATGGTATGGAGTAAATATTTCCATTTACAAAATTAGGGCCATAGAAATAAGGGATAGGACCAAAACAAGACTAAAATCCAGCTAGGAAAACAAGTCCTGAAGCTCCACATCTGTCATCTGGGGCACAAGACATCATGATGCTCTCTTAAAAGGGATTGTATAGTTCCTTCATCCCATGGCCTTTAGGTACAGCCCAAGTAGACCTGTGCCTTGAGTCTACTGGATTCCTGCAGATTTCCTAGGATGATGTCCCAAGTTACTGGCATTCTTAATCCTGGGGGATTCCACTATAGCTTTGACTTCATCATCATATCTCTAAACTTTGTTTTCTCAGGGGGTGCCTTCAAGGACTCTGATGCTGCTGCACTATTGAAAGTCTCCCAGACCTACCTTTGAAATCTTGGTGGAAGCCCCCATGAGCCCCTAATTCCAGCATCAGGCATTCCTGCAGAACCAGCACTTCATGGTTGATGCCAAGGTCTGCCACCATCTTGAGCAATAGCCAAGTCTACAGGGACCCTTACTGCAGCAGTCTCTGAGTGTTTGGGTGGCTGAGCACATTGACAAACCTTCCTAGGCCCCCTTGTACAAGTAGGATGTCCCACTGGTCTCGTAAAAGAATTTTCAACTTTATTCCCTTGACCCTGTGATGGGTGTTGTCTTGCCAACTCCTGAAATGCCTTCAAGCCATCTTTCTTACTGTCTCTAGGCAAAGTCTTTAGCACTTATTTAGGGGAAGTAATGTCTTTAACAAATGTGACTTCCTTAGCCCTAGCTTTACTCCAATCTTTTAAGTCCCAATTTTTAAAATCTTTCTGTTCTGCTTTCTGCTCCTGAATATCACAGCAAACTTAGTTAAAAAATGCCAGCAATATCCATGGCATAATTGAGAAATGATTTGGGCTGCAGTGTCTGAATAATTCTTAGAGTTGTATAAGTCAAAGAAAATATTGGGGCCATAGAACCTAGAAAGGCCATAAAGAATACACACATAATAGATGTTACAGAGATAATAGAGGTTACAAGATGACAGAGGCACAGGGAATGTATGATATCTCTTCATAGAGGTCAAGTCCTTTAGGCTGTTCAGGACATAAGTGTTACACAGTTTATTCTGTTTACACAGTTCATATAGTCAACTGAGGTCATCAAAGGATTTTCAAGGTTCTACAGGTCAAAGAGACTATTCAGACAATTTAAACCTTGCAAGCCCTAGATGCTATGTGGGTCATACATGTTGAGATTTTCAAAGAGGTTATGTAGTTCATAGAGATCCCTCAGCTTATAATAAGTATGCAGGCAATAGAAGTTACTCAGGTTATGGGGGCAATTCAAGTTGTAGAGGATATACTGGTTATAGATGTCTTTTAGGAAATAGAGGAAATAGGACCATACAGGTGTAAGACCCCCAAAAAGGAGACCCTAACTCTGCACCATGGATCGATGGCAACCCCAGTCAACCGCAGGAGGCATCACTTGATGCAAATCACAAGAGGCTTTTATTCCAGCTCGCTGGGACCCAACTCGTGACTCACGCAGGAGTCGAGGAGTCAAGTCTCTAACAGAAAATCTTACAAGTTTACAAAGGCAGAAACCACACATCGGGAGGGGTCACACATGGAAGGGAAAAGGGGAACAAAGCTGCCGGGAAATTCCAAAGAGGGTCTGGGTTTGCTGATGACATACCACATGTTTCACAATGTTTTACAACAGGGCATAGATTCTGGTCAACAGTTTCTGGTAATCTTACATCCTGGAATAGCTTTAAGGGCTTTGTTCCCATCACTGGGAGGAAGACCTTAGGGAGTTGAGATGAAACAGACAGCTTAAAAAAATGTCCATTCTTTCATTCCCCCATTTGCTTTTTTGTAATTTCTAATCATGGACCTTCTGTCTCTATATACTCTTCTCTGAAGCTATTTCCTTGGCAGAGGGACTGGTATTGTTGCCTGAGCATTACTACCTGTACAGCACTTATTAGTTCCCCAGGCTTGTAGGCCTCAGCCAACTGATTCCACACCTCCCTCTGCACAGTCTCAAGGGCTTTTTAATCTGGTGTACAGAGATTGAGAGGAGTAAGATTCTGGGAAAGGAAGGTGTTGTTTGGTAATGAGTGGGGAAATGAGTCCCATAAAGGATTTCAAAAGGAGTTAGCTTGAGGGAGCCAGGGGTATTGTGCACCCAAAAAAAAAAGCAAAAGGAAGGAGGACTGTCCAGTCTTTTATGCCAGTCTCTAAGGAAAATTTAGTCATGACCTCTTTTAAAGTTCTATTCATTCTTTCTACTTGCCCTGAGATTTGGGGCCTACAAGCACAATGTAATTTCCAATTAAGCCCCAGGGTTTTGGTCAGTCACTGACTTACCTGGGAAACAAATGCAGGGCTGTTGTCAGAACCGATTACTTTGGCACCCCGAACCTTGGGAAGATGTCTTCTAGAATTGTTTTGGCCACCACCTGAGCAGTCTCCCTCTTGGTAGGAAAGGCTTCAAACCATCCTGAAAATGTATCTATGAATACTAATAAGTATCTGTATCCATACCTGGCTGGTTTTACCTCAGTAAAGTCCATTTTCCAGTAACTCCCAGGTCGGTCTCCTTGGAGCCGTTTGCTGAGAGGGAGCTCGCTGGGCAGGGCATTCACCATGTGGCAAGACTTGCATTCTTTTACAGTTGTATGTGCAAGCTCCCCGAGATTCATGATGTAATACGGTGAAGACTGGACAAGAGTTCTTATATGTTTTGGGCCCAGATGAGTTAACTTGTGAAGGTGTCTGAGAAAAATGATCACCTGTTTTTCAGGGAGGATTCTTTTTCCTTCTGAGGTTTCCCAGATCCCTTCTGGAGTCTCCAGGCAAAATCCTAATCTGTCCATTTCCTCAAGGTCCAGTTCTGAATATTCAACGTTTCTAATAAAGGGGTATACCACATCCTTAGGGTGAGACCTCGGTTTTTTCTCCTACAAGGATAGGACATTAAGTCCTTGAGCTGCCCGCTTGGCTACCCTGTCAGCCCTTTGGTTCCCTCTGGCAACTTTTGACACCCCTTTTTGGTGTCGGGGCAATGAATAATTGCTACTTTCATAGGAAGTTGAACGGCCTCTAACAGGCTTCAAATTTCTTCTTTATTTTTGATTTCCTTCCCTGCCGAGGTCAGCAGCCCCCGCTGCCAGTAGGTGGCCCCATGGACATGGGCAGTAGCGAAGGCATACCTGCTGTCAGTGTAGATGTTAATATTTTTCCTTCTGCCAACCGCAGAGCCTGAGTCAGAGCTAGTAACTCAACTCTGAGCCAACGTCCCCTCTGGTAGGCTGCTTGTCCAGATAGTTTGTTCATCATCCACTACCGCCAACCCAGCTACCCTTTTACCTTCTATTATGTAGCTGCTTCCATCAGTGAACCAGGTCAGCTGAGCATCTGGTAAGGGCTGGTCTTGGAGGTCCCTTCAGGTCCCTGTTTCTTCTGCTAGTATCTCTTGACAGGTATGCAGCATACTCTTCTGGGTGGACATGTCAGGTAGTAGGGTAGCTGGGTTGAGGATGTCAGGTGGCCCGAACTGGATTCTATCTCCATTCAATAGGAGACTCTGGTAATGCATCATGCGGGCATTGGACAGCCACTGGTCAGGGGGCTGTCAGATGATGCTCTCCAAGGAGTGAGGGGCAATGACTGTTAGCTTTTGTCCCATAGTTTATTTGTCAGCATCTTTCACCAATACTGCCACTGCTGCCACAGACCTCAGAAAGGCAGGCCAGCCACTAGCAACAGGGTCTAGCTTCTTGGAGATGTAGTCTACCGGCCTCTTTCATGGCCCTAGCGGCTGGATCAGCACCCCTTGGGGTACTCCCTTCCTCTCATCCACAAATAGGATGAAGGGCTTTGCTATGTCCGGCAATGCCAGGGCTGGGGCAGACAGTAATGCCTTCTTGATGTCATCAAAGGCCTGCTGCTGGTCATGACCCCACTCAAATGAAGTACCCTCTCTACTCAGAGGATAGAGGGGAGCTGCCAGGGTAGCAAACTCGGGGATCCACAGGAGGCAAAACCCCGCAGTCCCTAAAAATTCTCACACCTGGCGGGGTGAGTGACGAACCGGTATCTGAGTCACAGTTAGTTTTCTGACCTCCGTTACCCATCTTTGCCCCCCTTTGAAGGTGTACCCCAGATATATTACCTCCTTTTGGCATATCTGGGCCTTCTTGGTGGAGGACCGATATCCTAAGTGGGCAAGATCATCTAGCAATAGTCCTGTGCCCCGTTGGCATTCCTCCTCTGTGGCCCCGTCCAGTAGTAAGTCATCTACATACTGCAGAAGTGTTACCTGGGGATGGGTGGCATGGAAGTGGGCTAAATATTGGTGGAGAGCTTCATGGAAGAGGGTCGGGGAATTCTTTAACCTCTGGGGTAATCGGGTCCAAGTCAAATATCCTGTTATTCCAGAGTCAGGGTCCTTCCACTCAAATGCGAAGATGTTTTGGCTGGAAGGGTGTAGTTTCAGGCAGAAGAAAGCATCCTTTAAGCCCAGGACAGTATACCAAATTTGATCCGGGGGAAAAGAGCTCAGCAAGTTGCAAGGGTTAGGTACAGTGGGGTGCATGTCCTGTACTTGCTTGTTTGCTTCTCTTAAGTCCTATACCAGGTGATAGTCTCCAGTGCCAGGCTTTTCAACAGGTAACAGGGTAGTGTTCCATGGTGACTGACACTTAACTAGGATACCTTGCTGAAGGAGGCGCTGGATATGGGGCCTAATTCCTTCCTGGGCCTCTTTAGTCATAGGGCATTGACGTAGAACCACAGGGGTAGATGTGGCCTTAAGCTATATAACTGTGGGTGGTCTTTCTGCGGCTAGTCCTGTTCCAGCCGTTTCGGCCCATGCCCCTGGATACCTGTTCAACCAGTTATTTATGTGACATATTTTTGCTTCCTGTCTCCCAAAAATTCTATGTTCATCATCCAGGTGCATAGTCTGGGCACTAGTTATTCTCTTGCTTTGGGTCATCTCTGGGCCACTAGGGGTGAAAGTAATCTGCGCTTCCATTTTGGCTAGGGGATCTCTCCAAAGTACAGGTGCAGGGCACTCGGGGATGATTAGAAATGAGTGGGTTACCCGTCATGTTCCTAAGTCTACCGTTCTTTGGGTAGTCCATGAGTACTGCTGGTGCCCTGTAACTCCAATGACCCATGATTTCTGTGGGAGATGGGCCCAGATGGTTCAAGTAGGACCAAATGTTGAGCCCCAGTATCTACTAAGAACTCAACTGGCTTCCCCTCCACCTCTAGTGTTACCCTAGGCTCAGGGAGGGGTTCCGAGACCTTCCGCACTAATCTTCTTCTTCTTCTAGGGCTAATACTTTCTTGGAGGGCCCACTCTTCTTCTTAGGACACTCTCTCACCCAGTGACCTCTCTCCTTGCAGTAGGCACACTGATCCTTGTCTAATGGACTGTGGTTGCCCAGGTTACCTGACCCCTTTTTTAAGCCCTGCCTTGTGTTTGTTCCTGGGCTTTCTCACCTACTACTGTGGCCAAAATCTGTGTTAGGTTCTTCTCCTGCTTATGATTCCTTTTGTTTTCTCTTTCCTCTCTCTCCTTTTCTTTCCTTTGCTCCTTCTCTTCCTCAATTTCCGTCTTATGATACACTTTCTCTGCCTCCTTAACTAAATCCTGTACAGTATAATCGTGGAACCCTTCTATTCTCTGCAATGTTCTCTTAATATCTATTGCTGTTTGCCCTATAAAAGCCATGGCCCCAGAGAAGCCCTTTGCCCCTCAGAGGTAGGGTCAAACGAGGTGTAGCGCATGGAAGCTTCCATTAAGCGCTTGAGAAATACTGACAGGGGTTCCGTGGCCCCCTGGATAACCTCTCTTACCTTAGCCAAATTAGTGGGGTGTCTTGCTGCCCCAAGGATTTCAGCCACTAGAGTCTGGGGATAGACTGTCAGTTGCTCCCTACCTTCTGTTGTGTTGAAGTCCCAGTCAGGCCTGGAGAGGGGGAAGGTAGTCTCAATGATGTTGGGGAACTGGGTGGGTTGTCCATCTGTTCCTGGTACATTTCTTCCTTGCCTCCAATAAAATCCTCTCCCTCTCTCTGAGTAGTGAAAAGGGTCTGCAGTAGCTGCTGGCAATCATCCCATGTGGGCTGATGAGAGAACATTAAAGACTCCACCAGCCCGTTAAGCACTGGGGGTCTCTGAAAAGGGAGGGATGATTACTTTTCCAGTTATACAAGTCTGTGGAGGAAAAGGCCAGTACTGGAGGGGCTGAAGAAGAGCCGGTCCACCATCTGTTGCCACTGGTGGGGGCCAATAAGCCCTTAAGGGAAGGGCAATGGTGGTGTTGGGAGTTATTCTGCGGCAGCTCCTAGTACCCCATTCAGGCCCCGTGGTGCTCTGTGTAGGCCCCAGCAAAGACACGTTAGGTGGAGCAGAGGGGGTGACTGCAGGGGCTGGTGGTTCTTCTGGCTCTTCCTGACCCCCTACGGGAACTGAGGTGGGAAGGTATGGGGGAGGTGAGTCAAGGAGAAGGTGGTCAGCCTGGGTTTTGGAATAAATCTTCCTGGAGGGGTCTGAGTGACTGGATTTCCCCCCAGAACTGGGAGATTGGGCAGCTAGGATTCATGTGCCTGGCCGGGGCTTGGGTTTTGCAATGGAAAGTCGAATCCAGGGGGGTGGATTTTGCACCAGATCCTGCCAGACCACGATGTAGGGCTGCTGATTTGGATGTGCTCCAGGTTCCTTCTGAAAAACAATCTCTTTAACAGCAAGAATGACAGATAGATTAAAGGTCCCTTCTGTTGGCCATCCTACATTAAAAACAGGCCATTCTGAGGAGCAGAAGGTCAGCCATGGGCCTTTCTTGATCTCAACTGATAGGTCGCAACCTCTTCCCTTAACTTCAGCTCAATGGTCTAATGTCAGACTAAGAGGGGTTGTAACAGTCTGTCCCATCGTCAGTTCGTCCATTGTTAGAAAACACAAACAACAAAAATGCTACAGACAGGAGGACCCACTTACTCCATCTTGTCCGCCACAAACATGCAAACAGAATCAGACGGGCGCGATCTTGACAATCTCTGATCCAACAATTGAACCGGATCAGCACCCCTACCATAGGAGACTACCAGGCATCCCTGGCTCTCCTCTACCCTTGGGGCATCCCCCAGGGCTGCAACCTGTGGCCCTCCAGGCACGTCTACCAACCACTGTTCGGCCACTCTCATGAGTCACCAAATGGCTGTGAAACCAAAAGCACACTCACAGGACCAGACCAACTAACAAAACACAAGACAAAGACAGACAACCTCAGGGTACCCCTTCTTACCTCCAAGGTCAACTCTGTGGATGAGGGGGGCCATCAGATCCCGGATGAGCCCCCAAATGTAAGACCCCCAAAAAGGAGACCCTAACTCTGTCCATGGATCGACAGCAACCCCAATCAACCACAGGAGGTGTCATTTGATGCAAACTGCAAGAGGCTTTTATTCCAGCGCACTGGGACCCAACTCGTGACTCATGCAGGAGTCAAGGAGTCAAGTCCCTAGCAGAAAATCTTACAAGTTTATAAAGGCAGAAACCACACATCAGGAGGGGTCGCACATGGAAGGGAAAAGGGGAGCAAAGCCGCCGGGAAATTCCAAAGAGGGTCTGGGTTTGCTGATAACATACAACATGTTTCACAATGTTTTACATCAGGGCATAGATTCTGGTCAACAGTTTCTGGTAATCTTATATCCTGGAACAGCTTTAAGGGCTTTGTTCCCATCACTGGGAGGGAGATCTTAGGGAGTTGAGATAAAACAGACAGCTTAAAAAAAATGTCCATTCTTTCACAGGCAACACATTGAATAGTAGCTTCTAAGTTCATTTAGGCCATTAAGGTCACAGATGATACTCTAGTCTTATAGGCTCCTGAGGTTATAAAATATATGCAGATATAAAAGGTATTAGTAATAGAGTACACTCAGAACATAAAATCTTCATAAACAAAAGATCTTCAGATCAAGAGGGTGTGCAGGTAATAGAGATCATTCAGACAAAAGAGGATATGCAAGTCATAGAAGCTATGCAAGGAATAGAGGTTATGTTGGTCTAGAAGTTATGGAACTCATAGGGCTACTAAGGTTATTTAAGTTGCTCAGGTCATAGCAACTACTCAGCTCATAGTGTGACCTTTGAAGTTATCAAGGCTACTCAGGCTATAACTATAGCATAAGTCATATAGGCTACTCAGGCCAAAGAAGTTAAAGAGATTACAGAGTCTATACAGGTTACAAACACTATGCATATCACAGATGTTATACCAGTTATAGATACTACTCTGTACCAAGAACCAGCATATTCATAAAGTATTCTCATTCCACAGAAGCAGACATGTCAAAAAAACCAATTATGAGTCATTCTCTGACCCAGGGCCAAAGAAGGGGAAACCCTTTTCACCTGTAGATGCATATGTCTACTTCACAAATGTTTCAGATTCAAACAGAAACTCTTCCCACAAATCCTTTCATGCTACTGGAAGGAATGTGTGGATAGATATGATTACTACTAAGGATGCTCATGTAAAGTCTCTCTGGGGAAGTCTATAATGAAAGGGGAAATGCAGGATTTGTTTACACTATCATCACAGCATGTTTACTTATTACTGAAAATAGACCAAAGTTAACCCTTTTTTAAATGAGCAGCCAATCACAGGGTTATTGGAAACCAGTGCTGATGTTGAAGCCAGAATTGGAGACAGGAAGTTAGTGTAGAAATAGGGAAGTGGGTCAGATGATGGAAATGGGGCCCATGAGAGCCATCTGCCTCTAGAAGTTGGAGACTGCCTGGGAGAATGGAATGTCAAGGACCTGCAGAGCTCATTGATTACCCGAATTAACCTGCCCTTGTCAAGGACAACAGGCAAGGATATGCTAATTAATGCACCCTGGGCCCTTACCTGCCTGAATCACCTTGGCCCTCACCCTGCCCATCACTTCTCACATTATGCAAAACCAGGCCTAATTACATGGAAAGGAAGGAAAGAGATAAGGGGGAAAGAATGGAAGAAAAAAACCTATAAAAAGGACAAGATTTACTCAGTTCGATGGATTCCGCTTTTGGGTCCCCTTCTTCCATCCAGAAGTCTGCTTTTACTTTTCTTTAGTAAACCTTCTTACTTTCTATTCTATGCTTGCCTTGGCGTGCTTCTCTGGAGTTATACTCCAACACCTGAGGAAGCAGGACTCTCACCAGTAAACAGCGCTATCAATGTTGAAAATTTATCTCTCTCAATATGGCCTCATGTATGGCCCTTACGAAGGGCCACCCTGGGGCATAGGAGGCAATAATGTACAAGTGTCTATATGTTCTCTATGGTTACAATGCTCTGCCCCTTCCTCTTCCAACCCACAGCAAGTTATTACTCATATTCAACTGTACATACACAATTGCAAATGTCTGTCCAATTGCCTTTTCTGTAGGGACCTCTGTGGTTCTGAATCCCTTGACATGAAAATGAAAGGTTACCACTCCTGTCTTGGTAGAAAAAATGGCCATTGTCTAAAGAAAAGTTGGAAATCCTGGAGGTCCTCATTCAAGAACAGTTATAATTAGGACATATTGAACACTCTACCAATCCATGGAATTACACCCATTTTTGTCATAAAGAATAAATCAGGGAAAGGAAGATTATTGTAAAATTTAATGTAAATTAATAAATGTGTACAACCTATGGGTTCACTTCAATGTGGATTGCCTAACTCTAATCCCTCAGGATATTTTCTTCTATGTAATAGACATAAAAGATTTTTTTTTTACTACTCCTATCTTTTCTGATGATTGAGGTAAATTTGCATTCACAGTCCCTGTATTCAATTATCATAAGCCTGTTGATAGATAGCAATGGACATTTCTTCCTCAAGGTATGTTAAATAGCCCAACATTATGTCAACATTTTGTGAATAAGGCTCTTCAGCCTTTCTGACAATTATTCACACTTATTCTTGTTTATCATTATATGGATGATATTTTCATTGCTGGGCCAATACTTAACAGAAGATTCTTTAACTAAATCGCAACACATTGTATTACAACCTGGCCTCCATATGGCCACAGAAAAAAATCCAATTAACTATTTGGGACACAAAATACTCCAATGTTACTCATATTCCAAAATTGACTTGTCCTTCCTCATTTTTCTTAGTTCATTTGCATTAATTTTTAGGGCATTTAAATTGGGCCCAACCACATATTCCTTTAACTACTGATATATTGTCATCCTTTTTTCAGATGTTAAAAAAGCAACATAATCCCACTAGCTTATTCCAATTAACTCCTGCACTGCCTACAGCTCTTTGGTGTGTTACTGAGAAATTATCTACAGGCCTTATAGATAGACTCCCAACACTCAATGTTCCTTTGTCTCTAAAAATCTTTACTGGAAAGACTTATGCCTTCATTGCAGTTGTTACCATTTATAATCAAGGCTTGAGTATAATAGTGTGGTTATACTCTCCTCAATTTTCAGGAAGAAATGTTCTCCCTTATGCTGATATGTATGCTCAATTGATCTCAGATTGTCGCAATTGCATTTTATCACTTACATCTGTCTCTTATGTTTGATCTTATAGGAAAAGATGTTCATGTACTTTATTTTATAGAAAGATTTTACATTTACAATATATACAATTTTCTTTATCAAGCTATCTTAACTGATTTTTTAGCTCCTATTACTTTCCATGCACTTTTGGATGAACACCTTTCCTTATTGTGTCAAGTCTCTCATGCTCCTTGTATAATATTCTCTATTCTGATTTTAAATGGGATAACTGTCCTTACTGATGGAGGAAAACAATGGGGTGTAATATTTATATTCATTGATGAAAAAAGGACAGATTTTTGCACATTGCCTCAAGCTTCTCCTCAGGGGGGCAAATTAACTGCAATTACTTTAGCTCTTTGTATGTTTTCCATTGCCTTAAACATCATTACAGATTCTCAGTATATAGGCAAACTGATGCCTCATATTTTCTCTGCAATTTTGTCACCTTATTTGGACTCTTCATTTGCTATGCCTGTTTATCACTCTTCAATCTCTTTTACAGGATCATACAGCTCCAATATTTCTTGCTCACATAAGTAGCCACACTAAGATTCCTGGACCAATCACTGAAGGAAATGCTCATGTTGATGGTACTATGAAATCCTTTTATTCCCTTTGCAGGTGCTGTGGAATCACACAATTCTTTTTATCAAAATGCTCATTCTTTAATGAAAGCCTTTTCTATTTCCTCTCAACAGACCTGTTTCATCATTAATAATTTATCTTATTTCATACCCTTTTGTTCTACTTGAGAAACCATAAACCCTCGAGGTTTAGATTCTAATGGACTTTGGCAAATGGATGTAACTCATTTTCCTCCTTTCTACCCCTACTCTTTCTTACATGTGACCATAGATACATCCTCCAATGCACATTGTTCAGAGAAGGTCTCAGCCTCTATCTATCTTGTGCTCCTCTTCATTGCCACCAAGGTAAACATCATCATTTAAAAACTGACAATTCCCATGCTTATACTTCTAGCACATTTGCTCATTTTTGTAATCAATAAAATATAATTTATCCTGTGGAATTCCCCACAATCCTACTGAACAGACATTAGTTGAACATGCACACCACTTAAAATGTGCCTTTAAAAAAATCTAATAAAGGGGACCTAACCTCATTCATGTTAATAATGCTCTCAATATTGCCTTGTTCACAGTGAATTCTGTTAATGTAGAATGTGAGATAATACACATAACTGCTCCTCTGCCTTGAACAGACACTTCGCCTCTAAGGAACCGCTACCAAATATTTATGTAAATTATAGAATTCCACAAAGCCCTACATGGAAAACCCTTTATCTTTGATTAAATGAGGAAGAAATATGCTGCTCCTCTACTTCTACATTTCCTGTCTGGATTTCAGGTGTGTGAGACCCATCAATCATCATGAGTTGGCATCAAGTAATTCACAATCTGATTACCAAATTCCATTTGATCCTGGATGGAGTGGACTCTGATTAAAAGAAAGAAACTCCAAAAAGGACAAGAGGCCCTAGGGGCCCCTGATCTTCTAATTATCTAGTGACCTGGGGAGATATAAATATTTTAACCAAATCTGCTCAACAATTGCTAGGCCAGATGAGTTTAGAATGTGTCCTGAAAATTTTGGTTACACCTCTCTTTGTAAAACTTACCCAAATTTTCACAAGTATGCTGGCCATTATTGTGTTATTTCTCTGTTGTATTCCTGTTTGTTGGTGGTGCCCTGTACATAAAACTGTTCCGTCTTTGGTTTCTTGCAGTCATTATAACTTTTGGGTTCACTTAGCAGAAATTGTTAGTTCTTCTGAAATTTGATTTCACCAAAATGTAGATATGGGAAGCATACTGGGATCTGTTCTTTTCATGTGGTGCTTAAATATCTAACTGTATTTCAAGTAATAGGTTTCATGGAACTCATTTTTGTTTAAGCAGATTAACAGCATTTCTCCCCTCTCTTCAGGATTTTAAAGGTCACCATCCAGCTCAACAATTACATAAAAGGGCTATAAACTTAGATAAAGATTGTGATGATTTGGTTAATCTATTGACTAAAGCAGAATTTGAGGCTTTAAAATTCTCCTTAGTTGGTATTCCTTCCCTAGAAGTAGGAGCTTATAAACAGACAATGAGGCTTACCTGTGCTATGGTAAAAAATATAAATTACACATCAAGGGCAATTACTATGCTAATGAGGAGCAAAAAGAACACCATCAAGCTATTCTTGATAATAGGACTTCTATTGATTATTTGCTGTTGTTACATCATAAGGGATGCCATAAATTTAATAACCTGTGCTGTTTCAATCTAACTGATAACAATTTCATTCAAAAGGAATTAGATAATCTTAAAGACATTGTATAGAAGATGCAACAATATGATGGAGGTTGGGATTGATTAGATTGGAAAACCTCATGGCTACCAAATTTTACATGGTTCAAACAGCTTTTCATTGGAGGATGTTTATGGACACTTACCTTATTATATTGTGCTTGTTTTTCCAATGTCTGCCTTACTTTCTCCCTCCACCTTCTTTAAACAAAAGACAAGTATATCTATTCAAAAAGTCACACAAAACAAAAGCTTGGAATTGTAGAGATTCAGACCATGAGAAATTACAGAGGAGCATAAGTTCTTTGAATGAGTACACACCTCAGATTATGAAGACCTCTGTTTCTCTGACTTAGAAACATTCTGCAACTCCTTTGTCCTTGAGCTGTTATCTTCTTATGAAAACATTTGGTACTAGTGGACTCTGAGAAGCAAGCAAGTTATATGATCTGCACATGCACAAACTAACTACACTAATGTAACCTGATATATCCCTGGAGTAGAAAATAAAATTGAATTGGCTGTCCCACAGAAAGCCAATCCTTATTGTATGCCATTCTGTATGGTTGCCTCTTTATTTTTTCACCGCTTAGCCCTTAAAATCTCAGTTGTGTAGGGAGGGCTCCTTGAAGTAAAGTTAAGCAGAACACACTAAATTTTTTTGGAAGGGATTATACAGGAAACCTCTCAGGGGTTTGGGGATACTCAAAGAAGTATCACAAGAATCTGAGTTTTATAGCTTTGGCCTTTGAATGAATGCACAAGGATTTTTGATAAATGGTATTTGCTACCTGAGATGCATACATAGACTTTTTTTGAGATTTTTTGAAAGGGCACTTTGAACTTTGTCTGGAGGACTCTTCATTGGGGTGTATAGGGAAGGTACACTTAAGTGAGTATTAACCACCGAGGTGTATAGGTATATTATTCTAAAGTGAGTAAGGAGAGATCTCTGAGATTAATGAGGAGAAAAAACTGAGATTTTTCATGGATGGCTCTATGAGGCGTGTAACAGAGCCCTCTGGATTGTAAAAGTAGGGCAATCTGAGAAATGTAGAGAGGCACTGTGTGGTGTTATTCTCTGAGTTGTATATGGATTGCTTAATGATGTGTGTAGGAAGGGTTTCTCAGGTGTGAATGGATGGTCCTCTGAGTTGTGTAGGAAGGGTACTTGATGTAAGTTGGGAGGGCTTTCTGAGATGTGCAGTTAGGTGTCTGTGTGGAGTGTGCAAAGGGAAGAAATCTCTGAGGTTTGTTGTTCAGGCTCTCTGAGGTCTATAGGTAGATCTCCATTAGGTGTGCAGAAGGTATATATGAGGTGATATAAAGCACTTTTACCTTTGTAGTAGTGAAATCTCTGTTGTGTAGTGAGGGCCCTCTGAAGTAAATAAAGATATCCATCTGATATGAGTAGGGAAACACACTAAGGTGTCTTTTAGAACAGTAAAGGGAATCTCTGAGGTGTGTAGGTAAAACCCTCAAAGGTGAGTAGGGACAGCTTTTTAAAGAGTAGGGCAGTCTATCTGAGATATGTGGGTAGGGTTTGTTGAGGTGTGTAGCACAAGTCTTCTGAGGTTTGAATTAATATCTCTGGCATTTTTAGGGAGTACACTCTTGGGTGAATAAAGAGGGCTTTCTGAGTTGTTTAGGTGTTGTTCAATGAAGTGTGGAGGAAGTGTCCTTAAGGTGTGTAAGGATGGAATTGAGTTATTTATGAAGGATTCTTGATATGAGTAGAGAGGAAATTTTCAGATGTGTAGGGAAGTGTGTTTGAGGTGTGTAGGAAAGGTTATCTGAGGTGTGAAGGTGGGTTCTCTTCATTTTATAAGAAGCCCTCTATGAGGTATGATGGGAGGACCCTCTGAAGGGTGTAGGAGGGTTTTATGAGTTTTTTAGAAGGGCTTATTGACATGAGTGGGAGTGATCAATTAAGTACACCTCATTGTGGTGTGTATAGGAGGCCAGTCAAAATAGCTTTATGATGAGTGTAGTGAGGGTTTTCTGATGTTAGTAGAAGGGCTCTCTGAGGTGTTTAGAGAGTGCTTAAAAAGAAGTATAATGAGTACTCACTTAGGTCTGTAGGGATGTCTCCCTGAGGTGTGCAGGTAATTCTGTTGAGATGAGTAGTGAGGGCTTTCTTCATTGGCCCAGGAGGGCACTCTGAGATGGATAGGGAGGGTTCTCTGATTTTTGTATGATGCAAATTCCAAGCTGTTAGTATATAATTAGTTGGGGGCAGGCTTTCAAAGCAGTACAGTTTGTACTCTCTGAGTTACATAGTAACAATTCTCTGAGGTGTGTAGGGACTACTGTTGAGGTGAGTATGGTGGTACACTTTGATTTATATGAAGGGTATACTGAGGTATGCAGAGCAGGCTTTCTGACTTTGGTAGCATGCTGCCTCTTACCTGTGTTGTGTGAGTTCTATGAGGCATGTAGGATAGTTCTATGATATGGGTTAGATAGGTATAAGACATGAGTTTGAAGGTCTTAGATGAGTTTGGAGGGATCACTCAGATGTATAGATAGTGTGTGCTGAGTTGAGTAGAAAGGGCTCAGTGAGTTATTTGCAGGGCCTTTTGAAGTGAGTAGTGAGAGCTCTCTTAGATAAGTAAGGAGGACAAATATATGCAGAAGGGAGGGCCCCATGTGGTGTGGAGGCAATCTATATAGTCTGAAGTTAGAACTTGCTATAAAGAGTAGAATGGACTCTCTGAGATTTGTTGTGTGGGTACCCTGAGGTGTGTAGTGAGGGCTCATTGAAATGCAGAGGGATGGCACTCTGGTGAGTTTATGGAGGAAAGTCTGTTATTTGTGCAGAGGGATCTATTCAGGGAATAGGGGGACTATATGACTCAGTAGAAATGCTATCTCAGTTGTATAGGGAGCGTCCTCTGAAGTGAATAGTGAAATGTCTCTG
This sequence comes from Sciurus vulgaris, assembly GCF_902686455.1. Taxonomy (NCBI): domain Eukaryota; kingdom Metazoa; phylum Chordata; class Mammalia; order Rodentia; family Sciuridae; genus Sciurus; species Sciurus vulgaris. The sequence continues at coordinate 10,347,898 of NW_027632956.1, read as the reverse complement.
ATATGAGTAAGGAGAACATTCTAAATTTTGATGGGAGAGATTCTTGAGGATAGTAGAGAGAATCTCTGAGGTGTTTTTGGAGACACTCAGAAGAGTATCATGGAAACTCTGATATTTGTAGTTATGGCCCTCAGTTGAATATGGAGGAATTTGGTGAGTAGTGAGGGCTACATGAGATGTCTATGTAATTTTTTCTTGAGATTTTTTGAAAGGGCATTCTGATATTTGTATGGAAGTCTCCCTGAGATTTGTAGGGAGGACTTTTAATTGCAACATATATGGAGGGGGCTCTGAGGTAAGTGTCAAGAATTTGCTGAGGTGTTTATTGATGGAACTCTAAGGTGAATAAGGATAAATCTCTGAGATGAATAAGGAAAACAAACTGAACTATGAAAGGAGGGTTCTAGGATGAGTGTAACAGGGGCCTCTGAATTTTGAAAGTAGGGCATTCTGAGGTGTGTAGAGGTCCAGTGTTTGGTGTGTAGCATCAGTTCTTTGAGTTGTATGGGGTTGGTAATTGTGTGTAGGAAGGGTTTCTAAGGTGTGTATGGGTGCCCTCTGAATTGTGTAGAAAGTATACTTTATGTGAGTAGGTAGGGCCCTGAGCTGTGTGCAGAGGTGACTGTGAAGTGTACAGGAAGGGATCTCTTAGATGTGAAAGAAGGGCTTTCTCTGATTTGTGGTACACCTGCTCTGAAGTGTGTAAGGAGGTCTTTATTTGGTGTCCAGGAGGAATCTATGAGGGATGTAAGAGAACTTTTGCCTGCATACAAGTGATATCTCTGTTGTTTAGTTAGGGCCCTCTGCAGTGATTAGGTGAATCAATTTGATATGACTAGATAGAACATACTCATGTGTAATCGGAGGATGTGTAATTGAGGATAGTAGAGGAGTCACCAAAGTATTTAGGGTAGTCATTCAATAGAGTATCCCAAGGGCTCTCTGAGGTGTGTCACTCCAACCTTCAGAGGTGAGCAGGGAGAGCATTTTGGTGAGTAGTGTGTAGTGTGTTCTATCTGAGTTCTGGAGGAATTTGATTTGCTGAAGTTTGTAACATGGACATTGTGAGGTTTGAATTAACATGTCACTGGCATTTGTAGGGAGTACTCTCTAGGATGTAGAGGGAGGGACTTCTGAGTTGTTTAAGTGTTGCTCAATGAAGTGTGGAAGAAGTGTCCCAAAGTGTGTAAGAGTGGAATTTTGAATTGTGTATGTAGGATTCCTGATGTGAGTAGGTAGGAATTACTTAAATGTGGATGGAAGTGAGTTTGAGGTGTGTAGGAATGGTTCTCTGAGGTATAAAGGCAGATTCTCTTTGTTGTGTAGGGAGTGCTCTCTGAAGGGTGTATGAAGGCTTTATGAGGTTTGTAGAAAGACTGGTGAGTGTAAGTGTTAAGTGAGTAAAAGGGCTATTTGCTATGTAAAGAAAAGACCTCTGAGGTGAGTCAAAAGTGTTCTCTGAGGTTTGTAGTGTAGGCTCTCTGAGGTGTTTAGAGTAGGCTTGCAAAGAAGTATAACTAGTATAAAGGGGCTTTGCACACTTGCTGTCCAGCATCTATAAAGTGTGGTTAATCCTGCCTGAGATTGGTTATGGTGGGGAGGGTTCCTCTCAAGATCTGTCTCTGAGGCCCCAGTCACAACACTATTCCTTGGGTACCAAAAATCCCACCACTGCTTGCTGTGTTCCTTCTGTAGGATAAGCCAAACCTCAGTCACCTGCTATTCCTAGCACAAAGGGTGGAGCCTGGGGTTTGCCTATTCATTCTCTAAAGTACCTCCCAACTGACCACTCTTGAGGCAGAAGCCCTCATTTTGACCCAAAGTCCATTCAATTCAATCTTGGAAGTCACTCCTCTTTTTTATCTGGCTGGATATTATTATACTAACAGAAGGCCAGAAGTGTGTCATCAATAACATTCTCTGCCCCTCATGTGCCTAAATGCATACTGGCTAGAATAACTCCCTAACAATAATAGAAGGTCAGAATGTCTGGGTCCTTTTACAGATTTATAAATAATAGGCCAAGTGCCTGACAATGGTAGGTGCTTCACATACATTTGAGACATGAATGAACATAACCACTTATAGCCTAGCTATCTCAGGTGCAGGACCTACTATGTCCACATAAGAGGTCTCCATTGTATTTACATTCAGGTCAGGAACCCTCCTAAATTCAGGCCACAAACTCCTTCCCAAATGTGGAAACTCTTTCCTGAGGTTTCAGAGCAGCATGGCCTAAGGCAGAGAATTTCCTTACAGGGGAGGAGATAGCCCACAGGGAAGACCAGAGCAGTTGACAATGTGCTCTATGAGACAAGGCCTGAGGCAAACACTCCTAGGGTTCATCTTACTTGGTTTTCTAAACAACCAGGCTTCTTGCTCTTTTGAAAACCCTCCTTTCCAGAGATGACTGAAGTTCAGAGTGATACCCAGCTGTCCAAAACCAAACCAGGAGATGGTCATGTTCCAGGTATTGGAGGTAGTACAAACCATTTACATAGCAGCTCCAGCATCTTCTTGGCACTGGCCTAATTTTGACATGAATACAAAAATCCATGGACATATGTGGTTTCCCTTTCTGCAGGCCAGGTGCAGGTAATCTACAAGATCCTGCAGGATGAGTGCTGGGAACATTTTAAAGATACAGGACACAGCCAATGATTAATCTATGGCTTCTTCTTCCTAGGTTGGGGAATCCAAAAGTGATATTTTAACAGAGAAATAGTAGTAAGAGTGTCAAGGGAAAACAGAACAAAAAATTTTTCCTTCATATTCTCAGGGGATATCACACACGCACACATACACACACACACACACACACGCACACAAATATATACATACACCACGCATGCACAAGCACACACACACACACACACACACACACACACACACACAAACCCCTGTTTAGTGTGGGGTTATCAAAATGGAAATCTGAGTGGTCAGCTAGACTCCACTCACTTGCAATGGCCTCTTCTGTCTCACCTGTAATCTCCTTGGGAAAAATCACCATAGTTGTTGGAACCCCAGCATTGATCTAGTGCTTCCACACTCAGAAAAGATCCCTACTCATAGTTTTCCAATACTTGAGCATCCACAGATCAGCAGGCAATGAGAACTCATGGCTCTGAACTTGCTGTCTCAACAAAAATGAGCGGAATAGGACTATATCTGGACTGTGAGTGCCTAGCTACTGGATTCCAGGTTTGTGAGTTCCATTGCCAAGGAAATGAGGTCACTCCTTTGGGGAATCTTTACCTGAGGCCATTTCTCATGTAAGATATTTCCAAAGGTCCCATGCAACATAGGCTGCTCTCATCTTCCCATGACACATGTATAAGTGGAAAAAGTTACACCAACATACACTGGATCAGTTACCCAAACAGGTCTAGTGTAGCAAGCTCTCCTGGTTTGAGGAGACAGCTTGGTTCAGACCCATCCCCTATTTCTGCCCATGTGTGTGGTCCTGAAGAAGCCAATATGCATTGCAGGGCCTTAATAGCTTCCCCACATCTCCAGGGATTATTCTAGCATCTGCTTTTGAAATTGTCAGCAGAGGTATGAGCCCATGCCTAAATGTACTCCATGGGGAAACCTAAAACTAGAGTCATGTGTTGCAATGCAGAAACATACACTTAGAAAAACAGGAAGGTAAAGAACAGAGGATGACATGCAAATCTACTATGATATGAGTTCCACAGTGAAAGAAAGTAAGTGAGTTCCTTTCTTGGCCATGTTTCCACTCTGCACCAATGGAGGTTTTGATGATTGATTTACAGAGATAGCCTATCCATGATATAGACCTGAAAATGTTTTTTGTGTAATGTATAATTGTCTAAATTTCTCTTCCCATTGTATAATGTGGTTATACTACAATGGATTGCAACCCCCACAGCATCCCGGTGCCAAAGGCTTGTAGCTCTCTACCCTTTTAGTGAATCTACATCAGCATCTGGTTTCAAAGAAACAGATATCAGCAAGGGTCATGAGATTTCACTTTGAAGGTGGAGTGATGGAAAGTCTTGTTTCTATCTGGTTGCATACACTACAGCATAAAGCACTGTTGGAATTCTACAGCTTTGTAGAAAAATTTGGTGTGGCAGCTGGCAGATGCTGGGGGACACTTTGAAATGGCAAGGAGCTGGAATTTCTGTACTTCCATTTCTAAGTGCCCCATGTAGGTGAAAATATTTTGGTTATAAAATTCACTGATGCACATGTTATATCAAGAAGCAAGGATGGTGTTAATTGGCCAAGAGTTTGCCCAATAGCATCATCATAACTATAGGATAGGACTTCATTTTCTCCATGTGTTTAGGGAAAGACTACATTGCTTCTCTCAGAGTAGTACCAAGCCACATCCTTTTTTTGTGTGTGTAGTTGAAGGCAGAATTTTATCCTATACTTCCAACTAAAAATTTGGAAAGAAGGCCCCAGCAGTAAAAACAAAGAAGCATCTCAGAAGAAAATATTGTTTAAATACCTAAGGCTACAAGAGCAGAGAGGACAGACAATATACTTTTGAGAACTGAATAGAGAATATGAGACCACTCCTTGTGTTATGGGTCACAACTTAAGAACATACCGATCACGACTATAAGTCCAAATTTGAAAGTCTTTATTAAGCTGGCTGGCTGACTGTCTCACACAATGCCCCAAAAAATGGCTATTGGGAGAACAGCCCTGATCACAGTGTTGTAGGTGATTTTATACGAATGAACACACTAATCATAAGTGTCTGTTTCTATGATTTTAAATTACACATTAATATCATGAGATCATGGATAGAGGGGGAAATCAAAATGACCCTTAGCTAGGTACAAACTAAAGAATGGTTACTAACATCCACACAGTCACTGTTCACATGATACATTGCTAAGGAGCAATAGGAATCAAATGAGAGCAATTTTTCTTTACATAGAATTATCATTCTGTATTGTTAAGCTGTCACACTAAGTAACTGATGATGGGCACAGAGGCAGGGTATTCCCATAGGAGAAGCTTATTTCCTACATAACATGGACTCTCAGAGCAAAACAGAGTCTGTTTAGTCATTTTCCTTATACTCTGTCCTACAACGTTCTTATGGAGCCAGATCTATCAGCCCATCACATTTCCCACTGGTTTTTTGTACATAATCAAATCATTGATTAATTAGTTAATATTTTTTTCAGTCTTATCTTTAGATGGTTGTTGGGGTCTCTGTGGGCTGTCCATTTTTCTGTTCTCCTAACTGAGATGTGTTGAGTCTATATTGTGAATAAGGTTCCTTCCATTTCAGTTGGGTGTTAGTTCTTTATGGAGCAATTTTATGTAGACATAGTCTTCTGACTGAATTGGGTGTTGGAAATTAGGGTCTCTTGGGGCTGGTTCTCTCATAAGTTGAACCTGTTAGAAAGACTTAACAACAGGTTAGAACAGGAGCAGGTTCTTGGTAAGGGTGGAGAAAGGGCTCTGAAAGCATTAACATTTTAATCTCTCAGAGGTTATTTGCCTCCAAATTTCTGTACCCAATCTGGCCCTTATTTTTGTGATTTAACCCAATTTACCTATCTATATTGACTGTCTTTTAAAAATTTTTATTATTACACCTCTAATTGTAGGTACATTTTACTGCTGTAAGGAAAAAGGACAATAACCACTCTTCCTCATTCAAGCTGAGAGGGGGCAATATGGGGTGGGGCAAGCAGTAAAATTTACTTTTTAGAAATTGGAGTTTTCTAGTGGTAAAAGTCTTGTTTTATGAAAGTAAAAAGCATGAGTACAAAATAAATAGCATCTGGAACATGTCAATGAATATCACGAAGCTGATACAAATTAATAATCTCTTACCAGGAAGTGGAAGAGCTGAGATGTTGTTTACATAAAAAGACTTAACAAAGTTTAACAATGCTAGAGAGGATGAGGCCTTAATTGCAAATCTTAACACTGTCAGAGTTATCAGGAATATAAACACATTTAGTTGTTACTTACTGTCATATGATTTTTGTAAAATATCTTTATACTTCCATGATCTTTTGTTTAGTAGAGATCCCTTTATTTTTGTTACAAAGGGCTAGAGAATCATACTAGCAAACAAGATTAAGTCTACCTATATCAGAGGTTAGAAAGATCTGTAGGCCTTAAACTGACTGAAAATTTATAACTCTGGTAGTTTATTTTGATAATTATCAGGCATTTTTGTCAAAGATATTTTGGTCACCTTTAGTTTTCCTTATTATTGGGGGTCTAACACAAGTGTACATCTCAACTTACATTAAAATAACTATTGTATAGTTTTTAAAATGTCCAGAAATGACTGTGTTTTAGTTTTAACGGTTTTTGCTTGGTGTTTAAGGTCAAGATGTTCAAACTGACCTTGTTCCTATCTGCTGTTTAGAGTCAGCTGAATTCCCACAGGGATCACAGTTGGGAAACTTGATAAAAGCTTCTTAACTCCTTTAGTGCCATTCGCTAGGTAGGGTCTCCTTGATGAGGTGGCTTCCTTTGGAAGTATTAGGGATGTCTCCCTTTTTCAAGGATTCTCCTCTGCAGCAGGTGCACTGATTGACTTCTTATCCTCTAGTGGCCTCGTCAGTCTCCTTGGTTGGAAGTTTTTGTGGCCCAGAGTTGCAAAGCTCCTTAGAGAAATTCTCTTGTTCCCTGGATTTAGGCTGACTTTGAGGGCAAGAACCAAATATTGATTTTCTCAACCCCTTTATTTTAATCTCAATCTTTAAGTTTTGATCTTAAACATCCAGCAAGTCAGTTTCACCAATCATATAAGAGTACTGGGTTTTAACTTTAATGTCTATGACTTTATAGTTATTTACCAACTTTTATTAAACTGGGGTCTACATTATCTGTCCTAATGGTGATGGCTTATTATCTCATATTAATTTAGATTGTTCTTGAAGAAGTACCTCTGTAAAACATTAATCGGTCAACAGTTATAGAGTTTATAAGGAAAATACAAAATGCAATTAACAACAGTAAAAACATATTTAGTTGTGTAATAACTATCTTAAATTTTGGCTGAGCTATATATTATAACCCCTGTTTGAGATCACAGTAATTTTATACCAAAAAATCAATCTTTTGAATATAACTTTAAATGAGCTAAAGTCTGAATTATTTTGGAGCCATTGTAACATCTGGTAAGGTAGGAAGCTGAGCCTTATCTCAGCTAAGGCAGGGCTCTTCATAAATCTTAGGTAAAGCAGTCTAGTTCTGAAGCTGATTTTTATCTTTTTAGAACATCATTTTATAAAGTTTACCTATATTGTGTTTTAAGTCTATATGAATGTAAATTAACACAATATGATATGACACCTGAAACATGAATCAAAGAAATTTGAGAGAGCTTTTAACTTTTCTTTTGTGTAGTAAAGTGGCAAAATATTTTCCTGTTTAATTTAACTGTCATTATCTTTTAGAAATACATTTTCATTTTTATGCCAGCGCAGAAGGTAACATAAGGTTCAGGTCCAGTTACAGAACACTAAATGATATAAATAAATACCCAATAAAATTTCTTATTTTGATAAGTTTAAATTTATCATTTTAACTTTAGGTTGGAGAACACCAGCTTGATAAAATGTTCTTTTAAACCTTTTAAAGACTTGTATACCTGGAAGATATGAACACAATTTATATATAAATAACAGTAATAGAATCATAATTACATTGTTGTTTTTATTTTAACCATGTTTACCTTTTAAAGAAAATTTAGACTTTGTAATGTAGTACAAAACTATAAGAGTTGCTGTTGTACAAACCCCCAATTTTTAAGACTAGTTGCTCTAGATAATAAAACTTAACAGATAAAATGCTAAGAGTAAATTAATATTTTTAGAATTATTGGTCATTTTAGCATATAAAATGAAATTTGGTTTATATCAGTACATTAATATTTGACCTTAGGAAATAACCTTGAATAGTTTAAACTGTTGTGTACTTATATATACACATAAACCTTTTAAAATTTATCCTTAATTTACACTTTTTAAAAAGTTTCTTAATTACACCCTCTTGTTCTTAACTTAGCTGTATTACAGCTTTATTTTATCACATAAAGACATTTTTACCTAGAAATATTTTTACTAAATATATTTTTATATCTAAAACCTTGTAATGTTTTAATCTGTTGACCCACTTTTTAAAAATTTATACTCTGAAACAACCCTTATAAATTTCTGAATTTAGATAAATTACTCCATTTTAATCAGATAAAATACTTTGCTACTTATATAACTATTTAAATATAGTTGAAACGTTTGGACCCTTTATATAGAATAAAACCTGTTAAGATTTTTAGTAACCATGTTTTCAGAATAACACAAGTTTTAATCATTTTTTATTTACCAATTTATGAAAATACCAAAAATGTTTAAGTATGTTACCCTGTTGAATTTAAGGGGTTAAGAGTACTTGATGTTATATTTAACAGCATTTTAACCCTCTAAACCAATAATGTCTCTAACAAACACATCCATAATCAATCCCATATATGTTACATCTAATTTAGTTATTTTTTTAAAGCCAAGATATCAAAGAATTGTATTGAGCCATATCAGTCATTTCTTTCCTGTTGAAGAAAAACCTGGAAACAATGAATATTAGACATTTTATAAAATTAATATTTTATTTATTTTTTTGGCCACCTGGAAACAAAACTGTGTTAGTAACTTGAAAGTCATATTTTTGTTTACCCAATTTAAAAACCTTTTAAATCATGTAAATCCAAAGCATTTGAATTAATTTTTTAAAATTTAAATTTATGAGCTCATATGTCAAGTTTGGTACCAAATACATGTAGACATGACAATACACCGGTGTACATATACATAAAATAAACAGATGGACAAAGACCTTATAGCTTATTTTTTAAACCCACTAGATTGAGAGTTAACCCTTGTAAACTTCTCTGTGAGTAAAAGAGCATTAAGAAAACTTTATAGTTGGATAAAATAGGTCTGATAAAAAAATTAGCCTAGGTGCACGAGATCGAAATTATGAAAACAATAAATAGAATTTTTAAAAGTCTTTAGCTTTCATCCTGATGTGGTCCCTCCCATCAGAGATGAAAAGGAATTAAGAAAATATAGACAAAGGTTATGCCCTACTCCCTCCCAAGAGACAGCAAGGGAGGTGCTTCCATTGGTCTCCTTGGGAGAGTTCCCTCAGTTTGGGGTCTTGTTCTAAACTGGTTTTCATGGTCTCTTGGATATCAGCCATCAAAATTTTAGCCTGGCATTTTTGTGGACCAACTCCAATAGTTGGAAGTTCCTATTAGCAGCTGTTTTATATTTTAATGTAAGCTCTAGTGAACATGGATAAAAACCTATTTAAACATTTTTTTCCAAATTTCACTATAAAACATTTGATCAGATTGTTCAGGCTGCCCAAAGACAATTTGGCTGTCCCCGGAGGGGGCCATCTGACCTCAAAAGTTGGTCATTGACTCCCACAGAATTTAGAGAGAGAAAAGATATTGCAGCTGGTTCCATAGTTACTGGCTCTCTTCTGGAATTCCTGGAAAATATTTAATATGCACTGGAGGGGAGTACATGACTGACATGAAGGAGACTGACCCATGCTTACACTTAAGAACAACAAAAAAAAAAGACAAGGACAAACAAACACTAAACAGATAAAACACTGAAGACAGGGACAAGTGGCCTCTCCAGATTTCTGATCAGAGGAAATGAGCAATGTCTTGCCAGTCCCAGGCTCAGGATGTAATGCTGCATCCAGCCTTCCTCAGTGTCCCCAGATATGGATCCGCCAGAAACAGACTTATTGGTCTCCTAGGGGTGCAGAAACAGGTGACTCTCTCAGAGAATTTAGTTCAGTCCTGAGGCGGGTCTCCACAGACCATGCAGCCTGGGGCTGAGGAATGTCTCTCAGAGGCCTTTCCCTAGGAACAACATTGTGGCCTCTCCCCTCCACAGGAGTTTCCAGGTCAGTGGTGAGTGGTGGTTATCCACAAGGCAGCGAGGATCTCGCTGGGGCCTCCAAATGTTATGGGGCACAACTTAAGAACAGACTGATCACCATTGAGAAGTCCAAATTTGAGAGTCTTTTTTAAACTGGTTGGCTGACTGTCTCACACATTGCCCCAAAAAATGGCTATTGGGAGAACAGCCCCGACCACAGGGTTGTAGGGGTTCTTATACCAAAATCACATTAATCAAAAATGTCTGTTGCTATGATTCGAAATTACACATTAACATCATGAGATCATGGACAGAGGGGGAAGTTGTTGGGGCCTGTGCCATGTTGGGGGTGCCAGGATGGTGCCTGATCACATCGGCAGGGAGGAGGTTAATTGACATAAGCCCACTCAGGTGATTTATTGTCTACACACACAATGTATGCGCATGTGTTCTTGAGCACACCTAATTGCCTGCTCAGAGCGTCTTGGCTAATCTTTGCGTAAGAGGCGTGGCCCTGCTCTCCGCATCCTGGAGGTGATATAAGCATAGGCAGAGCAAGACACACAGCAGCCATTAGCAGAAAAGCAGTAGAAGAAGAGTCACACACGGAAGCAGCTAGGACACACGCGCAGCAGCAGCCAGAGAGAAAAAACACACGCGGCAGCAGCCAGAAGAAAGGAAAAACATGCACGGTAGCAGCGAGTAGGGGCAGTGGCCGAAGGCAGATCGCAGAACTGAGAACTGAGACGCATCACTAGGGCACCATAGGTAGACACAACCTTAGTTCACAGGATGCAGGACGCACCAGTGAGAAGCAGCAGAACTTAAGTGAGGCGTAGCAAGTCTCTCTTCCTCTAAGCAAAGCCTGTCCTTCTCTCAAAGTCTCTCAAGCAAAGTCTCTTTCTCTCTGATAAGCAAAGTCTCTCTCTCTCTCCTCTCAAAGCAAGTAAACCTCATTTCCTCTATCCTCTATAAACAAGCAAGCAAGAAAGCAGTGCACTAAAGAGAAAGATAGAAGTGCCTCAGTTTCCATTCCACCACCCATAAGACCCATGCAAGTTGTTGCTGCAAGCGGTGACAAATATCCACGGATTTTGGAACTGCAAAGAGCCAGTGACAGGAAGTGGGTCAAAATGACCCTTACCTAGGTACAAACTAAAGAATGGTTGCTAACATCTACACACTCATTGTTCACATGGTACACTGTTAAGGAGCAATAGGGTTCAAAAGAGAGCAATTTTTCGTTACACAGGAATTATCATTCTGTATTGTTAAACATGTCACACTAAGCAACTGATAATGGGCACAGAGGCAGGGTGTTCCCATTGGAAAAGCTTATTTCCTACATAACATGGAGTCTCAGAGCAAAACAGAGTCTGTTTAGTAATTTCCTTTATAGTCTGTCCTATAACATTCTTATGGAGCCAGATCTGTCAGCCCATCACACTTACATATGATACTCACTAACAAAATGCATCTTTACTCAGCTCCCTATACTCACTGTTGAATGAAACACAAAGTTATATCTTTCCCTTCCCCTAAGAAACTTCAAGAATTAAATAACAATTATAGGAGATTCAGGACAATTTTCCTTGTGCAAATGGAGCTAAGTTGCTGCTTATTACATTCACACCAAAGGTGAGAGACAGATGATAGTCAACTGGCCTGGAAAGAGTTAAAAATAACACACATATCACATTTGCCCCTGTGGAAAGGTTTTCAGGATAGGGCATTTCTAGTTGTTTTTGTGTTCTTTGAAATTTACTGGGGAATAAAAAATTGGGATAAATCAATGGAATGAATATCTGCAACTATAAATAGTTCTGTGTTTGATACACACTGAAGCTCCAGTCAATTTGAAAAGAGAAATTTGTCCCTGTTTTTTAAATTGGTAGAAGTCAAAGGCATGGATATTTCTCCCCTTATCCCCTACTTCTACAGACATTCATCTTGTGGCATTAGCTGATAACATTTCCTGTTCCACTAATTTTCTTCAGGGAGGTCAAAGCCATGAATGAGTCATAGCAAGCCTGATGAGACCATTAAATAGGTCAAAGTTCCATCAGTTTCCATGTCACTATAAACAACCATTAAAGTAACAAGAGCAGCTGGTGATAATTTCTTTTGTTGGCCACTCCTGGAAAAGTGCCTCAAAATTGCTCTGCTGGGATCTTAACTCTGTAAAACAGGACAAAGAAGAAATCACAGAGAAGAAGTGATGAATTCTGAGTTCTAGCAGGGTTTAATTGAGCTGGAAACAGATTCAATGTCTTAGCAAAGAAGTCCCATGAACAATCATATCAATAAAGCCTACCCAAGTGTTAGTCCCCTACCTCAAACACATCTTTCTACCAAGATCATTAACATGGATTTGTACTGAGTCAGCCTAGTGCTGGCATTTCAAATTCTAAAGCACAGCACTGCCAGTTTAAATCACTGAAGCACCATGATCTGAGTTCTGTAGTATTCTCCTTCTAAACATAGCAACCAACACAAAGGTGTATTGTGCCAAACTCTCAATAGAAAAAAGAAGAATATATATTATTTTACAACTACAATTTTCTCACAGCTAGACCTACCTGGACAAAATTATACCTTTTAAAATGATATATGCATGACCACAGTTTTCTTACTGGAATCCAAATTAGGCAAATGCAATGTTTAAAGGAAGAGTATGGAATCCAGGACAGTCAATGAGAGCCTGAGATCAGGACACCGTGTAAATCCAGCCCACAGACATTTACTTCTAGCCTCAGGTTAATGAGGGGCATCAAAGCAGCACAGGCTCCATCTGCCCCTCCTCAGATCCTTGTATTGGCACCTTTGCACTCAGGGCATGATGATCCTGACACAGAGACCTTGGGACCTAGGAGCTACTTGACAGGTTTCAAGTGCAAGCCTGCATCTCAGGTCTGAAGGGTCAAATTGCCAGTGTCAGGGATCCCTATGTATGATTGATGAATTGTTCCATGCTGTTGCTTTATTGGTGGTGATGGGATTCTCCCAGAGAAATGGGACAGAGACCATGTTTTTAACATGACTTGATTAGTTGCCTACTACACCATTTCAGTTATTGGGTATGTGTTGACCCTTTTGTTCATAATGGAGCCTGCTAGGAATTTTCACCATGGGCTCAAGGTGCTTCTCTCTCTTATCTCTCTGCTTGCTCCCAAGTGAGGCTCACTAGGAGCATCCCTGGACTTGGGGGAATTCTCTAATACCTGCAGGTGTTTCTCCTTCTTCTTCACATGCCCTCTCCACAGCTGGCTCTGGCCCCTCCAGCCCAGGATGGCAGTGATGACAGAGAACTGAAGTCACGAGTGTTGTGGAAATTCTGTGGCATTAAAAATGGAGACACATTCTGGCCATTTGCTTGTGTCACAGGTGCTGCGCACATACTTGTGGTACCAATTGACCTTCATTTTCTTTGTGAAATACTACATGAAGCAAGGATGCAGGATAATCTCTGGGGTGTACAGTATGTTTAGTACAGAGGTGTACCCTCCTGTAGATGTAAGAAAAACACAGATCTCATAAATTAAAATGATAGGTAGTTTGGCACTGCAATTAGCATTGGTAAACTCTAAGAAGAGTCATTACACCAAGAACTGTAGGATTTGGGTCACCGAACTTTCAGACATTACTGGAAAGACACATGACAGTCACTTTTGAAGATGATGTGCAAGTGCTTTTTAAGACAAAATGAGTCTAATCTATGACCAGTGTCCCCATGATTTTTCTGCATTTAGAAATGTGCTCTGGGAAATTAAACCAAACTATGGTGCCATTATGGATATCAAAACTTTTGATGCTGATCAGATAAAATATCCAAATATCTTTCCATATCTGAGTGCTCAACAAACCCAGAATAAAAAGGAATGAACCACAAAGCTACAGAGACACAGATGCATACTACCTATTCTGCTGCAAGATGCAACAAACCTGAGTGAGGAGACAACATGCTGTATGAACCACCTTTGTTGAAATTCTAATAGGGCAAGATTATGGTCAGAAGAGGAGGTGCACAGGATGAGGCTCAGGAGGTTACTGAGTGTAGAAGCATCTGTCCACATGGAGTTTGGGAGAAAAACCCTCCCTGTGTTTGGTTGTGTTCAGAAACTCCTTGACCCCTTCTTGTACAGACATTTGTGGATACTTAATCTTTTAGGCATTATGGATATTAATTCATACTCCAGTTTCTTTGCCCAGGTTAGTTGGGGAACTGAAAGTTGCAAGTTTATATACAGGGCTTGGTTTTCCTCACCATCCTGAATCCTGATGCTGCCCTAGAGACCTAAAAAGAGTCCTTATTGAAGCAAAGACCTTCATATCACCCTACATATTCTACAATATATAGGGACCCCATGCTAGGAATCATGGTCAACAATCTAATGTTAGCATTAAAGATGTACTTACCACCATTATTGCTTACTAAATATGAGGATTTGAGGAACTCTGCACCAGAAACTGGGATTAAAGACCAAATTTGTTTGTTTGTTCTTATTATTTTATTTCACATAATCTGGAGCAATAATGAGTATATTTCTCATAAAGGAAAAATGAAATAATTGCATGGCAGAAGCTGTGACCCCAGTTTCTCAGTGTTGAGATGAGAAATTACAGATCAATCAAAGATAAATTCAGAGAAATCCTCGGCATAATGGATCAGAATCCAGGGACTGCATATCAGTATTTTATCATGTTTAACTTCATACATGCATGGATCATTCCACCTGAACACTGTTACAATTGGATGGGGCATGTGGACGAGAGCACAATTATGCACATCTTTGCATTTTCAGTATTGTTTGAGGATCAAGATGCAATGGGCATACTCAGCGCAGAATAAAAGATATTAATATCACTCTATAGATGATCTAGTATGGGTTACATAATAGAATTACAGTTCACAGGACAACTAGTATATCAGATTTGGATCCTGTAATATGGGAATTAAATTATGATTAATAACATATTGCAGATATTATATTAGCTTGAGATGCTTTATTATTGATAATATTTTTGTATAAAGGACTACAGTTTAGCTATTATATTTATTATGGATGCTATAGCACACATCTTTTATCAGTATCCAAGGTATATTGAAGCTATTATATTAAGATTAAATGCTGAACTAAGAATAATGTACTAGTATTATAACCTCAGGGAAATTATATTAGTTGTACTTGCTATAGTATTAGTATTACATCAATATTAAAGGGCACAGGGCAGCTATCACTTCAGTTTGAGATGTTATAGTCTAGATATCACATTAGTATTGAAGGCCAAAGATAAATATTTCTGTCACATTTAGAAGCTCAAGTATGCATATTGTTTTAGAATTAAAGTCAATATTGTAGTTTAATGCATTAATTGTAATAGTATCTCATGAATATTTTATTGGTTTAATGGCTACAATGCAGATATTTGATTAGCTTAAAGTTGTATAATATAAATATTATGCTAACATTAAATCCTACAGGTCACCTGTTTATTCATTTTAGATATTATATTGTGTATTAAATAAATATTAAAATTCACAAGGAAGTTTTTATATTAGTTTCAGGGTTTATGTAAAGGATGTTTTATGGTAAGATTAAAGGTCACAGGATGTACATTTCATTGGCTTTAGAAACCATAATATGGATGTCATATTCATTTTTGAAAGTACATGGCTCTAGTACATTAGTTTTAGATGCTCGGCTGGGAATAACACATTAGATTTAAAGGCTACAACACAGCTTCTATACTCATAGTTGATACTATACTTTGGATACCATATTTGAGTCCTCTGAATGGCTCTTATATCCATTTTTGATGTAATACATGAATTACATTAATATTAAAGGACACATAACAACTCTTTATCAGTTTTTCATGCCCTTATAAGGATATATCAGTTATATGCTGTTACATTTGGGGCCTATAGTAGGGATATTGTATTAATATTGAAATCTACAGGGTAAATATTATGTATGTTTATATGTTCATTATGAAAATTATAGTCATATTTAAGGGACAAGGGAATCTATTGCATTAGTTTTTCTTTTTTAACATGGTACAGTAAGAAGATTTCTTTTTTATTAAAGACCACATAGTAGCAATTACTTTTAAGGGGCACAATTTTACATATTCCTAATAAGGGTGCCAGGACACACAGTTATTTTTTAGGTTTACATTTTATAGAATGGATAGCATATTATTATGAATGATCAGAAGGCAGCAATTATAGCAGTTTTTGATGCTATAATATAAATACAATATTAGTATTGAAAGACCACAGGACAGTTTCTATATTAGAAATAAATGCTAATATATAGATATTATGTTAATAGGAAAGCCCACAGTACATACTAAGGGTATTGTGAGAAATATAGTTTCTATGGTGTGTGCATCTTCTATGACATTATTAGCCTGTATGACATGAGTAGCTCCAACAATCTGGGTAACAATCTGGTGCCTCTTTAGGCACCTTGGACTACACAACCATTAGCCTCATTGACATGAAAAGATTCTATGACCTGTGTTGCTTCTATGACCTGTGTAGCATCTATGACCTCAGAATGCTCTATGACAAGTTTAGACTGCATATTGTAAGCAGTATCCATGACCTACATAAACCTATGTCTTTTATATTTCCATGAATTGTGCCAATCTATGGCCAGACAGCAAATATGATGTACTTCACTTTCAATGCCTGAGTATTCTAAAGAACTTCTGTAGTACCTATACTTTCAGGAATAATTATGACCTGTGTAGCCTCTATGATGTGTATAAACTCTACAAAATGCATAGCCACTGTGTCCTCAGTAGCCTTTAAGAATTAAGGAAACTCTGTTTCCCATGAATGACCCAGGTGTACGTTATAACTATTTTAGTGTCTTTGATCTGAGTATCTCCTATGACCTACCTATTATCTATGATATTAATATCTTCTAATTTCTGCATACAATCTATGACTTGTGTAGAGGTTTTGTTCTGAGTAATTTAATTAATGTTAGCATCCCTTATGACCCACATAGCCTCTATGACCTATATAGCCCCTATGAACTGATCATCCTACAGGAATAGAGTAGCCTTTGTGACCAACCTAACACCAATGACCTGTGTATCTGCAAACAGCTGCATAGCCTATATGACTTCATAGCATCTGTGACATAAGAAGTCTCTATGACTTATATCACCTTTATGGCCTGAATAACTGAATAAACTGATCAGCCCTAATACTTAGTAGCCAGTAGAACCTGTGTAGCTTTATGACTGGACATCTTATGTGAACTGCATAGCCATATGGTCTACATTATCTGCATGTCCTCTATAGACTAGAGAGCCCTAAGACTTGCAAAACTACTTTTCAGTAGCCACTAAGACATACCTAGCCTGACCAAGTAGACACTATGACCTATCTAGACTCCATGACCAGTGTAGACTTTATGGACTGGATATCCTAAATTAACTTAGGTCCCTTTGACCTGTGCAAACTATGTGATCTTTGTAGTCTCTATGACTGTTGTTATGGTTTAAATATGAGGGGTCACCCAAAATATCATGTATGAGAAAATATAAGAATATTTAGTGATAAATTGATTTTGTTATGAGCATGTTAACCCAATCTGTGTACTAATCCCTATAGGGATTAACTGAATAATAACTATACACTGGTAAGTTGTGACTGGAGAAGGTGGGTCATTAGGGTATATGTTTGGTTAAATGAGCTTAATCTCTGCTTCTTGATATGATACATGGATCCTCTTCTATCCACCACAATCTTCTGCCATGATGCTCAGCATCAATTCAAGAACTGAGGAATGGAGCGGAAGCAGGGTCTGTGGGAACCCAGGACCTGAGGCATGGTGGGGCCGGGGCCGGGAGAGGTGCGCACGAAGCTGACTGTGGCTTCCCTCTCCCCGGCCCCTTGAACCAGGACCCGACAGAGATGTGATAATGGATCATCATGTTTCCACTATTAAGCCTCGAAGAATACAAAATCAAAATGTCATTCACCATTTGGAAAGGCGGCGGATCAGTTCAGGCAAGGTGACTCCTGAAGGCACATTCATGGATGTGCGAACCATTGGCTGCTTCTGCTATGAAGATGACCTGCTCACTGTGTCAGCTGTTTTCCCTGAAGTACAGCGGGACAGTCAGACAGGCATGGCCAATCCCTTTAGGGATCCTTTCATCAACTCCCTGTAACACCGGCTACTGGTATACCTGTGGCGCCGGGCAGAGCAGGATGGTAGTGCGATGGCCAAGCAGCGCTTCTACCAGTACTTTGACCAGCTGCGGCAGCTGCGTATGTGGAAAATGCAGCTTCTGGATGAAAACCATCTGTTTATCAAGTATACCAGTGAGGACGTAGTGACACTGCGAGTCACTGATCCATCTCAGGCATCTTTCTTTGTAGTGTACAATATGGTGACAATGAAGGTGATTGCTGTGTTTGAGAATACATCGGATGAGCTTTTGGAACTCTTTGAGAACTTCTGTGATCTCTTCCGTAATGCTACCTTGCACAGTGAAGTCCAATTTCCCTGCTCAGCTTCCAGCAACATTTTTGCAAGGCAGATCCAGCGCCGGTTCAAAGACACGATTATAAATGCCAAGTATGGAGGGCACACGGAGGCTCTGTGCCGGCTGCTGGGTCAGCTCCCCATCAGTGCACAGTCCTACAGTGGCAGCCCCTACCTGGATTTGTCTCTATTCAGCTACGATGACAAATGGGTGTCAGTCATGGAGCGACCCAAGACTTGTGGAGATCACCCCATCAGGTACTTTGTCACTGCCTCAGCTGTACACTGCTCAAGGGCTGAAGACCACCTGCTTCCCTCTCTCTCCTTCCTGAACGTCATGCCATTGTGACTACCTCTGCTTGTATTCATGGATTAGACTGAAAGGGCAGGCTATTTCTGTAATGAACTGAGTGTTTTGATCATTTAGGTACTAGTCTTATAAATTAACTACTTTTTACTCTTTGCTTGCCATCAAAACATCTAATTCAGATAAGTGTTTCCTTTTTAAAGGTATCTGGGAAAGGAACTGTACTCTGTGCTAATAGGAAGAGGAACTGGAACCACTGGGACCAGCGAGGTTCTCTGGGGGCGGGGGAGTTGTATCCCTGGAGCCCTAAGCTGGAGCTTGGAAGGTGTTTTCACATAGAAACCATGGTTGGTAGAGGTTTATAGTAGATGTCTTTCATCATCTGGCTTCATTGTAAATTAAATGGATCTGTGTGGTATATTCTGCTTAATCACTGTTTATATTTCCTTTGGGAGATTGCAAACAATTCTAAAACCACTTCAACTTCTTCTTTTTTTTAATCATGGAAAGTTTTAAACTTATAAAAAAATAGGAGCATATGATGACTTTCCATGTAACTGTCACCCAGCTTTAGACCAGTCTTTTTTCTTTTCTTCCCACCATAACATCCTTCCCTTTCCACTGCCACCCCAGATTATTTTGTAGCAAATCCCAGTAATCCTAGCATTTTCTCTGAAAATATTTCAGGAAAAATTTCTAAAAAATAAAAACTTTAGCAATAACAAAAATCCTTAACATCATTATCCCATCTTAAGAAAATTAACAAAAACTTATTAATACCACCAAATATCTAGTCAGTTTTAACATTACTGTCTTGTAACTATTCTTACCACTTTTCATTGTTAATATGGTTAGCATAATATCTTGTTTATTCTTTGTTCTAGTCAGTATCTTGACAAAGTTGATGCATTGCATTTGGTCACCGTTGCCTTGAGTCTTTTTTATTCTGTAGGTTCTACTTCCCTCTTTTATTTTCCTTGCAATGAAATTGTTGAAGAAACCATGTTGTTTGTTCTTCTATAGTGTTCCCATATTCCAGATTTTGTCCATGGTATCCCTGGGCAAAATATAGTATTTACTGTATTTACTGTATTTCTCATTCCCCCTCCTACTTCCTGTGCTGGTCATTAGGTTTAGAAGCTCTAGAAGCTCAAGAAACTCACTGTAAATTATGAGCCTTTTGTGTGTTGGGGAGTATATGGGTAAGGTTAATGTGCTTTTTACTCATAAAAGTGCATAATGAGTCTCATTTGATATAGTCATGTAGAATTAGATATATTTCTGTCCTTTCTGACTTCCCTGCTTTCCATTTGAAAACACGAACCCAAATAACACATCTAGCAATACCATGGTTTATGACAAAGGGGTTTTCTTATAGTTCTTATTTTTAATTCAAAACAAGAAATGTAAGGATTAAGGTTTTGAAGAGATACTCTAGTATCTTCATTGTATATTCCATTCTAGTGTTTGTCAGTCTGCATGTTTATTTTATTGTAATTATGATTAGTGTCACATTCTATAGTATTCTGAACAATTTTCCATCTTCTTGTGTAGTCCTCATAATTACAGTCCTAATGATGGCATATTATTTCATCAAGTAAATATGCCAAGGTTTATTTATTAATGCTGAGGACTTATGCCATCATAAATGACTTTAACCAAGTCATCATTTACCTTTTTTTTTTAACTTAAATTCTGAGGATATGAGTTCTTGGGAATGGAATTATTTCATCAAAGCCTATCTTTCGGTAGGTTTACATATTTTCTTTCCAAAATGGAAATTATCGAGCTGTTTAATTCAGGGCTCTTCCTTTTCTAGAACCTGCTTCCAATTCAGCTCGTAGCCTGCCAATTATCTCTAGGTCCTCAAAGCAAAAGTCATTTATTTTGCAAGATGAATGGATGGAAGCACAATTAGTCTCACTGTACTAGATGAAAAATTAAAAACTACTTAGTATTTGTGTACAAAAAAGAAGAACCTTTCAAAATAATTCTAAAAAATGAAAAACTCAAAAGATAGTTCTAGATCTTTTCTGTCCTATATGGTAGTTGCTACCTGCCTATGGCTGTTGGAGCACTTAAAATGAGGTGAGTCTGGGTTACGTTGTGCTCAATTGTCAAATACATACCAGATTTCAAAGATTTAATTAAAAAGATGGGAAATATGAATATAAATATGGGGCATATAAATATTTATATTGAACATACGTTGAAATAATATTTTGGATAATTGGATTAAATATTTTATTATAACTGAAAAAAAACTGAGGAATGAAGCCTGATGTGTGTGAACTGAGACCTCAGAACCATGAGCCCACAAATAAACTTTTGCACCTCTTATTTTCGTCAAATCTTTTAATCACAGCAGAAAAATAAACTGACTAAAACAACTGTGTAGCTTACAAGTCCTGAATATTCTATGCATCTCCTTATGGCCTATTCATTTAGTAGTCTAAATGACATTAGTAATCAATATAAAATTCATAGCCTTGATGACCAGAGTAACCTCTATGACCTGAGTAGCTTCTATTATCAGTTTGGTATTTATGGCCTGAATAGTCTCTATAGCCTTGGTCCCCATTATGACCTGAGTAGACTTTATGATGAGAGCAGCCTTAACCTCCTATGTAACCTCCATTACCTGAGTAACCTCTGTGGCCTGAGAAGCCTCCATGGCCTATGCAGCCTCTGTACTTTGCATCACCTCTATGGCTGATTACCCATTTTGACCTAAGTATAATCAATGACCTGCTTAATCTCTAGGATCTGAGTAGCCCCTATTCCCTCTGTAGTGCCTAATGATTGAATACCTTCCACTGCCAACACACCCCCTAGGACATAAGTGGAATAGGTGAACTGCTTAGCTTTTATGACCTGTGAAACCACTGACTTTGAGCACTCTAAACCTGAGTATAGGCCTGAAGATCCTCTATCAGTTATGTAGGTTCTATGACCTGCATACCCCTTATGACCTGAGAAGCATCTAAACCTATGTAGCCACTGTAATCTTTGTCTGTTTTATATCATGTATAGTCAAAATAACCTTAGTATCCTCTGTGACCTGCATAGCCTTAATGACCTGAGTAGCCTACATTAACTTGTTGTCTGCTCTGACCTCAGTAACCACTATTATCTTCCCTTTCTGCATGGCTTGAGTAGCCTTGATATACTAAATAGTCTCTCAATTTTCATTTTGTTTTTCACCTAAGTAGCTGTTAAAATTGCAAGGCCTTTATTTCCTCAGTAGCCTAATTGATCTTCCAAGCCTGTATGGCTTTAGTAACCTAAATGATCTTTATAGCCCCTATGATCTGCCTAGACTTTATGACCTGTATATCCTCCATCAACTTAGTGTATATGACTATGACCTGAGTAACTTCTCTTGTTTGCATATGCCCTATGACCTGAGTAGCATCTATGATCTGTTTAGTCTTTATGTCATATTTTGCCTGAATCTCCTATATAGGCTCTAAGGCCTGAATAACCTCTATGGACTTTTCAGTTTCTGTAACTGGCATGGTCTTTATGACTCCAGAAACCATTGTATTCTGAGTATCCTCCAGGATTCATGTAGCTTCTAAGATCTCAAAGTTCCTATGACTTGCATAGCACTTGTGGCCTAAAATATGCCTTTTTCTCTCTCTCTCTCCCTTATTTTTTTTTTTTTTTGCTTATCTCTATGAATTGAGTAAACAGTATGAAATGAGTGGTCTTTATGACCAGCATAACCTCTATGAATTTGAAGCCAGTAAACCTGCATAGGTTGTATAGTCTGGAGAGTCTCAAGAATCTGTACAGCCTCTATGACCTGATTAGCATCTATGGCTATGAAACCACTGTGACCTCTGTCACCTTTATGATCTGAGTAGCCTAAATGACTTCTGTATTTTCTGATCTCAGTAGCCATTATGACCTATGTAGCCTTTGTGGTCAGAATACACACTCTGTCTTGTGTAACTTAAATGGTGTTAGTAGTCTCTATGATCTGTGACTTCTGTGACTCAAGTAGCCTAAATAACCCAGTAGTTTGTAAGGCTTGTAAAGTCTCTGTGGCACAGATAGACTCAATGACTTGAGACTCAATGACTCTCCAATCTGTTGATTCTCTATGATATTAGTAGCTCATATGACCTGTGAAGCCTTTATTCTCTGAGAACTTCCACTGACCTGGATAGCATTTAATACCTTCATAGCCTAAATTACTTCAGTAGTCCCTATAAACTCAGTAGTCACTAATACTTTCACTGCCAGAATGGAATAATTAGCCTCTCTGAACTGTGAAGCCTCTGTGGAATGTACCTCCTGTATCATCTAAAGAGTCTGTATGACCAATTTAGCCTTTACAGTCAAAGGAGCCTGTATTTCCCACCTAGGCTGTATGGCCTTATTAGCTTAAATGGCCTTAGTAATTTCAATGAGCATGTAGATTCTATGACCTTTGTAGGATCTAAATATTGAGTAGGCTATAGGTCCTGTCTAGATTCTAAAACCTGAGTAGCCTCTGTGACCTTTCTGGCCTCTGTATCCAATATAGCCTCTATAAATCACATTGACATTATCATCTCCATATGCTTTATGACCCAGGTTACTAGATGACCTTAAAAGACACTAATGCCCAGTAACTCCATGGCTTGAGTAGCCTCTATTGACCTGTGTAGCATTTATGGCCTAAGTTGCCCAAGTAACCCCCTATGACAATTGAAATCTCCTTTATCAGCATAGCTTTTATTTCTTTTATTACATTATGACATCTGCAAATTTTATGGACTCAGAAGCCTAAATAAACTTAGTAGCTCTGAAGTTCTGCATAGGATGCATGGCATTAATTGTCTCTATGACCTGAATTACCTGTATTTTGTGCAAAACCTCTAATGCCATGATAAGTCTTTATGGCCTCTTTAGTTTTTATGATCTGCATAGCATCTGAGCCCCGAATAGCCTCAATCATCTGTGCAATCTCTAAAACCTGCATAAACTTAATGGCCTGAGTAGTCTAAATGATTGCAGTATCTTATATGACCTCTGTAGCTACTACAGTCTTTGTAACTACTATGGTCTTAGTAGCCCCTATGCCCTGTATAACCTCTTTGACCTTTGTATCAGATATTACCTGAGGAACCTGTATGTCCTGACTAGCCTTTATAACTGGAGTAGCCTAAATTATCTCCCTCACCTGTGTGAGCTTATTACCCTTAATAACTTCACTAGCCCCTATACCTGCATAGTTATTATGATCTGTTTAATTTTTATGATCTCAGTAGCTTCTATGCCTTGTGTACCCTCCGTTCTAGTAAGTTTTTTTTTTTTTTTTTTTTTTCTACTGTGTCTAAGTGATCTGGACATCACAATTGTAGAAGAAACAATGTTTATTTGAGGGCTCACAGTTTCAGAGGTCTTAACCCATAGAAGGGTAGCTCCATTCCTTGGGGCTCAAGATGAGGCTGAACATCATGACAGGATAGGGTGGTGGAGAGTAATAGCTCCCATCATCAGGAAGCAGAGAGAAATTCGGGGACTCCACTCTCCAGATACAAAATATATACTCCATTGCCATGCCCCCAATGAACCACTCCCTCCAGCCACACCCTACCTGCTTCCAGTGAACACTCAGTTAATCCCATCTGGAATTTTTTTCACTGATTGGTTTAAGACTCCCACAACCCAATAATTTCTCTTCTGAACCTTCTTGCACTGTCTCACATGAGAGCTTTTGGGGGACACCTCACATCCAAATCATAAAACCCTCTTTGACTTATGTAGCCTTTTTGATGAGTTTATCCTCTATGACCTATAAAGCCTATATTTCCAGAGTAACCCTATTATATGCAGAGCCTCTATCTCCAGCAAAACCTCTATGACCTGCTAGCCTTTATCAACTACAGAGGTATTATGGCATGAGTAGTCTCTTTTATCTGCATATTCCATATGACCTGTGCATTACCTGTATCCCGAATAGCTTCTATGGCCTGAGTGTATTCTCTGGGCTGTGTAGTCTCTAAGAACTGAGAAGAGTTTATGACCTGGAACCCATTTAGCCTCTGTGTCCTTTGAAGACACTATGACTTGAGTAGATTATATTGCCTTCAAAGCATCTGTTTCATAAGTAGAAATTTTCCTGTCTACCCTGTATGACCTTATTAGTGTATATACCCTATGACCTGCATGTCTTTTATAACCTGAGTAGCCTAAATGATATTCCTAGCCTGTATAGTTTTATTAGACTAAATGCACTTAACAGTCCCTATGATTTTGAACCTTGTATGACCTGCAATTCCTCTATGTCCTGAAAATATTCCAATACTTGCATAGCCCTGTATGATAAAAATAACCTGTATGACATTGTTCAGCTTCTGTGATCTCTATAGGCTATATGTCCTGTATATCATTGAAGACCTAAACAGACAGGAAGACGTGGGTAGGATCAAAAAGCTCAGTGACCTCTATAGTTTGTATAGCCTTTATTTTGTAGATACTTTTTCCTGCATCAATTCCATAACCTTCATAGACTTTATGGCTAACATGGATTACTCTTTGGTGTGAGTATCCTCTATGATTTATGATGTCTCCTTGACTTATGTAGCATTTATTTTCTGTTTAACCTCTATGACCCAAGTAACTTCAATGACATGCATAGTTTCTATTACCACTGAAGCCCCTATCACTGGTGTAAGATCTATGATTTCCAAAGCCTATATGGTCAGTGTAGGCTCTATAATTAAAGTGGCATCTATGAGCTGCTCAGACCCTATGACCTGCATAGCCTCTGTGTCCCATAGAGTTCCCTGATCTATGATGTCTTTATGGCTTTAATAGCCTAAATGACCTCTTTAGCCTCCATGATCTCAGGAACCACTTTGAACTCTGTAGCTTCTATATCTAAGATGACACTTGAGCTGACCGTGCCTCTATTTTTTTACCATCCTTTATTTAAAAGATTAATCTAACAATGTGTCTTCTAAACTACTTCTCTGACATTTCTTCTACTGTGTCATCTATGAATTCTATTGTTCTAACATCTTGGTTTGTTTGAGGCTCTTGTTCACTTGCTTTTTCATGTTGTTTGTGTGTCTTCTCATCTAGCAGTATAGGTTCAATGTAGTACAGTTTCTACCCTGTAGTCTTTTAGTGTTCCTGAAGGTGTCCAGTAACTCAGATTTAAGAGGGAGACCAATATTAACAGCATCCAATGCAAATTATAAACCACCTTAAACAAATGGCTCCTATTAAGGTGACTACAGTTTTGTCATGATCAACAGAAATGAAGTGTTCAATTATTGTTTACAATATAAACAGTAAGTTTGCTAAAAGGCTTTACCATTTCAAATGTTGAACAATGAGGGAACAGAAGTAGAGTAAGATGTGATGTTTATGAGGGAGAGGAAGGGAAGATAGTGGTAAAAATTTATAGTAAGAGCAAGGGAAGAATTAATAGAGGTTGGTTGATAGTATGAAAAAAGTGAGAAATAGAATCTAGGGAGACAGGCGAGCAAAAAAAATGTGTACAGATTTTTTAAAAAGTAAAAATAAAAGAATACACAACAAAACTATAATATAATATTAATATTCAGACTTCCACTTTCTCAATAATTTGATGAATGAATACTTGGAATCAAAGATAGTAGAGGTGTGAGAAAGAGGGCTAAAAATAAAGTGAACTCTCAGTGGAAAATTGAATGATTGCTTCCCTTGGCTTTAAATTTTTTTAAATTTTAATTTATTTTTATTGTAAACAAAAGGGATACATGTTGTTTCTGTTTGTACATGGAGTAACAGCATACCATTTATGTAATCATACATTTACATAGGGTAATGATGTTTGAATCATTCTGTTATTTTTTCCTTCCCCCCACCCCTACCACCCCTCTTTTCCCTCTATGCAATCCCCCCTTTCTCCATTCTTGCCCCCCTGTCACTCCCCATTATGTGTCATCATCCACTTATCAGTGAGATCATTCACCTTTTGGATTTTTGAGATTGACTTATCTCACTTAGCATGATATGACCGTGCCTCTATTACCTGTGAAATTTAAATCAACTTAATAAACTTGATCACATTTTTTCCTGTACATTCTGTGTAGCCTGCATATTTTCTGTGTCCTGAGTAACCTGTACAAAGTGTATATTCTTAAGTAATGAGTAGTCTAACTCAACACTCAACTAATTAAAACCTGTTATCTGCATACCCTCAAATGATGGAGTAGCCTTTATGTCCTGAAAGACCTCTTTGACCTGTGCAGATTCTAGACCTATCAATATCTGTGCCCTGGATTACCCATATTACCAGCCAACACTCTATTAACTTAGTAGCCCAAGTATTCTGCATATCTTCAATGTACTAAGAAGACTTTTACATCTGTGTAGCCTATATGAACTGTGTAGCCTCTATGACCCAAATAGCTATTATGACCAGACTATCTTCCATGACCTCTATAGTGTCTATGACCTAAGTAGCCCTTATGACCTATATAAATCTCATGGCTTCTGTAGCATTTATGCCTGGGTGGCCTCTGTGACTTGAGTAGACTGAGTAGGATCTCTTACCAGGATAAACTCTCTAGGACTTTTTAAATTCTCTATGGCCTATGTAGCTTTTATGTCCTGATAACCCTCTGTGGCCTATGTAGCTTGTGTGATCTGAGTAGCCTCTAGGACCTAGAAGGTGTCCTTGGCCTGAATAGTCTCATGATCTGAGTAATCTTTTGTAACTGAGTAGCTGTGACTTCTATGACCTGCACAGCATATATGGCTTACACAACTTCTATTTCTGGTATAGTCTGTCTGGTGTTAGTAGCCTCTATTTTCTCTATAACATGTAAGAACTGAATGTCTTCCATGATTTTCATATATTCTATGATTTAAGTGGTTTATCTGGCATAAATGGCTCCTATGAATTATGTCGCATCTGTAGGCTGATACGGAAAACTGCCACTCCTTAGCCTGGGTTGCTTCGAGGAGCTCGCACCGCTCTTGCGGAAAACCTCTGCTTCTAGCATGGGTTGTTTCAAGCGGCTCCGCAGCCGCTTCTCTTATGGAAAACCGTGGCTTCTTTGCCACGCTGCTCCAAGCGGCTCCACAGCTGCTTCTCTTACGGCCTGACCAGCGGGACAAAAGACACATACACTTCAGAGGTTCATAAAGCAGCTTCCCGTTTATTCGAGTAACACCTTCAATATATAAGCAGTCTCATGCATAAGCAATTGTAACCAGATATGTCCATCCAATCCTGTTAAAGGTCAAGCGATCACTCGCTGGAGCATACATGTAAAGTATATCTGACCATGCGCTAGGCGGCAGAACTGATTATCATACAGTCAATGGTAAACGCTTTCTGCACTTCTCCAGGCATAATCAGGATGCCATTTGCTCTCTGCCAGTCGCCATCTTTAGATGCACGTGGCGTAACCCTGGGCCCCGGGTTTCGCCTGCCACAACTCCCCCTTTCTGTTTATAAAAGGGATGGTGCCTGTCTTAGGTTGTCCACAGCAGAGCAACATCCTTACCTATAATTGGACAATGAGGCTCTAGCCCTCATTTCCTGTCTTAGGTTGGTATGAGCTCCCCATGTATCTTACCCATCATTGGCTACTGGTCCAGCATATTTAACCAGATTTGGGGGGATGGGCCAGCATCAATTGCGATGAGAGCTTAGCAAATAACAGCTGTTTTTCTGCACGGATGTATATGCATTTTGTATATGCACAGGACAGATACAACACACAAGAGACCTCCCCTGGACAAAACCCCAAACCATTCTTTTCCCTATAGAACAGCAGACTGCAGAAATGTGGCCAAATGTTGTAAAAATAGGAGGATATAGAATAGAGGATTTGGTCAGCGGTACAGGATAGGGCCACATCTTCACTATCCCCCATAGTTCACACGAGTCTCCTCCATTAACTTGGTGAGAATTCACCAGCACCATCAGCGGGAGAAGCCTCCTCATCTTTTTCCTGTTTTTGGGTCTCTGTTGAGGCCTTGGCCAATCTCTACGGCACCCAAATTGGCGATTGTGCGTCCTATGGGAAAACACAAACAGACCCTCGGGTCCAGATTAATATCGGATCTGGGCCTTTCCATTGTCCTAATAGAATGTCCTTCCAGAGCACTTGAGGTAGATGCTTTTTATTAGGCTCTGAATAACGGTCAGCAGCCGATCGGCCCTCAGAATCAAGATTTAAAAAATTTAAAATGAACAAGACAACAATTTGTCTTTTGGGGATCTGAATGATGCCCCTATTCCCCCTTTTTGTTTATAAAGCATGTTTCTAAGCATTAAATGGGCATGCTCAACAATGCTTTGTCCAGTAGGATTATAGGAAATTCCTGTGACATGTTGAATACCAAAGATGGAACAAAATTGTTTAAAGGCCTGGGACATATATCCAGGACCATTATCTGTTTTAATTTGTTTGGGAACTCCAAGGATGGAGAAAGAGTGTAAACAGTGCGTTATTACATCTTTGGTTTTTTCTCCAGTATAAGCAGAGGCCACAATAAATCCTGAAAAGGTATCAATAGACACATGAATGAATTGTAGTTTTCCAAATTCTGAATAATGAGTTACATCCATTTGCCAAATATGATTGGGCTGAAGCCCTTTTGGATTTACTCCTAATGAGGGGTTAGGAATAAATGTAACACATTTAGCTCAAGACCTGACTATGTCCCGAGCTGTTGCCTTAGTAATTTTATAGTGTGTGCGTAGAGTGGAAGCATTTATGTGAAATTTGGAATGAAAACTTTTTGCATTTTCAAGCATATTAAAGATGTGTGGGTCTCTGGTGACCATGTCTGCTAAATCATTGTGTGAACTTAAAGGACCTGGAAGGCCAGTATGAGCCCGAACACGCCCAATAAAAAAAAGGATTTTTTCTGTCCCAAATAAGTTTTTGTAAACTTTGCAAATATTTCATAATAGTGGAGGTGAGGGAAATCATACCAGTTAATTCTAAATTTTGAACAGAATTTACAACATTTTTGCTATCAGAGAATTGGATAAAAGGCTCATGGTTGGTTTTGAATACTTCTATAGCTGCTAATAGTTCCATTTGTTGTGCAGATAGAGTATTAAACAACAATGTTTCTGTAACATTATCTATAGTAATAGCACCTGTACCATTTTTTGATCCATCAGTAAATATAAGGGTAGCTCCTGTAAGAGGTTCTTTTTGGGTGACTTTAGGAAAAATTATAGGATGTTGACTCCAAAATTGGAGAAGAGGATCAGATGGCAAATGATTGTCAAACACAGCAGAAGTACTAGTAAAGACTATAGCCCATGAATTTGAATTATTAATAAGATATTGTAACTGATCAGTAGTATATAGAGGAGTGATAGTTGAGGGATGTGATCCAAAGGTGGAAAGGGATAATTTTAATGCCTTAAGGATTAATTCTACCACAGATTCAGTAAACAAGGCTAAGACCTTGTTAGGGGCACAATTCATGTGAACCCATAGAATAGGACCCTTTTGCCAAAACACTCCTGTGGGTAACTTATTTGTGGCCAGGACAATGAATGATAAAGGCTTAGTTAGGTCAATACGATCAAGATGAGTCTTTTCCATAGCTGTTTCAACAAGCTTGAGGGCTGTTCAAGCCTTAGGGGTAAGCACTCGCTTAGAAAGAGGGTCAGAATCACCTTTAAGAATATGAAACAGGGGGCCCAAACTTGAGGTGGATAAATGAAGGTAAGGTCTAATCCAATTAATATCACCCAAGAGTTTTTGAAAATCATTTAAAGTTCTAAGTTCGTCCACCTGAACGGTAATTTTTATGGGTTTAACCATAGTTTGATTTATGATAGATCCCAGGAAGTTTTTGGTGTCTGTGATTTGTACTTTATTAATGGCAATATGTAAGCCCCATCTTTCAAGTGACTTTAGTAAGGAATTATAACATTGCTCTAAGAAAGGTTTTTTTCTTATGTGCTAGCAAAATATCATCCATATAAGGATAGATTAAAAGTTGAGGGTTAATTTGTTGATACACACTTCGGTGGAAATTAATCTGATTACCTTGCCCTTCATATGGTCCTTGGCCTGTCAGCATGTTTAGATTCCACTGAGGATTGCCTGCAACTGCATTACATTGGGCAGTATCAGAACATAACTCCTAGTTAGCCACCTTCCATTTTAATATGGCTGCAATTTTGTTAGGTTTGGAAGCCATACCCAATCCCCTTAAAGTCTGATCTGTCTGCTCAAGTGGCCAGGCTTTGGGCCATTCTATAATTTTGATAATACTTTTGTCGGCCCCAGTAACTAAGCCCTCAAAACTTTTGCCTTCTATCACTAACTTTGTCATAGGCCTATCTTTTAAACCCCATGTTAACATGACCATATTTTGGCCAGTAGAACCTAACCCTTTATTTTCCCTAATAATATTTTTTGATGAATATTGATCATAGCAACTAGGTAAGACCAACAATTGTGCTATGCGATCACCCTGTGCTATTATTGCTACACCTCTTGGTGAAGAAGCAAGGATTTTTATTTCTCCTGTAAAATCAGGGTCTATAACTCCAGGGACAATATTTAATCCTTTTAAAGCAGAAGAACTCTTCCCCAGAACTAGTCCCACTGTTCCTTTAGGTAATGGGCCGACAGCCGAAGTTGGTATTGGCTGTACTCCCATCTCTGGAGTTAATACTGCTCTGGCGGAGGCACAGAGGTCTGAACATCTACTTTCTCTTTCAGAAGCTTGACTTGATTGTTCTTTTTTTACAGTTTCTAATATATTTTCCCCTTCTCTTAACTGTTATTGAGATTTTGGTTTTTTGAAAGTCATACAGAAATGAACTAATGTCACAACAACAACAACAACAACAAACAGAAACCAAACAAGGAAAGGTAACACAGATAACTTAAACATATTTGTTATGGGACATCCTTCGCTGTCTCTTGGGACAGCCTTTCAATATATTCTCTCTCTAGGAGAATCTTCAGTTATGCTCCCTCTCTAGGGGACCCTTCCATTAAAACCTTAAGGCAACCATTTCCTCAAATAGGGAAACCTTCTCGTTAATTACACTAGGGAAACTGTCTTTTATTTATCTGAGCGCTCACCAATTCTCAGTTCGATCCTCGTTTGATCCCAGTCCGAGCCACCACTTATGGAAAACTGCTGCTCCTTAGCCTGGGTTGCTTCAAGCGGCTTGTGCCGCTCTTACTGAAAACCGCCACTTCTAGCATGGGTTACTTCAAGCAGCTCCGCAGCCGCTTCTCTTTCAGCCCGACCAGTGGGACAAAAGACACATACACTTCAGAGGTTCATGAAGCAGCTTCCCGTTTATTCGAATAACACCTTCAATATATAAGCAGTCTCATGCATAAGCAATTGTAACCAGATATGTCCATCCAATCCTGTTAAAGGTCAAGCGATCACTCGTTCAAGCATACATGTAAAGTATATCTGTCCACGCGCTAGGCGGCAGAACTGATTATCATACAGTCAATGATAAATGCTTTCTGCCCTTCTCCAGGCATAATCAGGATGCCATTTGCTCTCTGCCAGTCGCCATCTTTAGATGCACATGGCGTAACCCTGGGCCCTGGGTTTCGCCCACCACAGGCTGAGAAGAATCTTATGCCTGTGTACTCTCTATGTGCTGAGTAGCCCCTATTACCAGTATAACCACTATTATCTCATGCCTCCTAAACTTGTATGGAATGTGTAGTATCTATGACCATCTATAACACCTAGAACCTGTATTTCTATCATGACCCACACAGACTTTATGCCCTGGGCAGCTATCATTACCTATATCCCCTTTGGATGGAATAGCCTCTATGAGTGGAATAGCATCTGTGACTCCTGCCATTTCTATGGCACAAGTTCAGCAATGTCCTTATTGCCTATATATTCTCCAAGAGCTCCAATTCCAAAATGGACATAGTAACCTCTTTAACCTGGGTAACATCTATAAACTATGTGTCTTAAATGGCCTGCATAGACATTATGACCTGTGCAATGTCTAGGATATATGTATCTCTATGCCCTGTTTAGTCTCTTTGTTGTGTGTGGTGTCTATGGCCTTAGAACTAGGGCCATAGCTTCTATGCCCTGAATAGCCTACATGGCCTTGACCTCTATTAACTACTTAGCCATAGTGGCTGGGTAGCCTCTATGACCAGGGTAGGCCTCATGGTCTTTGTAACATACATTACCTGCCTGTCTGCAATGACCTGCATAGCCTCTATGATTTGTATAACTATTGTGACTTTCATAGAATCTATGTCTGATTAACCTGTGGGACATGAATAGTCCATGTAGCCTGCTTTTAATCTATGGCTTTATTACCCTCTATGGCCTGCACAGCCTCCATGAATCTCATAGACTTTATGGTCTAAAATGTTCAATTACTTCAGTATCCACTATGAATTTTTAAAGATTTTATTCCCTGAGTGTTCTTGGGGAACTGTGACCTTAGTACTCTCTATGACCTGCATAGACTTTATATCCTGTGTCACTTATTATGACCATGGAAGGTGCTATGTCCTCTGTACCCTAGATGGACTGAGTAGTCCAAATTACTTCTTAGCCTCTATGGATGGCCTTAGTAGACTAAATGACCTTAGTGTAGTCTATGACCTCAGTAGTCTCTGTGATCCACAGAGCCTATATGCTTGAATAGCCCCTATGAACAGTATAGCCTTTATGACCTATGTAACCTTTATTGTTTGAGTAGCCTAAATGACCTGCAAGTCTCTATGACATTATTGGCCTATATGACCTTAGCCTCTATTAACTGACTAGCCTCTATTAACTATAAAAACTGTGTCAAAAAAGCCTGTATGTCCTCTGCAGCTCTATGAGAATGGTAGATTATATGATCTCTGTATCTCGTTGGCTTATATATTCTTTTTGGTTTTGAAGATTTTTATGACCAGTATATCCTCTGTGGTCTGTACAGCTTCACTTCAATAGAATCAGTTCTATTGCTCATGTTCCTTCTGAGACCTTAGTAGACTCTATAAATAGTGCAACCTCTATGACCTGCATAGAATCTGTGGAATGAATAAATTCTATTGCCTGCACAGCCTCTATGATGTGTGTATTTCTTATAATCTGTGTAGACTATTTGGAATCAGTATTCTTGAGAAAAAAAGTATCCACTATGACCTTTGAATTCTATGGCCTGTATAACCACCATGAACTGCATAGACTCTATGAACTATGGAGCCTTTATGACCTGAGTATTATCCATTGCCTGAAGAGTCTCTATTAACTGAATAATCTCTATATCCTGATTAGCCTCAAGTACCTATGTAGCCTCTTTGGCTTGAATAACCTTATGTACTAAGCACTTTGTATGATTATAGTAGACTTCATTATCTTCATAACTTCTGTGAGTTCTCATATCTCTGTGGCAATAGTGGGTTCTATGCCCTTGAGTAGCCTAAATAGTACTCAAGTACCATCTTTGCACTGTATAACCCTTAATACCAGAGTTGGTTCTGTAAACTGTGTAGCCACTGTAATCTGCCTTTCTTCTATCCATTAAGTAGCATCTATAACCTGTATAAGTTTTGTGGCATAGTAGCTTTTAACCAGCATTCACTCAATTACCTGTATAATCATGATGGCCGGAGAAACCTAAATGTAGGATAATGGTCTTAGTAGCATGAATGACCTTTACCTTTTTATCCATATGATTTTTGTAACCCCTCTGACCTTCATAGCCTCTATGTTCTTGTAGCTTCTATGGCCCAGGTATCATCTTTGACCTGAGCAACTTTTATGGTTGGCACAACCTTTATGACCTGAGTAGCCTCTTTGACCAGTAAACCCTCTATGATCCCTGCAGCCTTTGTGACCTAAAAAGACACTAGGTCCTGAGTAGACTTTATGGCCTACATGCCCTCTATGACTTGAGTAGCCTCTATGACCTGCATAACCTCTTTGACCTAAGTATCCTCCATGAGCTATGAAACCTCTATGACCTGATTTGGCCCTAAGACTTGTGTAGTACATATGACCTAAATAATCTCTATTGTCTACTTACACTCTATACCTGAATAGCATCTTGGATCTGAGTAGTCTCTCTCAGTAACACAACCTCTCTGAACTGTGAGGCTTCTATGACTTCCATTATTTTATGGCTTGGATTTCCTTAATTACCAGTGTATTCTCTATGTTCTTAGTAACTTCTACATCCTGTCTCTGACTTATGTATTCTCCATGACATTTGTGTCATTTATAAAATATGTAGCCTACATGTCCTGAATAATTCCTATAACTTGTGTAAAATTTATCACCTGAAAAACCTCTATTTTTCTCTTAAACTTCTAAGCTTATCACACAGTTGGAACTGAGTCAATTTGCAGCCAATATAACCTCTATTACTTAGAAGTATCTAACATCTGCATAAACTCTATGACCAATGTAGCATCTACAACCTGTGTAGTATCCAGGACATGTGTATGATTCATGACATGCATAGTCTGTATAGTGTACACAGTCATTAAAACCTGTGTTGCCTTTATGGCTGATTAGCCTAAATGACCTGTATAGTTTCTATGATCTCAGGAACCACTATGACCCATGGTTCCCCTATGATCTGCACAGCCTTTTTTACCTTTGAAGCCTCTGTGTCCTGAGTGACACCTAAGATTTGTGTAGCTTATATAGCCTAAATAACCTAAATGAACCCTATGGCCTGCAAAGTCTCTAAGTTTTCAATAGTGTTTAACACTGAATTAACCTGTATGACCTTCATATTCTCTATGACCTGAGTACATTCTATAATGTGTACCTTATTTATGCCCTGAATAGTCTCTATTTCTTCATAAATTCTATAACTTTCATAGACTTTTTGGACTAAAAATGTATAAATGAGCTTAGTAACTGATATGATTTGTGCATTCTTTGTGTCCTGAGTTGCCTCTGTGACATGAATATCCTTTATGAAGTGAATATTATCCATGGCCAGAATCATCACTATGGCATGTGTAGCCTGTATGGCCTGACAAAACTCTGTGAACTCTATCACCTCTCTGATCTGGGTATCCTCTACAGCATGCATAGCCTCTATTGTCTGCATGTCTTTATATCCTGAATAGCCTAGTAGACCTGAATATCCTCTATGGACTTAATGGTCTAAATGATCTTAGTATGCCCTATAATATGTATAGACACTATGAACTGCATAACCTTTATAATTTGCACAGGGCCTCTGGCCTGTATATACTCTCTGATTTGTACCACTTCTATGGCCTGAGTACACCAAATGATCATAAAGCTCATATTCTCTGTGCTGTTTCTGTAGCCAGAATGGCTTCTATGACTTGCATAGCTTAATGACCAGTGTATCTTCTATGATATAAACAATCTTTATGACCTCCATAACATTATGAGCTGAGAATCATAAATGACATCAATAGTCACTATGAACTCTGTAGCCTCCATGAATCATGTAGCCTCCTTGACCTGCATAGGACTTAAATGCATAGTAACCTACCTGGCCTGAGTAGTGCCTAGGTCCTGTTAACGTATGTGAATTGCATACCTCTTTGACCTGCATAGACTCTATGATCTCTGTATACTTTTTGACTTACTGCTTACTCTCTGACCTAAGTAGTTTCTTCAACCCTCATAACCTCTGATTTATGAAACCACTATGGTCTGTGTAGCCTCTATCACCAATTAGCCACAATAACTTTCAGAGCCTCTATAATCTGTGAAGCCTTCTGCACCTGCATTGCCTCTAAAACCTGAATTGTCATTATAATCTCAGAAGATTCTATAACTTGCAAAATTTCTATGATCTGTATAATATTATCTGTAATATGTATGTTTTTCATGACCTACCATAGATCCCCTGTCCTGCATATCCTCTCTGGCCTATGTAGCCTAAATGAACTGAGTAACACATATGACCTGTGTAGTATTAATAGTCTGAATGGTCTCTATGGGTTGAGAAGCCCTTATGAATTGTGTAAACTCTAGGACATGAGCAGCCTCAAAAAATTGAGAAGGCTTTTATGGCCTGTATAATCTCTACAGTATGAGTAACCTCATGACCCTATATCACTTATAACCCATGAAGCATCTATTACCTATGTAATCCTGACAAACTTCATGACCTCCACAGGCTTATGCCCTTTGCAAAATATGGAATTAGTAGCCCCTAAGGACTTGGTAGGCTCTCTGACCTGAACAGCCATTGTGACCTGTCTATCCTCTGTGATCTGTGTAACCCCTATTACCTAAGTAAATTGTATGACTTACATATTTTCTGTGTTCTGAAGCTTTTGGACCTCCATATCTTGATGACCTGAAGAGCTTTTATTAACTGACTAACCTCTAAGTCCAATGTAGTTTCTATAACCTAAGTATCCTCTATGACCAGCATAACTTTTAGGAACTGCATAGCCCCTAAGAACTGTGTGAGTTTTATGACCTTAACAGAATAATGAAATTTCAGAAAGGAAAGAGGATTATCTCTATGGTGTGTGCATGGCTTGCCCCCAGGATGTGAGTTGGATATTCATTAAACAAGCTCACAGCCCTTCTCCCAGGCAGGGACTTCATGAATCCATCTTCTCAACTAACATTATAGTATTGAAATTACCCTTCCTGGACAGTATTACAAGGATATGAATTGGTCACACCTTGGTAGCTAGAAACCACAGCAAGGGTATTCATCTGTAATAACACTAGGAGAAGCTAGCAAAACAGGAAAGTTTTCACTAAAGAAGTAGGAGGTCACCAGGATTACAGTTGTCAGACATATGCTGCCAGGTGTGATTCCAGGAAGGAAGGAGGAAAAAAATTCTGATGAATGAGAACTGCTTTTCTTAGAGAATTGACATGATCTTGTTCCTGTGAGAAATTATTATGTAAAGTATCCAGGCCTGTGTCCCAAGTTCCCACAATTCTGAGAGCTATCCTCTATCACATTTAGAGCACTGCAAGTTCCCAAGGTTAGACAAATGACTAGATAGATTCGTCCCACCTGGAAACCAATGACTGCACTAATGGAATTGCCTCTCTGGAACACTTGTAGTAGGAAAGCTAAAGGTCTAAACAGATTTAGGAAACAACCAGAGTGAAAAATTGCAAAATACAGGTAGCTTAGCATTCATCAACTTAGTTTTCAACAGGTATAAGTTTAGGACATGGGACTTAATCTTTCTTGGTCAGGTTGAGGAAGAGATGGTTTGTTCAGGCTGGGATGTCATGTAATGAATGAAGGGTAAGTGAGGTAGGCTAAAATAAAATGTTTTAACACATAATAAAGGAGACTAATGAAATTAAATTGTCAGTGGTAGATATCCTGAGACCATTACTTTTCAAAAAAGGGAGCATGCAATTGCCAGAAGTTGGAGAAAATTTTATCATTGAGAGCAAGTTCCTTGGCACCAGGTTGGAGTCAGTATTTTAGGTACACAGACAGAGTATTTTTGTGTATTTGAGTGACAAATTTGGAGGTTTTTGAAGTCTTCTTAGTGACCTGTTTGGCCTCTATTATTCAAGTATCCTCTATGACCTAAGAAGCATCTATGCCATGAAAGAAAGAAAATAAATGTATACAAATAGGTAAAGAAGAACTCAAATTATCACTATTTGCCAATGATATGGTTCTATATTTGGAAGATCCAAAAACATCCACCAAAAATCTTCTGGAACTAATAAATGAATTCAGCCAAGTAGTAGGATATAACATCAATACCCATAATTTAAATGCATTCCTATACATCAGTAATGAATCCACTGTAAGA
This sequence comes from Sciurus vulgaris, assembly GCF_902686455.1. Classification (NCBI taxonomy): domain Eukaryota; kingdom Metazoa; phylum Chordata; class Mammalia; order Rodentia; family Sciuridae; genus Sciurus; species Sciurus vulgaris. The sequence continues at coordinate 10,309,440 of NW_027632956.1, read as the reverse complement.
GAAATAACACTACACTGTTCATAATCATCTCAAAAAATAAGATACTTGGGAATCAATCTGACAAAAGAGATGAAAAATCTCTATAATGAAAACTACAGAACACCAAAAATAAAGAAGTTTAAGATCTTAGAAGATGGAAAGATCCCACATGCTCCTAGATAGACAGAATTTGATCTTTTCATGTTAATCTCATAATTTTTGAAAGTTCTCTTCATGGATTTTTATCATCTTCTCTGTGTGGTCAACTTTATTTTCAACATTAAATATTTTGTCTTCATTGTCTGAAGTTCTGTCTTCCAAATGATCTAGACTGTGTATGATATTTTCCATTGAATTTATAATTGACTAATTTATAACTGATTTATTCCTTCATTTTGAGAATTTCTGCTTGTATATTTAATGATCTCTGACTCTTTATTGATCTTTCACTTCCTGTATTTCTCTTTGATTTAACTCTGTATACCTTCCTTTACTTTGCAGAACAAATTGACTCTGGATATTCTAAACTTCTTGGATATTTATTCTATTGTGTTGTCAGAGGCTTCTCTTATTGGGGCATCTTGGTTTGTGCTGTTTTGTTCCCTTATTTTTTCAAGTTGAGCCCAGTTGCAGCCAAACTTATAGGCACCATGGCACTGAATCTCCAGGTGTGAAAATAAACCTGGAGTGTCCCTGGCAGCACATTTCTGAACAGTGGTGGAAGTGGTAGTAGCAGTAATTGGTGGCAGCAGCCAGGGTGTCAGCAGCAGCTGCAGACTTTGGTGGTGTTAGCAACAGTTGGAAGAACTATGGCAGCAGTGGCAGCAGCAGTGGCTGTGGCTGCAGCTGCAGCAGTACCCAGAGAGACCTCCAGGTGACTTCCTGGGAGTAGCAGTGGCTTTGGTGGCAGCAGTGTCAGTAGTAGGAGGAGCAGCAGCAGCAGCAGCAGTGTAGATGGCAGCCAGGCATCTGAGGCAGTGATGAGGGGAGCAGTGAGCTCTGGGCCATGTCGGCTGTGACAGTGTCAACATCAGCAGCAACACCAAGAGAAAAGACATCCAGGTGCCTGTGGCAGTGGCTTCAGGGGCAGCTGTGCCCCAAGAGAAAGCTTCAGGGAAATGGCAGTAGTGCCTGTGGCAGCAGTGCTCAGGAAAAAAGTGCTGGAGCACTATTACCATTCAGTCTGATTGGAGGAGTTTGGGGTTATAATCTATGCAATTGGCTAATTTTAAAATTGGAGCAGACAAAGGGAATGACTATAATTAAAATGCCTACAAATGTAGCCAATTAAGGCTATCTTCTGAAAGAGGATTACCAGACTCTCACAGTAGCACCTATGGCATACATAAATTCTGTTACCAGTATGGCCTGTATGATGTGCATCTAGTCTATGGCCTATCCTTCGTACCCTGCATAGCCTCTAGAAACTGAGTAGTTTAAAAGACCTTAGCATCTGGAACTTATGTAGCCTCTATGATCTTCACATCCACAGTATTCTGAGTAGCAGAAATGACCATGTTATTCCTGATGAAATTTGTAGTGTGTATGAATTGAGTAGCTTAAATAAACATATTAGCCCCTATGACTTGTGTAATCTTTGTGGCTTGATTATACTGTATGCCCTACATGATCTTTATGACTTGCACAGTATCTATGGCTTGAGTAGCCCAAATGTACTGAATATCTGCTATGACTTCCATGCCCAGTATAAGCTACTTACCCTCTGTGTCTTTCATAGTCTCTATTTCCTATGCACCCTCTATGTCCTGATTTAACCAAGTGATCCAAGTAGCTTTCATTACATGTATATATACTATGACCTTTAAAGCCTCCATGACCTCTGGAATCTCTGTGTCCTGAGTTGTCTCTGTGACCTATGTAGCCTCTATGATCATTGTAGTCCATATGTGCTCCATAACCTTTATCACTGAAGAGCCTCTATGTCCCAGATAGCCTCTGTGACACAAGTGCAGTGTATTACCAACTCAGCCTTTATTACCTGCAAATCCTTTCTGGCCTTCATTGTGAAATGACCTTAGTAGCCTCCATGACCTTTGTAAAGGGAGTAGTCTCTATGACAATTTTATGTAGCCATCATGACCTGGGTAAACTATGATTGTGTAAGTACCTTCTATAGCCAGTGGAGCTTGTTACTGAAAGTTTGGTTCTTGTTCCCAGTGCCTAGTCAATAAAGATAAGAGTTTTGAAAGAAGGAAAAATAAGGTTTATTGCTTTACATGCAATGGAGTAACATAGAGAACTTCTGTGTTAATCAAATGCTGTGATTCTGTCTATCAGGGAGAACAGAGGGTATTTGAAGTAACTATTTATTCAAAGACTACAATCCAGGTCTTTCCTGCAGGCTTTTGTGATTCACTTGTGAGTTTGGGGACAAGCCATTCTTTCGATCTTCTTGTGCCATCCCTGAAATCTGAATTACTTGGCTCCTCTGTTGGATATGTGCTCAAATACAGATAACTTGGCCTTGGATAAGGAAAAGATAATCTTGTTCTTCCACTCAGGTTAAGAAGGGGAAGAGTGTGAAAAGGTAAAGAAAAACATGTCCATTTTAAAATAAGCCTCAGTGGCAGTGTAGTAGGCTATATTGAAATCATTATTTGGACCACTGTTACTTAATGATCTAAGCAGCCCAAATGACTTGAGCAGTCTGTGACTGGTGTGACTTGAGTAGATTAAATGACACAAAATATACTTTTCTATATTTTCAATTAAAAGTTTTCCTATATTTTTATATGTAATTCTTCAGTCCATTTTGAATTGATTGTTGCATATGTTATAGAGAAGTAACTATTTTTATATGGATTTGTATTTTTATATGGATTATCAATTCTGATGTGGTCTTGCTTGGTAAGGTGAGTCAACAAGGTCCTCATTTTAACTCATGGTTTACTGGTAAAGACAACCAATAATGTCCCACCCACCTGTTCTTCTTGTCCCTTCCCACATGTAAGGCAATTAACAGCTTTATTTCCAGGATAGTTGGGTGATAACGATAGGACATAGGTGCTTGGACCTTCTCTTATTGGGGTATTTTATTTACACTAACTTCATAAAGTTTTCATACCATTCTATCTTTGGTAGCATAGGAGAAAGATTTGACAGGATGTACTCTATTCTCTGAGGTTTCATTAGAACTCATTTGTAAAGCATTTAGATATACTGAGGAGTGGGGTGTGTGGTGGGAGTGTGGTGGAGGGCAGTTGTGACTACCAGCCCAATTTTTTTATTGTTTTTGGCTTATTTATTATTTCAAAAATACTTTAAGTCCATTTTAATAATATTCAATGTATATTGGTTAGTCTCTGCTATTCCTGTTTATTTTTCTATGAAATGATCAATCTCATCTAAGTTTTTAAATTTTGAAGTGTAATTATTTGTTGCATCCTAATTAAAAAAAATCTCAACTGTATTTGTGGTTTTCTATTCCTCTATTTACTGTTAGTGTTCATGCCTTTTCTGTCCCCATTTTAAAGTCAATGTAGCTATTGCCTGTTAATGGGTTTTGATTAAAATGACAGCTTTTAAAACATTCTATCTCCTTTATCTTGGTTTATAATTATAACTTTATATTTTCACTAATGATACTTTTATGTTGTTTTCTTTACTTGTTTGCTATGTTCTGATTGTGCCTAGAACAGGAACATGCTAGATAAGTGCATTACTACTGAGATACATCCCCAATCTTAGTACACTATATTTGTCAGTATATTTCATAATTTTTGTGCTCTTATTTCTCTCTTTTCATGCCTTTCTTCTGGATTCACTTCCTTTTGATAGTGAGAATATACCAGTAATAAACTATTTTTGTTGTTTATCTGAAAACATCTGTTATTGTGTTTTGTCTTTACTGCTGAGGAGTATAGTACAGGTGGGAATACATCCCAGAAAAGGTGCTTTTTCCTCCTTCTTGGGACAGCATCTCTTTATGTTTCCTAGGTTGACCCTGAACTCCTGGGTTTAAGTAATCATCATACCTCAGCTTCCCAAGTAGGTGGGATTTCAGGCACCAGATATAAGAAAGAAAATTTAAGAAAATTTCATTTTTGTGCATCCCACATTTAATAATTAGACCTATTGTGTGGTTATTTGAAAAAATGCTCATCCTCCTCCTGAATGAGTTTTGCTTGTTTTGTTCTCTGTTGTATCCTCAGTCCTAGAACAATGCCAGATGCACAATTTCTAATTCATTATTATCATAAAAAATCATTATCAGTTATTCAATGAAGTTAGAATGGTTTTGATATATCTTTGCTTCACTTTTATCTTTGCCATTTCCTCTATTACCTAATTCAGTAAACTGCATTTTACTGCATATTTAATTCTATAATTTAACCAAAAATTCAATTGTCACTCCTGGTTATTTCCAAAACCCAGAAAACAATGTCTTTGTGAATATTGTCATTCATGATAGACTTGCGATGTCAAAACTGACAAACAACAGAGGAATGTCATGAAGAGATAGCTGTGTGCACAAGTCACCTTATAAGAGAAATTACCACCCAGACAACTCACTACTTATATAAAACCACTGGCCTGACATGCTGTCTTGCAAGCCCAATTCTATCGTTTAGCTCTTCCTCTAAGATTAGATTTAGTTATTTTAGATTTAATAATTAATGGCTAATAATTGTAACCATTCAATAATCAGAGCTCACTATGTCTCAAATAACTCCAAAAGTGTCAATAAGTGTTTTTTTTTATAAAACGCTTAAACTATCTGTGTATTTTTCCAATTAAGCCACAAATATTCCTTTGCTCCTAAGGTATACCAGAAGCCACCCTGACCTGGACCTAGTTGTTGTAGGTTGAAATCATATTCATTGTTATTTCCCAAATTAAACCTTCTTATTATTTGTTATTTCCAAAATTAAACCTTCTTGCAAAAACATTCATTTCTATCCTCCACACCTTTGCCATCTTTAAAGATAGCATTCTAATAAAATTAAGTATGCTTTTCTACCTGGCTAGCCACTTCACCAAAAGCTAGTGACCATCATTGATACTTAAGTTTATAAGTTAAGGAAAACCACCATGGTTAATGGGGAATGCTGAGAATTTGTATTGGCTCTATTTGAAATACATGTATTATGTGGAGACTTAGCAGTCCTGCATTAGAATAAATTTGTATGGATGTTTGCTATGGCAATTGCTTGTGCCAGTTGTTGATGAAAACTACGTTTCTGTATTCACTGGATGGTCACAATTTTGTGTTTGTGGTTTGGATACAATTTTTAAAAATCAACAGTGATAAACTCAGAAAAAGTACTTTCTTATTAGAAAAATGAGTTCTGAGATTCTATTGCTTATGAAATTTATATTGAAAATAAAATCCCACAAAATGTTGATGTACTTTTGCCATCCATATTGGTGAAACAATTGAGCATAAGAAATCTTAGTGTTCAAGTCTGTTTGAGAAGGATCAGTATAAAACATGAGATGCGTGCAAAAACATGGTTTAGCAAGTATAACTGTAGTAATATGTTTAAAGATGTTTGAACTCAATCTGAGATAACTTTTCAAGATGTATTTTGCTCTATTTTTAAGATTTTTATGCACTAACATGTGAACTAAAAAGTGATATATGTCAAATAAATAAATAAATAAAAGGAAGATCAATAGAGTAGAGGGAAGAGAGTAGAGGGAGAGGGAGAAAGAGAGTGGGAGGGAGAGCGAGGGAGAGGGAGAAGGAGAGGGAAAGCTGAAGGGCACTATATACCAAAATGGAATAAATAAAGTTCCATGCTTGTTTGATTTTGTTCAAATGAATCCATTTACTATGTATGACTGTAATTCTCTAACTAAAAAAAAGGAAAGAAAAAGCAATATATGGCAGTTTTAGAACTCCACAGATAATAAAACATTTCCAGTTTATATCAATGCCACTACATACTTCAAACAAAAAGTCAATTAATTCCTGAAAAAGGTTGTTTTTAATTTAATTTATGAAATCAAAACAATCACTAGAATTTTATTTAGTCAAAATTTAATCTGACGTCCTTCTGAATGCTAAGGTAATATTAGGTATCATATTCAATCAACTGAAACAGAACCTGCAACTATCAATGTGTACTCACACAGATGCAGCCACACAGAGAGACACACAACATAGACTGAATGAAACAGAATTATAAAATTTTAGTTCTGTAGCTTTTGGGGAAAAATTAACAAAAATTACTGCATGATATTATGTCCTTTTGCTCTGTGGAGCCATTAACATTAACGTTTAAAAATGTCTGCCCTTTGAAGAACTATTTATAAATCAACCTAAAGATCTCAATGTGGCATTTAACATTCTGAAAACAACATCCTATATTTTAGTTGAAATTTACTCAGTCAGAAATTTTAGTCAAATAATCAGTTAATAGGCACCTAAAATATAACCCTTTAAGCTTTTAGCCCATTGAGATACTTCAGAACAAAGCTTGAAATATGAAAGAAAACTAGTGGGATGACTTTTTCTTGCATACATATTCATGATAAAAGACACTGGAAGGGAGGGGGGCAGAAAGACAGTTCCTGCAAACATTTAGGTCTTGAAATATTCTCCTATTCTCCAAGAGCCGACCCAGATGGCACCGGCTGCAGCTTCCGCCTCAGGTCCCTAGGGAGCGCAGTCGGCGCAGGAAGTCACTGGATCCCCCATGAAATTGCAGGCGGGCGGGCAGTCCGGGTAAATTTGAAAATAGAAGAGTGTGAGGGGGCGGGCCCCGGGCAGAGCCGCTCTCTCCACCAATCCGCAGCAGGCAGCGGGGACAGCAGTGGTCCCAGCAGCAAGTGATGCGAGTCTGTGCTTGGGCTATGGTGGCAGCCGAGTCTCCTTGAAGAGCCTGCATAGGGTGCGTGCTCTTTGTTATCAGTGAGAGCGGCCAGCAGTCAGAGGAGAGGGGCGGTGCAGAGCGGTTGTCCCCAACAGTTTCCCCTGGGCCTTCGAAGGCTCCAGACGCCACTCTTCAGTTCTGCCACCCCCCCACCAAGCTCATTCCCATCGAGGGGCAGCCGCTGCAGTCTACCCACCTGGGTGCTTGGGTACTTGGCTCTCTTTGTTGGGCTGTGGCATGGTGCCCCCTGAACTGGCGGGTCTGGAGCAACCCCAGGGGAGAGACCATGGTGCTGACCCTCTGGGGCCCTGTTCAGCGCAGAAGGCTCTTGGCTCAGCTCATGGCGGTGGGCAGCAAGTTTCAGCCTAGGCAACCATGGATGGTGGGCCTTTCAAGACTCCAGCTGCATTAGTCCTGGGCATTGTGTAAGGCAGGGGTCGCTGGGGGATGGTGGGACTTGCCTGCTCCTGGGCCCAGGCGCGGTGGTGCCTCCTCATTGGCATGAAGTGGGCACAGGCAAGGGTGCTGCATGGGTGGCCTAGGGTGGGCACAGGCTGGGTGAGTTACAGCTTGTGGGCCTGGAACTTGGGGCACAACATAGCGAACTTGGCAAGCACGAGCTTCTGGGACCCTGTCTTTCCTTCAGAGTCACCCAGTTGGGACTGTAAGTCACTAGGTCTGGAGATGGGTGTGCCTTTAATCCTCAAAGAATCCAGAAGAGGGAAACTGTGCTAGCTGGAGTGCACCGTGCTGCTGCTTTCTTCCTTAATCAAAGCCACTCAAAAACTTTAAAGCTGCGACCCCGCCCTCCACTCCTTGAAAGAACTTAAGAGATCAGTCCCATTACTCCGATTAAAGGTGGATTGATTAATGTTTGAGTCTCAGCACTGCAGTCTTATTATCTAAGGATGAGTGATATCCCCAGTGGACTTTGAATGTCAAGTGCCAGTCACCAAACCCACCCTTTCAGTTCTCTGCCCTGGGCCCCGTCCTCCATGTCCCCCAAGACCCGTTTCCCCATGCCATGTGGGTGTTTTGCAATCCCTGAAGCAAAACTTTCAGCATCCACAGCTTTGTCGCTCTGCTGTTTCTCCCTCTGTTGACTATTGAGAATACAGTAGTGATCTCTAAAATAGGGAAGGAGAATGCTGATTTTAAATGATCTTTTTTAAAGAGAGGTGCAATCTCTTGTGCAAGAGCTTGCCCACCTAAATCTGAATTTCCCAATTAAATATTTATCAAGCCTGGTACTTGCATCTTTCACAGAAGACCCTCTTTTATGGGGTCTTTAAAACACAGTACTGAAATTGTTTTGCTGCTAGTTGCTTTAGAAAAAAATATATGTACTATTCATTACCTCTCTCCTGAAATACTACCAACACTAGGAAACTGTACTCTGGGTTTGATGGAAGTTGCCAGCACTGGCTATGTCCTGTGTCCGGTGGTATTTAGGTGTGCCAGTGATTTCAATTTGATAGTGTTTTAAAGGTCTGAACTCCAATTATGGTCAGTTAGCTTGAAAACATAACTTTTAAATTAATGCTTATCTAATCTTTTCCGAGTCGTCTCCCTCAGGCTTTCATAAAAGCCTTCTTTCATGTTTAACTTCATGGAAACAAATTGCTGTATTTTTGGTTAACTGTTCCATTACTTGTAAAAATTTATTGCACTTATCTGTGCTTTTTGCTTAATGATTTAGTCCGTGACAAAAGAATTGTCATTTTGTAAAATGGAATATTTGGATTGAGTTAGTTATTCTTGGATTCACCAGAGCTAAGGGAACTCTTTGTTTATATTTTCCTGTATCATTACAAGCTTCATTTAAATATTAAGGCTTAAATATTTTTGAGTATAATATTTTCCTCATTTGAAATGAGTTTATCATTTCAAGAATGTGTAAATGAATTGTAGAATTCTGAAGGAAGACATGGTTTCAACTTCATTAATATATAGAAAATTAATTTGCATGTATTTTGCATGTGAATATTGTGCTCCATGAAGTAGTTTTAAAATGTATAATTGAAGAAAATACTGAGAATTATATGGATGTACAACCAATTTCTTTCCTGGAAGACATTTTCATGAACCATCTAGAAGGTACCATTTGTGATTATTGTTTAGACTTTCATTTTAAATTTTTCATGCTTACTTTACCAGACTTATAAGTAAAACTTGGATAATTTTAGGATGATTAACACTTGGATCTCATTTCAGTGTGGTTCAACCATTTACAATTTTATTTATTTGATTAAGGTAATTTTATTTTGAGACAACTGTAGATTTAGATGTAGTTGTGTTAAAAGACAGAGATACCTTCTGCCAACTTTATGCAGAGGTGCCCACATCTTGACATTAAAGATGATATAGCTCATGTATTGACCATTTCTGTCACAAGGACCCCTTGTGTTGACCTCTGATAACCACACCCATATTCTCCTGCTGCCCTCCCCACCACTCCTGGCCACCATTAATCCTTTTCCATTTTTATGAGTTTACCATTTCAAGAATGTGTAAATGAATTGTAGAATTTTAAGGACCTGGGCTTTGGTTTTGAAAAGTAGAAATATTTCAGTTAATTAGTGCAAGTTAGTAAATGTAATTCAGAAGCAGATTCCATATTACTCTTGGTTAGAATGATTGTTGTATTTCCTAATATTTTATTTCCTAAAAATATTTCCTAATATTTTTCTTGGGTATGTGGGAGAGTTCAATGAGATGTAATTAGTATGTATTTGTCAAATGAAGGTTTGAGAATTAATTACATTTTTTCAAGTAAGGTCATTAGTATGATTTCCACTGAGATTTAAAAACATAGCAGTTGTCACTATCCCATGATTTTTTTGTACCGAATATGGAACCCAGGGTCACCTCATTGCTGAACTACATGTAGTTCTTTTTCTTTTTCTTTTTCTTTTGAGGCAGGTTCTTACTAAGATGCTTAGGCTGACCTCAAACTTGCAGTTCACCTACCTAAGCATGTGCCATCATGCTCACTTGCTACCCACTTTTTAATTAACAGAGATTGCCTCTTCTAAATTTTACTGTTTGAATAGTTGCTGCAACTAAATTTACTTCAGAATTATGAAAACTCACTTACTGTACCCAAGAAAATGTTACACTGTGATGAGACATCTAAATCAAAAGTATGTAGGTAGATTTCTAGAAAAAGATGTAATAAAATACAGAAATAGTTTGAACACTCTATCTTCCTTTCTACTAACACATTTAAAATATGGTAATAAATTGACAAAAGTACAAAGAAGTTCTTAAATTTTTCTAAGGATCTCAATTAGAGTTTATCAGCCTTGTTCCCATTTATATTTGATCATATGACACATAGTAACTGTTCAGTTGTGGCATCTTCTATGGCTGAAACCATACCTGACAGATGATGTGTACAAAAAGCTGGGGGTCTGTGTCTGCCCTGGAGAAGCTCATAAGCAGGGTACAAATGCCCACATAATCAGCTAACTATATTAATCAGCTAAAACAACTTCTCTTAACAATGTATACATGATAGAAGTAACAGGTTGTATGTTACCTTCTATAAGGCAAATAAAGGTTACTGATTTGGTGTCCTAGCAAGTTAAAATTGCCCATTTGCAGATATTTGCCTCTCTCCATGTTTTAAACAGAAATTTACAAAACTATAACCAAAGATGGGTATGGTGTTCAGACAAAATAGAGTTCTCTCTGTCTCTAGATTTCTAACATGGACACAAGACTGTAAGTTTGACTTTAACATCATATGAAAAGCAACAGAGAGACAAGCTGAGAAAGAGAAAATGTGGGTGGGTGAATTGGCCAAAGCCAGCTCACTAAAACTTGGCACAAATTTGTTTACTTCAAGCTTTTTATGACCAAAGATCAAACAGCAAAACTCTGGGTCATTTCATAGTTCTTGTTTTGCTACACCAACTCTGCAAGTGGTCTGAGTGGAACAGGGTGCCCATGAAAGGAAAATATACTGTGAAAATATTACTTAATTTACATCAGATATGGGGTCCTCTCCATTTGCCCAAGAACTTGACATCACCTAGAATGCTTTTTTTTTTTTTTTTTTTTCCTTAAATATGTGAGAGCTCTTCTATGGGGGATACAGGGAGAAGCATTAAGTACCTTAAAGCAAACTGTGTGTCAGTACCAATGGAACATGATGTACTCAGATTAAAGAGACTGTTTTATACACTTCTTCATCCTAAGTACATCAAACATTGCCTCCCATGTTTGAAAAAATACATATAGAAATGATTGAATATTATCAGATTATGGATCTCACAGATGTCTTGGTGTCTTTCCTTGAACTTCCTCTGTGAGGGGAGAAAATACTTAGAACAGTTTGTTGCTAGATATGTTGCACCTGTTTGCTGTGTTGTATGCACTAAGGGGGGGTTCAGACCCAAAAGATTGTCCTTTATTTTTCTCATCATAAGCCACATTGAATTATCCCAATATTTTCTGGAAAAAATATAACCACATATTCCATTTGCACCAGTCATTGAAGTCTTAGCAGAAAGCTGTGTACTTCAGAGAACAGAGGAATTAACTTTTCAACAAATTTTTTAAATGCTCCAGCACATAATTTCAATGAGAATGATTAATTAAAATATTGTTATCTGTTTCAGGATTTTTTATGCCATATTTCTAGAAGCATTTTTACATCCAATTTCTATTATCAATTGGTCAGTGTTATGAATCAAGGGAATAATGAAGATAAAATTAATACAAATCAAAGGTAATTATTTTAACATATGATTCTCCAAAATAGTTCTAATATACATTTCATGTGGATTTTGTGTTTAATTGCATATTTGTGTTTGTTTAATAGAATAAAAATAAGTATGAAAAATGACAAATATTCAAATCATCCTCATGGACCTATGTAAAAACAGTTTTTTTTTCATATTTATGAAAATATTATTTTCCAGAATATAGAATAGACTACCTTCATAATGAATTTTTTCCAGAATAGAAACAGTTTATTCTAGCAGAGCTAGCCAATTGTATATTGATAGAAGCTTAGGCCTTCATAGCACCCATTTCATCTAAGCTCAAATGGATATCCACAGAGCAAAAAGGTCTATTGAAATTAGAACCCAAAGGGCAAATTTTACTGCTTCTGTCATTGGTGTTATTTTCTCCCTCTTCTTATTAATGGCATTCTTGAAAACTGTACACCTTCTGTGTATCTGAATACAATCAGAACTGACACTCATTAGTACACTAGCTCATATTCTAGGCCAATGTCAAGCTTATAATCTTAATATAATTGAATGTTAGCTAAATAGAGGAATTCTCACATATTTCATTCAATAACTTATGTAGTGCAGACAAAATGACTCATTCCATCATCTGTAGGTCACAGTATTTTTTTCAAAAGACAAAATCAAACCATTTTTGTAATAAAGGTAACAAAAAAAATCCATGTAATTAACTGCTATTTGAGCGAAAGTGCATTATAGGGCTTTATATAAGTTTGCATATTTTAATGTAAACTCTCATATTTGGATTTTAATTAATACCATACATGTAATACTTGAATCTAAATGGAATGGAATGAAGATTTTAAAAGGCCCCAAGAATCATATTGTTTTATTTTATCCTTGTCATTTTAATGCATTTGTGTTTTTCTTTATTCATTTGACTAAGCCAACTTTAGAGGTAAAATCCACAAACAAAGCATATATAGTATAGCTGAAACTATTAAATAGTACAGTCTTCAGGATGTCAAAATTAGTGATTGTGATTACACAAAAAATACTTCAATCATGTATGATGATCTTACAAAATATTTTAGAATTTTTATATGATGTTTGCACTGTAATAAAATTAATCTGGATAATATGAGTAAAGTATGCTCAACTATGAATAAATGCAATTTATAGTTAGCACTGGATAATTTGGGAGTACTACCTTTGTCTTCACATTTTATATCAGGAACATATGTTCACAATCTACCAGCTATATTTTTGATTTGCTAAGAAATGATAGTACTTTAATCCTAGTTCACCAGCACCTTGATCCCACCCTATTTTATGGGATGCAGGGGATTGAACTTAGGGACAATTTATGACAGAGCCCACAGATTTTCCTTTTCAACATGTAAATTCTCCCTGGTGGGAATATGTAGTGCCATATCACAAGAGAGAGAATGTGCCAGGAATCTTGAAAAAGTAAATTCGGTTTTGTAATAAATAGACAGACTTCTGTGAAGATGGTGGTAAAGTGGTTGTTCTAGTGTCCCCAGGTGAAGAGATTCACATATATAAGTCAGTGTTGCCTTGGGTTGTTATTCCTTCATTGGAAGGCCTGCAAAAAAATCAGAGCATGTTAATACATAGTTGGGTTAATAATTGGATTTCATGAAGTTGCAATCTTTAAGAAGCATTTTGTGTGGTATGCTATGGTGATTTGAACATATCTTTTAAATAACACTTTACAAAAAACTTTACAAATATGATAGAACTATAGTGGTTGATACTGCAGTAGAAAATATAGAGAAAAGTTATATAATTTATTCCATTTCTTCCTCCTACTGGATCCCAAGATCTAGTGTGCTATGAAAGTGTTTAAACACAATTAGCATTATTTATGTTTAAACACAATAATTGTGTTTAAACACAATTAGCATTATTTGTGTGATAATTAATCTGAAGGCATACAACAACCAAAATATGAATTTTTGTACTATCAATTACTATTTATGATATCTTTGGTCAATTATTCAATTTCTATGCCAGCAAACATCAGTATCTTTATGCATGCCAATTATTATAGCACTACAATTCAGAATAACCAAGTTATAGAACCATCAATGTGTCTGACAATAGATAAATGAGTTTTGTGCAGTCACAAGGAAACATGGAATTTTATTTTTTGTTTGTAAATGACTGGAATTGGAGAACATCATGCTAGGTTAAATAAGCCTGACTCAGAAAGTCAGGGGTTAAATGCTTTCTCTCATATGCTGATGTTGGACAGGAAAGAAAAAATGTTGATGACTCTCATGAAAATATGAGTGAGATCAATAAAGTAGAGAAAAGGGATAGAGAGGAATAGGGCATGGGAGGCCTTAGGAAGTACTGGGCAATGAAACCTAACAAATTATGCTGTGTTCACATATGAATATGTGAGATTAATCTTGCTTATATACAACATAGCAAATTTCCTTATAAATAATTTTGCTCAGTGTACTAAACAGAAATATTTCAATTGCAATAAGTGACAGTGTCTTTTAGAGGTCTTGAAAAGATGACAAAAGTGTGATTACAATGTGTTAGCAATTTAAAATGCTTACTATCTGCTGGATATTGTGTGAAGAATATCATATGCATCATCTCATATTATCATCTCCTTGCTGGCAATGTCACTCTTGAATTATCCAGAATGTTTATAGTGATCGGTGTAATGTAAAACCAAATGTTCCTCTGAAGTATTGTCATGCATTCCAATGCTCAGGCTTAGTATATCATACATCGACCATACCACAAAATTTATGGAATTTCATGTTATTCTTTTGAACTTGTTTATTAAAAATGAATAACTGATGATGAAAGATATACTTAAAATAAAAAATAAGTTCACTACTAAACATCAAAATGAAGTATGTATGTAAAATAATTATTTTAGTAAACTAAAAGTAGGTAGATAGCAAGTGTTACAGCAGTTACAAACTTCATTACAAGCTCTTATTGAATACCCTGGGACACCTCTTAGACACCTTGATAAATAAATTTTGAAGTCTACATTTAGATGTTTCTCTTTGCACAGCATAAATATCCCTATGAAATACAGATGAGTATCTTCAAGACACTGCACTCCTGACTCAGGAATCAAAGGACTGTGCCACTACTTTCAAACTCCTAGAGCTTTTCTCATGGAAGAAGTATCCCTAAAGATGCAGCAGCAGGACCAAGCCTCCTGGTTGGGACCCAGAAACCAAGTGGTCAGTTTGCTTTTCCTCTTTAATAGAGCCTTCTTACAGCAAAAATGTTCATTTCATGGGCATAAATTTTGTACAAAGGCAAAGATCCAAACTTCCAGTCAGATGAAGCATTTTTCTTTCAAATTTTCGAGTAAGTGTTTTTAAAAAATGGACAGAGTTTTAGTGGAATTTTTACAAATCAGCAATAGGCTTGGCTTCTCTATAACCACCAGCAATTAGCAATACTGTAGCAATACTCTTCTTTCTTAACCTTTTTTCCCCTCTCTTTTATGTCTTGCCTAGAGCAGTTCAAAGTCAAAGATAATGCTGTAGGTGCTTCAAGGCAAAAAAAATTCACGAATAAATTGCAGTCCATTTCAGTTTGTAGCAAAAATTGTCATGGAAATTTGTAGCCTGAAGTCTACATTTAGATTTTTCTCTTTGTATAGAATGAATAACTCGAAGAAATAAGATGAGCATCTTCAAGACACTGCACTCCTGATTCAGGGATCAAAGGACTGTGCCACCACTTCCAACCTCCTAGAGCTTTCTTCATGGATGAAGTATCCCATAAGATGCAGCAGCAGTTTATCCTGAAACCAAGCCTCTTGTCTGTGTCCCAGAAACAAAGTGGTGACTTTGCTTTTCTTTCATTCAGCAAAAATGCTCATTTCATGAGCATAAATTTTGTACAAAGGCAAAGATCCAAACTTCCAGCCAGATGAAACGTTTTTCTTTCAAATTTTCCAGGGCTTTTTAAAAAAGGATAGCATTTTAGTGAAATTTTTACAAATCAGCAATAGGCATGGCTTCCCTATAACTAGCAGCAATTAGCAATACAGTAGCAACACTGTTTCTCCTTGCTTTAGCTTTTTTTACCACTTTTATGTCTTGCCTAGAGCAGGTCAAAGGCAAAGACAAAACTGTAGGTGCTTCGGAGCTTTACTGGTTCTCTAATACTTTTGGGAGAAATCCTAAGTCTTGGCTAGCAGCTGTGAATGTCTCAAGTGTGTAAGGAAAACCTTCACACATTCATGCCAGTCAGAAATACCTACGGAGAGGAGCATCCCAATCTGGTTACTTAGGAAAGTAAACAACTGTACCCAAATTTACCTAGTTTTACCACGGGTACCTTTATTGGGGCCTGGTGGTCTGATCCCCCGTGGCACATTGTGATTGAGTTAAAAGTCTATAAAATGTATGGTTTCTCCTGCTATAAACGAGTTTGCAGGTTGCTTGCCACAAGCCTGCATTTACCCAACTCTCGGGGCCTGGTTTATGGCTATGTAGGCTCTTACCTACGACTGAGCTAGCCTGGCACACACCCCTAGAAATACACTCCACTGTCTGTTCCCTCACATGGTCCTACTGGACAAACGATTTTGTCAGTGATGAGTGTCAGAAGACTGTGATGGCCCACTTTCACACTGATGCTGATTAGCATGTGAGGGCTAACATGATTTCTTCAGAAGACTCTCCTTAGCCCCTAATATGATATTTTTACCCTGTATTATTACTCACCCATAATGTCATTTCTAGTGTATTAACACTGATGTTCAATGCAAGGCTTCTGCAATTTACCATCACCCATGCTTGACTTTTAATCTTTGAATGCAAAATAAAGATGGCATAAGAAACCAAAAAAGGCAGAAGCATTAGTGTGACAGCTGAATTTCTACATCTGTCTTTCTCAGTCTGAACCAACTGTGGGATCCTCTGAAAAATGGCATTGCCTTTTACAAATGAGCAAACTAGGGCCTTGTTGGGACTAATGACACATTAACTAACTCAGGCTGACTCCTTACTCCCTGGCGAGAGAGCAAGATCAAGGCCTCAAAGGTGGTTTCAATAGTTAATGACGATGAATGGGACCACCGTCAGGGATTGGTTAACAATAGTTCCGCGAACGTGATCAGCTCGTGCTTGCCATATAGTCTTATGGGACTCTTGCCTGCGTGAACACCCTATGCCTTGCTGACCTTTAAGCTGATTGGTTCCCACCTAGCCCCCACCCTACATAAAAGCTGTGTGATTTCCTCAATAAATGAATTCCTGCTGTGATGGGTCTCCCTGACGCATCTGATTGTCCTCCACATGGAGGGCTGGGAGTGGGCGGTCAGTCGGCCTTACCTATCCCGGTCTGACCTTGTTGGGGAGTGTCCCCTTCCCTTGTCACTGGTAGAGAAGAGCAAGGGGGCTTAAGACCTCCACATCTGGCACCCAACGTCGGGCCCCTCAAGGCTGAACCGCAGCCAAATCAAAGAGGCAGTTTTGGGAAACCGAAAGTACCAGCAGATCGGGCCAAGTGAGTTCCAAGGTAAGGCATCCCTGAAAAGATGGGGCAAACACACACCACACATGGTGACTCTGCTCTCTCAGCTCTTAGACTCATGCTGAAGAGTAGGGGCCTTGAGTAGTCTGATACACAGGCAGAAAAAGCCTGGGACACCTTTACTTGGGTGGCCTCTTGGCTTCCCGCTGCTAATCTTTTTGACTGGTCCACATGGGATTGTAGAACAACTTGATAGTAAGAGGGAAATCAATTTAGTGGGGGGTCCCCCATTGGGAGTAAACATGGAGACGGTTGGCAAGTCACCGGAGAAGTCCGCTTTATTACAAGATGAGGCTTACATATATACTCTTGGGGCTTCCGGGTTAAGGGAGAAAGTGACGTGTGGGTTTCTGATTGGTCCGGCTTGCCGCCGGTGGGAAAATAGGTGGCAGGAAGCCGAGACTTATGGGAAGAAGAAGCCGCTCAGGGGCCATCTTTGGTGTGGATCGGACTGCATATGGAACCTTACATTCCCCCCTCTTTGGTTTATGGGAATTCGGGACGTTGATTTTCAATCTGGCTGCTTCCTGCTGATCAGGGGCGTCGTCAAGGGGCCCGGGGCAGGGGGGTTGGTTGTGAGGGGAGAACAAAGCGTTGGCTATTATATTGCATAATAAGCCATGTCAGATCAGAGTAACATATTACTTCGTCCCCCGTAAAGTCCATAAAACTCCCTTGGAGCCATAAGTCCTCAATTTGGTCTAGGAATTCATTGTAGTCATTAGTCGGGTGGAGAAGCCATGCATCAGTGTCCAAGGTCCATAGAAAGGATATTAGCCTTGGAAGAAGTTGGAGGAAGTCCATCATAGCAGGACGTCACCAGGCGTTTTTCCCAGTAGGTAGCAGTTGATAGTTCCTGAGGAGAAGCTGGTTAAAGGCTTGGTTAGAAATTTTTTGTACTTGGTCTCTAACGAACCTTATGAGACAGGGGAGGAAGAAAATGATGCAAAGAACTCCAATAAGTGGACCGAATAGAGGGAGGCAACTACATAATTTTTCCCTGTGGTGGTCACTGCTCCCGGGGTTGAGGCCCCTTTGCAAGTTGCACAGGGTTGTCCATATAAGGTTTTAATGAGTTCCAGTTTGTTGACAGGTGGACCAAATCCAGCTAGGGTCAGGGAAAAGAAGGGGAAAAAAGCAGAAAGGTAGGAAGTTATCATTCCTCCTGAATGGATGAGAGGCGCGAGAGACGGAGTTTCAAAGGATTAGAGGGATCCACGGAACTGGTGTAGATGTTCGGCTTGCCCGTATTTATAGGGTCAGGATCCAGAGGAGTAGGGGGTGAGTCTCCTTGGTCAGCCGGACAGGGTTTTAACCTGGAAATATGGATCCAAGGAGTGGTCTCGTTAGAAGGTAGGATGAGTTTAGCTGTGGTGGGGGTACTAAGGATTACTGGGTATGGTCCCAGCCATTTAGGAGATAAGGGTTCAGGTGTGGTTGGTGGAGTATAATAGGCAAGATCCCCTGGGTTCAAGGAGGGAGGAGGGGAGGTTGCAAGAGGATGGGGAAGTAACCAGTCTTGATGTTTCCAAAGTTCAGCTCTAAGGTGAGAAAGGAAAGGAAGGCTGAGGGTATTTGGGATGTTTAGGGAGGTAGGAATGATTCCGGGGGGTACAGGAGATCTTCCATACATCACTTCAAAAGGGGACAAATTGGTAGGTTTCTTTGGAAGTAAGCGTAGTTTAAAGAGTGCCAGAGGGAGGAGGCGAATCCAGTCTAAGTGGAGTTCTAGGGAAAGTTTGGTGAGAGTCTCCTTTATGGACCAATTTGCTCTTTCAACCTTACCTGAGGCCTGGGGACGATTTGGGCAGTGTAGATGCCAGGGTAAGGCTAGAGATTGAGAGAGAGATTGGATTACCTGAGCTGTGAATTCCGGTCCGTTGTCCGATTGAAGGGAGGTAGGCATCCCAAAGCGTGGGATGATGGAGGTAAGGAGGTGATTGGCGACAGTGGAGGCCCTTTTGTTGGTAGTAGGAAATGCCTCAATCCAGCCACTAAAGGTATCTAGGAAAACTAGGAGGTACCGGTGTCGGCGAACAGGAGGCATGTGTGTGAAATCAACTTGCCAGTCTGCCGCCGGAATGGAACCGCAGGCTTGATGTGAGGGATATGGGTAAGGAACTGTAGTGGTGTTAGGGTTGGTTCTTTGGCATATAACACAAGTTTGAGAAAGTTGTTTTAGCATTTCTCTATCTTGGGATGTGAGAGGAAAGAAGGATTGTAAGAAACGAGACAGGCTTTGAGGACTGGAGTGAAACAGGTCATGCAGCATTTGAAAGAGAAGTTTCTTGTCCGGGATTGGACTGGGAGAGGACAAGTGAAGAATGGGGGGTGGGGTCTCAGATGACTTGCTAAATGCTGCGTTCTTGGCAGCAGCATCAGCTAATCGGTTTCCTTGTGTAGAAGGAGAGTTGTCCTTCTTATGGGCTTTACAGTGGATAATTCCGAGCCACGTGGGTAGTTGGGACGCTTGTAATAACTTGTGAATTAGTTCAGAATTGGTAATGGTGTTCCCATGAGTTGTCATAAATCCTCTCTCTTTCCATATTGCCGAATGGGAGAGGAGTGTGTAGGAACACATATTTAGAGTTGGTGTATAAGTTTAGGATTTTTCCTTCGGCCAGAATGCATGCTCGGGTTGCTGCGATAAGTTCAGCTTGCTGATTGGTGGTACCCGGAGGGAGAGGTTGGGCTTCTATAGTGGCTGTTAGGGAGACTATGGCATAACCAGCTTTGGGGGCTGTTGGACTTCTATATGAGGATCCATCCGTTAACCAATTGTGATCCGCCTGGGGTAAGGGGCCCTCGACAATGGTAGAGGGAGAATGAGTTAAGGATTGTAATGTTTCTAGACAGTTGTGAAGTGGAGGCTCTGGGGTAGGGTGAACAGGAATAAGAGTGGCTGGGTTGAGAGGAGAACAGGATTGGAAGGATATAGAAGGGTTTTCTAAAAAGGAAGTAATTAGGGCTAAAACTCGTAAGGGGGTTAAAGTATGCAGGGACTTGTACTGTGGGGTCAAGTTGTTTTGATAAATAGGCTACTGGGGCAAATGTGGAGCCCTGCATTTGTCCCAGTACCCCTAGGGCCTGTCCTTGATTTTCATGAACATAGAGAAGAAAGGACCTTGTTAAATCTGGTAAGTGTAATGCAGGGGCGGATAGGAGTTTGAGACGTAGGTTATTAAAAGGCATTTTAGGGGAGGAGGGGAGTGGTTCATTTGGGTCTCCTTTAGAGAGATCATAAAGGGGTTTGGCTAAAAGAGAAAAGTTAGGGATCCAAGCACGGAAATACCCTGCTAAGCCCAAAAAAGAGAGAATTTCAGCCTTGGTTTTAGGTACGGGCCAGGACGAAAGGGCTTGTTTCCTGTCAGTTGTAATGGATTTATGTTGTGGTGTGAGTAAGAACCCTAGGTAAGTGTCTTGGGAGGCTGAGATTTGAGCTTTAGAAGGTGTCACTTTGTATCCATGTTGGGCCAAAATGTTAAGCAAGGCAGCCGTGTCCCATTGAGAGATATCCCAAGAAGGGCTACAGAGAAGGAGATCATCAACATACTGCAAAAGTGTGGAAAGAGGACAAGTGGGGAAGAAATTTTTGAGGTCATGGGAGAGGGTCTGTCCAAATAGATGTGGGCTGTCCCTAAAACCCTGAGGAAGAACCGTCCAAGTGAGCTGTTCGGAGTGTCGTGTGTGGGGGTCAGTCCATGTGAAGGCAAAAAGGTCCTGTAAGGAAGGGTCTAGAGGTACGGAAAAGAAGGCATCCTTCAAGTCCAGAACTGAGAAGTGAGTGGAAGAAGCTGGGATGAGAGAGAGTAGAGTGTAGGGATTGGGAACAAGAGGGTGGATGGGTATGACAGCGGCATTTATGGAGCGGAGGTCCTGTACCAAACGGTAGGAACCATTGGGTTTTTTTATACCCAGAATGGGGGTGTTATAGGGGGACTGAGTGGGATGTAGATATCCTTTGCGAAGAAGGTCAGAAATAATGGGAGAAAGTCCGAGAAGGGTAGAGGTGGTTAAGGGATACTGAGGCTGATGAATAAATTTGGTAGGGTAATTGGATGGAGACTGGGGGGCACTGAGCTATGGAGGGATTGTCCGTGTCCCAAACTGAGGGGTTAACAGGGTGGGAGATACGTGGATGTGAGGAGGTAGGATCCTGCAATAGGGCCATAAAAAAGGAAGTAGAGGCATCGAAAAGTGGGAAGGAAATAGACGCCTTGAATTGGGAAAGAATGTCCCATCCCAACAAGGGAATTGGGCATTGAGGCATGACTAAAAAGGAGTGGATAAAATGTGAAGAGGAATTCTTAAGGTGACACAGAAGTGGGGGAGTTCTGAGTGGATATATGCGTTTCCCTCCTACCCCGACAATAGGAGTAGAACTAGGAGTGGTGGCACCATGGAACTCTGTCAAAAGTGAGAAGGTTGCTCCTATATCTAATAAAAAGGTGACAGACCGGCCATCCACTATAAGGGTTACCCTAGGCTCGCGAGTGGTGATATTGAGGGTCGGGTGTGGCCCAGGGCTCCGTCAGTCCTCTTCAGCCAATCCCACTATCGGAGGACTAGAGGGGGGCATTCTAGCGATTGGCCCTTCACCCCTTCAGGAGAAGGGGCAATCGGAGCCCCAATGTCCTGTTTGTTTACATTTGGGACAGGGTTTATTGGGGGGCCGCGGCTGAGGACAGGAGCGTGACCAATGACCCTCTTTTCCACATTTAAAGCAAGCTCCAGGAGGGGCCTTGTAGGGATCGGGAATTTCTGTGAATGGGGAACAGGATGAGGAGTCCCCCTGATCATTTGAGCAACCATTAGTAAATCAGTTTGCCTGGCCTTATGCCTTAGGCATTCTTTTTCGTCATCTCGTCCATGGAAAACCTTAAAGGCCAGCGACAGAATCTCACTTTGAGGAGTTGCCGGTCCATGTTCCAATTTTTTTAATTTGGCCTTAAAGTCGGGGTAGGACTGAGCTAGGAAACTGGTCATAAGGATATGACGGCACTCATCTGTGTCCGGGTCCAGTGTGGTATATTGCCTGAGGGCCTGAGTAAGCCTCTCTAGAAACTCAGTGGGGGTTTCATCCTTTTTTTGGATAATTTCCTGTACCTTCTGAAAATTAACTACATTGCGGGCTGCTTTCTTTAGGCCCACAACGAGACACGAGGCAAACCGATCTCGGGCTTGTATGCCTTGATTTGTATTGTAGTCCCATTGTGGATCGATTTCTGGGACCGCTTCAGGCCCTAGAGGGAAAGTAGGGTCTATACGATGTGTTTCATTCGCACGAGTTTGAGCTGCATCCCAAACTCGTCGCTGTTCCTTGGTCAGGAGGGTGTTGGCGAGGAGCATAAATATATCTTTAAAAGTTAAGCTGTAGGCTTGTAAATTCCATTGGAATTCCTTTATGTAAGTGGTAGGATCGGAGGAATAGGAGCCCAATTTGCGCTCCATCTGAGATAAATCAGCCAGGGAGAAGGGGACGTGGACACGGACAATACCTTCAGCTCCAGCTACCTCCCTTAATGGGGCCATAAATGTGGGAGGGGCCGGAGGGGGTCCATGGGAGCGTGTGAGCGGCTGGCTGAAGGAAATAGGCAGAGCAGTGGGTGTAGGAGCTATGGGCGCGGGAGCCAAGGCGGCGGAGGGGGGGGGAGAGAGGGGAGGAAGGTGGCTCCGGGAGTATAGGGTTGAGAGGAGGGGCCCTATAAGGGGGAGGCTCATTGGCCGGGTCAAAAGAATCAAGAGAGGTGGATGGGGGAGGGGAGGACAATGGGGAAGCAATCTTACATGCCAGAAGAGACTGGGAGGGAGAGCAAGTAGTGCAAAGTGAGGGGTTTTGGGATAGTAACCTAAAAGCTTCGACATAAGGGATCTCCTTCCACTTGTTCAGGCACTGGCAATAGTTGAAAAGGTCCCTTAAAAGATTTGGATCTAAAGAGCCTTCAGGGGGCCATTTGTTCTGGTTATCTAGAGGGTAATGGGGCCAATCCTGAGTGCAGAATTTTGTCAATAATTTGGGTTTGATGTCAGGCTTAAGAGAAAGAGGTCCTAAATTTTTGAGGAGACATTGGAGGGGTGTGTCTGCCACTGGGGAAGATGGGGAGGTCCCCATGGTTAGAGGGAAGAAGGGTGTAGGGAGCAGAAGACCTCGGGCGAGGAGGGAGCAGTCTGCGAGGTAAAGGGCGTCCCCAATGCCTCGAGAGAGACCCGGAGGGGGATCAATCTACAAGGTAAAGGGCGTCCCCAATGCCTTGAGAAGGATCCGGAGGTTCCGGAGACGGAACGGAAGGGAAAGCGCGATGGAGATCGTCACCTCGATCACTATTCCCAAAGGGGTAAGGAACCCGGATGGCCATGAGGTTACCAGTACTGGATTTAGGCAGTTGGAGAGAAAAGGTGACTGGGGTTCCCCGGGGGTAGATACCAGTACTGGATTTAGGCAGTTGGAGAGGAAAGGTGACTGGGGTTCCCCGGGGGTAGATTAAGCTCCTCACTCCTCATAAAGTGTCTTCTATTGGCCTCTTTTGTATTCTGATGGAAGGGCACAGGGGTCCACTGTGACCATGAAGGTCGTGGTGGGAGGTTGTCCCCCCTTAACTCAGCGTCGGGAGGCTACCGGACGGTCACGGCTAGTACTCCCGCGTATAGCTGAGGTAAGGTGCTCTTCCAGGGGGAAACTTACAAATTTTCGAAGCCGGTGTTGAGTGTCGAGAGCTAGCGCCGGAGAAAGAGGACGAGGGTGGCCTGCCAACAGAGGAACGGAGTGCCGTTGAAGGCTAACTCCGTTCCCAGGTTTCGGCACCAATAAAGATGGAGACGGTTGGCAAGTCACAGGAGAAGTCCGCTTTATTACAAGATGAGGCTTACATATATACTCTTGGGGCTTCCGGGTTAAGGGAGAAAGTGACGTGTGGGTTTCTGATTGGTCCAGCTTGCCGCCGGTGGGAAAATAGGTGACGGGAAGCCGAGACTTATGGGAAGAAGAAGCCGCTCAGGGGCCATCTTTGGTGTGGATCGGACTGCATATGGAACCTTACAGGGAGTCTGCCCTACATTATCTGCCCTTAAGGCCTGCTTCTCTCCAGGACCTCCCAAAGGGGGCTCCAATATTCTCCCCAAAGAGCCGCCACCTAAAGAACCGCTGGCTCCACCCGTTGCATCTCCTTCCAGAAACTTGCCACATAGTAAACAATGTTGGGAGACCTTTAATGAGCAGCCCAATCCATCTCCATCCGCTCCTCCCAAGGTTGAGAAACCACGAGGGCAGCCAGCCTCTACACATAGGGAGGGCCAAATACCACTCCAGGGAGGCTCATTGCTGCCATCTCTTATTCTGGGACCACATCAGACTCCAGTGAAAGCCATTGCTCTCCTCCTTCCAGATGGTGGGAAATCTTCCCGGTGGCCATTTTATGATACTGGGCAAGAACTCACAGACTCTAACCTACCCCCTCCCTGTATGGCCTTCTTGGTTAATGTTAAAATGTTAGTTTGGGAAAGAATGACTACCAATCACAAATTGGCCTGCTCAGGGATGAAAGATCGATCCATGGGAAGGTGGATTGTGGTTACCAAAGATATTGGCACACAGTTTCCGCAAGCAAGTGGCCAGATGGAAAGGGATTCCTTATCTTCAAGTCTCTTCTTTCTTGCGCTTCTCTGCTCTTCCTGCAAATGCCTCCTTCTTCTCCCCCTCTTAATTCCTCCTCCTCCTCCAACTTTACCCCACCCAGCCTACCTAGTCCTCCTGCCATGAGGTCCCACATACGCGGATGTGGAGGGAATAACCAGCCCAACCATCAGTGGCATGTCCTAATAAGAAGTATGATATAGTAGCCCCAGTCCCCACAAGTATTGGAAGATAATTGTTTCACAATTTTCTATGTCCAAACCTAAATTGATTAATAACCAAGAATAAGGGTTAAAATGCACTAGGCATCAAGTTTCTGCTAGAACAATTTAGCCCCTTTCAGATCCTGATCTCAGTCAAGGCTTACATTGAAATGTAAATGGAGGAAGCAAAAGACTTAGTAGGAGACTGGTCTCAAATCCAAGGGAAAAAAAATAAAAAAAAAAGAGCAAAAAGAGTCTTACCTGAACTCCAGCAAAAGTAAATTTTATGGTGCTTTACTAAAGTAATTAACGGCCGTATCATTTTTCCAGGACTCTTTTTTTTTTTTTTGAATTCTACATTTTTTTGAGCTCATGACTTTTTTGATCAGTTCTACTTTCTTATTCAACTAGAGTTTTTGAACATCTGTTACATTGCAATGGAAAGTCACCTATAAAGTTACAAGGCTTTTGATATTGTTTTATGTGTATGTCGTACTGTCTGGTGTCATGTTTTGTCTGTATCAAAACTGAGTGCTCCTAAAATTAAAATTTAAAAATGGATCCAAAGACTTTTAATTCACGTGATTTAAAAAGGTTTAATTTAAATTGGGTAAACTAATAGAAGTAAGATGTCTTGAAAATAACTAGCAAGTCTATAGGTGGTCAAACTAATAAAATGTTGATGTTAATAAAATGTCTAACATCAATTTTTCTAGGACTTTCCTCCAACAAGAAAAAGCTGGCAAATACTGTTCAGGACACTTGTCTAATATCTTGATTTTTTTTTTTTTTTTAAGAAAATAAGTGAAAGAGAGTTGACATGCATGGGATTACTCAAATGTGTTTATAGAGAAAATTGGTTTGTGTCATCACTAAACTAAAAACAAGGTTACTCAGAGTTATGTCCTAACCGGTATAATTCTATATACAAAGGGTTCTAAAGGTTTCAACTGTGTTTCAATTAGAGTACTATAAATAACAAAATATTTAATCTTATTAAAATGGAGTAATTTATATAAATTAAGAAATTTCATAAGAGTTGTTTCAGAATGTGAACAAAAAGGTCAACAGATGGGAAAGAAAAAAATAAAAGGTTCTAGATATGGAAATATATTTAGTGAAAAACAAAATGTTTCTGGGTAAGAAAGTGCTTATGTGATAAAATACATGAGGGTATAAATAAGTGCTAAGAAAGTCTGTAAAGGGCAAGTTTAAATAAGTTTGCATGTAACCAAGTTGGTTGTATGTATGTGACACAGTAAAAGCTATTTAAGGTTTTTTCCTAACGTGAAATACTAATGTTCTGATATAAACCAAAGTTTAATCTATATGGTAAAATGAGAGGGATTTCTTACAAACACTAATTTACTCTTAACTTTGTGTCTATTAAGTTTTAATCTTTAGAACAATTAGTCTTAAAAATTGGGGTATACAATTATGGTTAAGCAATTGTTAGAGTATCATACTACGTTACAGAGTATAAATTTTTCATTAAAAACTAAATTTGATAATATAAAAGTGTCAAGGTAATTGTGAAATGGTCACTGTTTGTATGTTAAATGTGTTCATATTTTTCAGGTATACAAGTTTTTAAAACAGGAAATTTATCAAGCTGCTATTCTCCAATCTAAACTTGTCTGTAATAGTAATTTTAAACTTAAAAATTATTGGGGATTCATTTCTACCATTTAATGTTCTATTATAGGACCTGTCATCAATAGGGTATATGTAAAATTTGTTAAATGTATTTCTGAAGATTATTGAGAGCCTGGTTTGTTTAAAGGTTAAACATAAAAACATTTTGTCACTTTGCCACACAAAAGGAAAGTTAAAAGCTCTCTCAGCATTTCTTTAATTCATGTTTAGATACAATGTTAAATTGTGTTAACTAATGTTCATATAGACTCAGGAGTCAATATATGTAGACTTCTTAAAATGACAGTTAAGAATGTAATGCGCAGTAGCAAAAATGGGACAACAGTGATTGAGACTGGGGTCTCTGATCTCATGACTTTGGACAGTGGACTTCCTTGAGAGCTACACAGAGCTCCTAACACTACACTTTGCAGCTCTACCATCTTAGATCTACAGGCTCAACTTGATTCCTTGGCTGCTGTTGTCCTGCAAAATCATTGTGGTTTGGATCTGCTAACGGCGAAGGAAGGAAGGCTTTGCCTGTTCCTTGGTGAGAAGTGCTATTTCTATGCCAACTGCTCTGGCATTGTACAAGATTAAATCAAAAACCTACAAGAAGGTCTGGAACATCATAGGAACTAGCTCCACTCTAATTTCCTCTAGACTGAGTTACATGGGTGGCTCCCCTACCTCCTCCCGCTTATAGGACTGCTAATCACCATTATCCTTGTGTTCACCTTTGGGCCTTACATAATCAATAAGCTTATCCATTTACTGAAAAGCCAGGCTAAGTCTGTGCAGCTCATGGTGGTCCGACAGCATTATACCACCCTTCATAATGATGATTGGGAGCCCTATAGGTTCATGGATCACTCCTATCAGGACACTGGGTTCTAAGTGTCTCTGCCTTAAGCCCTGCTCCTCCTGAGGGGCCGGCCTGAAGTGCTAAGGTAGTAGTCAATGATGGGTAAGATTCATGGGGAGCTCATACCGACCTAAGACAGGAAATGAGGGCTAGAGCCTCATTGTCCAATGACAGGTAAGGATGTTGCTCTGCTGTGGACAACCTAAGACAGGCACACCTTCGAGTAAGGTGGACCCTGAAACTGCTAGGCTGATGGTCCATCATGGGTAAGACCCTTCCAGGGGCAACCTAAGACATACACACCCTTAATATAAAGCAAAAAAGGGGGATGTTTTGGGACTAATGACACGTTAACTAACTCAGGCTGACTTCTTACTCCCTGGTAAGTGAGCAAGATCAAGGCCTCAAAAGCAGTTTCAATAGTTAATGATGATGAATCGGACCACTGTCAGGGATTGGTTAACAATAGTTCTGCGAACGTGATCAGCTACTGCTAGCCATATAGTATTATGGGACCCTTGCCTGCGTGAACACCCCATGCCTTGCTGACCTTTAAGCTGATTGGTTCCCACCTAGTCCCCACCCTATATAAAAGCTGTGTGATTTCTTCAATAAATGAGTTCCTGCTGTGATGGGTCTCCCTGACGCGTCTGATTGTCCTCCGCATGGAGGGCTGGGAGTAGGCGGTCAGTAGGCCTTACCTATCCTGGTCTGACCTCGTTGGGGAGTGTCTCCTTCCCTTGTGGCTGGTCGAGAAGAGCAAGGGGGCTTAAGACCCCAACAAGGCCTAAGTACTAAAAACTAAATATATAAAACCTGAGAGGTGACTTTTACATATAACAATGTTTGACATCATCTGAATGCCACATAAAATTCATAAATTCTTCATCTATGTGCAAAATAATTCATATAGTATTAATGGAAAAGTAGTTGATACTATACTTAAATTCACTGTACAGTGATCTTACTTTATGGTAAAATTTTACATATACATCCAAAGGGAGAAAACTGTCAAATTATTGACATTGAATTTCATTAAGGTTTTTCATGATTTTAAGTTTTAGTGTTCGAAAATTTCCCTTTAAATAAAACCTCCCACAATGCATACATAGTTGTTGTAGTCATGTCTGTATTTCCATATCAAAACATCTTTTTTTCTGAAATAACTGTAATATTGGTGTGTAATTTAGTATAATATTCTCCCCATTGATACAGTCTTTTAATTTTATTAGGAAAAGTTTTGTAACTGCCCTCTCTCCTCTTTCTCCAACTACTCTTTATGGTAAAATTCAATGAAAACTATGGATATTTTCTCATTAAGTTCTTCCTTGTAGAACCCCAGATTCCTTTAAGCTCTCCTATTCTTTGTGTTCTTTAATTTCCTCCTGTCTTTCTTCTCTCCTCCACCTCCAACTTGAATTTCATGTTTATCAAGATAAGCTCCCATTTATAGGGTTACTTTTTAAAAATTTTTATTAATGCATTACAATTACAAATAAAACTTTTATTTTGACATATTTACACAAGCACAGAATATAATTTTCTCCAATTCAATCCCCAGATTTCCCCTATTATATTTCCCCCTTGTTCCCCTGTTGCCTTTCCTTTGTTCTATTGGTCTTTCTTCTATTTATTGATATTTGTCAATTATTTATATATTCATTTATTTATTTATTCTTTTTGGCTATGACAGTAAAATCCATTTTGATGTAATTTTACAAGTATGCAACATATCCTATTCTAATTAGGACCCCACTCTTTGGATGTACCTGGTGATGGGGTTCAGTGTGTTGTTTTCATATATATACATAGGAAAATTATGTCATTTCATTCCACTCTTTCCTTTTCCTATCACTCTTCCTTCCACCCATTCCACATTGTCTAATCTGCTGAAATTCCATTATTCCCCTTATGCCCTCCTTAATATGGTTTAGGAAACACATATCAGAGAGAGAAAACATTCAACCTTTGGCTTTTGGAACTGGGTTATTTCACTTAGCATCATTGTCTACAGATCTATCTATTGACTGTCAAATGCCATGAAGTCATTGTTTTTCGTGTCATTCTTTTTTTTTTTTTGCCCAAGTAATAATCCAGGGTGTACATATACCACATTTTCTATATTCATTCATCTGTTGAAGGGCAACCAAGTTGATTCCATAGCTTAGCTATTGCAAAGTGAGCTGCTTTAAACATTGATGTGGGTACATCATTGCAGTATGCTGATTTTAACTACTTTGTGTACTGAGGAGTGGGATAACTTGGTCAAATGGTGGCTCCAATCATAGTTTTTGAGTATATCTATACTGCTTTTCAGAGTGGTAGCAACAATTATAGTTCCACCATCAATGTATGAGTGAACCTTGTTACCCGTGTGCTCATGAGCTCACAAACTTTGTTACTTGTATTCTTGAAATGGCCATTCAATGTGATGCAAAATCTCAGTGTGATTTTAATTTGCATTATTCTAATGGCAAGAGACGTTGAACATTTTTTCACATATTTGTTTCCCATTTGTATTTCCTCCTTTATAAAGTGTCTCTTCAATTCCTTTGCCCATTTATTGACATTTTTACACTAAGCTTTAAATTATTATTTGTCCTGGAAATTAGCATTCTACCTGAGGAGCAGATAGCAAAGTTTTTTTTCCCAGTATATAGGTTTTCTCTCCATACTCTTGATTGTGTTTTTGCTATGAAGAAGCTTTTTAGTTTGATATCATCACGTTTATTGTCTTGATTTTCTTTTTTCTTTTTTTTTTTTTTTTTTTTTTTTTCAGTACTGGGGATTGAACCCAGGACCTTGTGCTAACTAGGCAAGCACACTTCCAAATGAGCTACATCCCCAATACTTGCCTTTTGATTTTAATTTTTATATTTTAAGTATCTTTCTGAGGAGTCAGTTTCTATAACAAGATGTTGCATTATTGGTCTAACAATTTTTTTCCAGTGTATGCAGTATTGCTGATCCAATACTTTGCACTTGATCCACATTGAGTTGAGTTTTGTGTAGGGTGAGAGATAGGGTTAACTTCCAATATATGACATATGGATTTCCAATTTTTCCAGCACCATTTGTTGAAGAGGCTATCTTTTCTCCAATGCATGTTTTTGGTGGATTTATTAAGTATGAGATAACTATATTAATGTGGGTTTGTCTCTGTACCTTCTATTCTACTCTGTTCGTCTTCTTGCCTCTTTTGGTGCCAATACCATGCTGTTTTGTTACTATAGCTCTAGAGTATAAAGTCTGGTAACATGATACCTCCTGCTTCACTTTTCTTGCTAAGGATTGCTTTTGCTATTCTGGAATTTTTATTTTTACAGTTGAATTTTATGACTGCTCTTTTTTATTTCCATGAAGAAGGTCATTGGAATTTTGATGGAATTTTCACTGTGTCTCTATAGTGCTTTAGGTACTATGGCCATCTTGGCAATAATAAGTCTGCCTGTCCAATAACATGAGGGGTTCTTCCATCTTTTGAGGTTTTCCTTAGTTCTTTATATAGTGTTTTCTTTTCACTATTGAGGTCTTTCACTTCTTTTGATAGATCAATTCCCAAGTATTGTATTTATTTATATTTGAGGGGTTATTGTGAATGGGTTAGTTTTCTTAATTTATCTTTCAGCTGATTTTTCTTGCAGTATAGGTGTACAATTGATTAATGAGTGTAAATTTTGAATCCTGATAATTTTCTGAATTAATTTATGAGTTCTACAAGGTTTCTGGTGAATTTTGGGTGTCTTGTAAATCTAGGATCATACTGTTAGCAAACAGGGATAGGTTTAGCACTTCTTTTTCTAATTGTGTTTCTTCAATTTCTTTCTTTTTCCTAATTGTTTTGAGTAGGTATTCTAGGACTATGATGAATAGACTGTAAAAGTGGGTATACCTTTCTTGTTTGTCTTTTTAGAAGGAATTTTTTCAGTTTTTCTCTGTTTAGAAAGCTGTTGACTGTGGGGTTGGTGTATATAGCTTTTATAATATTGAGTTATTTTCCTTCTATCCCTACTTTTTCTAGTGTTTTGATCACAAATGTATTATGCATTTTACCAAATGCTTTTTCTGCAGCTATTGAAGTAATCATGTGATTCCTATCTTTAAGTGTATTGATGTGATGAATGATATTTATTGATTTTCATATGTTAAAAGAACCTTGCAGCCCTGGAATGAACTCCATTTGATCATGGTGCATATCTTTTTAATTTTTTTAATATAATTTGCCAGTATTTTATTGAGAATCCTTTATCTATGTTCATTAAGAATATTGGTGTCAAGTTTTCTTTCCTTAATATGTCTTTGTCTGATTTTCATATCAGGGTAATAAAAACTACATAGAATTTGTTTCAAGGCATTTCATTCTATTCATTTTTGTAGAATACTTTAAGGAAGTTTGATATGAATTCTTAAAAGGCTGATGTTACTCAATTGAGAATCCATCTGTTCCTGGGGTTTTCTTAGTTGGTAGTCCTTTGATGACATCTTCAATTTAATTACTTGAAATTGATCTCAACATTTTTTATATAATCCTGGTTCAATTAGTGGTATGTCATATGTCTTTAGCAATTTGTCAACATCTTAAAGATTTTCTATCTATTGGAATATAAGTTCTCAAGATAGCTTTTGGTTACCCTCTGTATTTCAGTAGTACCTGTAGTGATATTTCCCTTCTTATCACAGATTTTTATAAATTAATTTTTCTTTCTCTTGGCTAGTTTTATTAAGTGTTAGTAAATTTTACTTATTTTTTCAGAGAACCAACTTTTTGGGTCTGATTTTAACTATTTCCTGTGTTATACTGATTTCTGTGTTCATTTTTTGTTTTCTTATTAGGGTCATAATATGTAATGTTAGATTATTTTTATTTGTTTATTTATATCTTTCAGGTTTTTTTGTGAAGTGCCTGCTAAATTCCTTTGCTCATTTAATGGTTGGGTTACTGTTCGTGTGTGTGTGTGTGTGTGTGTGTGTGTGTGTGTGTGTGTGTGTGTAAGTTTTTGAGTTCTTTATATATCCTAGAGTTTAATGCTCCACCTGAAGTGCAGGTGGCAAAGATTTCTCCCATTATGTAGGCATTCTGTTCACTTTCTCATTTTCTTTTCTGTGAGTAATATTTCTTTGATGTCATGCATTTATTGATCCTTGATTTTACATTTTGTGCTTTAGAAATCTTGTTCAGGATGTCAGTTCCTATGCTAAAATGTTAGACAATTTGTCCTCCTTTTTTTTTTTTTTTTCTACCAGGTAAACAATCTCTTCTAATGTCTAGGTCCTTGATCTAAAGTGAGTTGAGTTTTGTGCAGTCTGAAAAATAGGGGATAAGTTTTACTCTACTCTACATGGATTTCCAATATGCCCAGCACCATGTGCTGAAGAGTCATGTGTTTGTGGCACCATTTTCTAGAATGAGTTAACTGCATATATGTAGGTTTGTTTCTTTGTTTTCTGTCCTGTTTGTCTTCATGTCTGTTTTGGTGCCAATAGCTTGATGTTTTGTGACTATAGCTCTGTAGCATAACTTAAGGCATAATATTGTGTTGCCTCCTGCTTCACTTTTCTAATAAGGATTGTTTTAGTTATTCAGGTCCACTTGTTTTCCCAAATAAATTTCATGATTGACTTTTCTATTTCTATGAAGAAAATTTTCGGAATTGTTATAGGAATTGAGTTAAACCTCTATAATGCTTTTGATAGTATGACCATTTTGACATATTAATTCTGCCTATCCAAGAACATGGGAGATCTTTCAATCTTCAATGGTCTTTTTTCAATTGATTTTTTTAATGTTCTGTAGTTTTCATTGTAGAGGCCATTCACCTCTTTTGTTAGATTGATACTTGAGCATTTTTTGAGCCTATTATGAATGGGAGAATTTCATAATTTCATTTCAGCTGTTTCATCAGTGACATAGAGGAATACAATTGGTTTATTGGTATTAATTTTATATCCTGTTAATTTGCATAATCTGTTAATGAATTCTAGAAACCTTCTAGTCGAGTTTTTGGATCTTCTAAATATAGAATCATGTCATTGGCAAATAGAGATAATTTAAGGTCTTCTTTTCCTATTCATATCACTTTAATTTCTTTCTATTGTTTAATTGCTCCAGTGAGGTTCGTAAGTACTAAGTTGTGTAGAAGTGGTAAAAAAGGGCATCCCTCTCTTCCAGATTCTAGCAAAAAAATTTAAAATTTTATCCATTTAGAATTATAGTGGTCTTAGGTTCAGCATATGTAGCCCTTACAATATTGAGAAATATTCCAACTCTAACTAATTTATTTAGTGAATAGATCATGAATAGATGCTGAATTTTGTCAAATACTTTTTCTTTGTTATGATAATCATGTGATTATTGTGTTTAATCTATTGATGAGATGAATTATGTTATTGATTTACGTATGTTGGACCATCCTTGCATTCCTGGCATGAAACTCACTTGATCATGGTACTCTATCCTTTTTAATATG
Source organism: Sciurus vulgaris (assembly GCF_902686455.1). Lineage (NCBI taxonomy): Eukaryota > Metazoa > Chordata > Mammalia > Rodentia > Sciuridae > Sciurus > Sciurus vulgaris. Next base: position 10,275,566 of record NW_027632956.1, on the reverse strand, counting down.
ATTTTGTATGGAATTTGCCAGTATTTTCTTTAGAATTTTTGCATCTATATTCATCAGGGATATTAGTCTGAAGTTTTCTTTTCTTGATGAATCTTTGTTTGGTTTTGGTATCAGGGTGAAACTAGGACTATAGAATGAGTTTTGAAGTGTTTCCCCCTTTTTTGTTTCATGGAATAATTTGAGAAATATTGGGGTAAAGTCTTCTTTGAAGGTCTGGAAGGACTTGGCTGAGAATCTATTTGGTCCTGCGTTTTGTGTGTGTGTGTGTGTGTGTGGTAGGCATTTGATGGCATCTTCTATTTCATTGCTTGAAATTGGTGTGTTTTAATTTTTTGTGTCCTCCTACATTAAATTGTGTATGTCATATTTCTTTAGAAATTTATTGATCTCTTTGTGATTTTCTATTTTATTAAATTATGGATTTTTAGAATAGTTTATATCATCTGCATTTCAGTAGTGTCTGTGGTGCTATTTCATTTTCATCATAAATTTTAGTAATTTGAGTTTTCACTTTCTTTTCTTCATTAGCTTGACTAAGTGTTTATTAATTTTATTAATTTTTCAAAGAAACAACTTTTTGTTTCATTGACCTTTTGTAATTTCTGTTTAAATTTCATTGATTTTGGCACCAATTTTAATTATTTTCTCTCTTCTACTGTTTTGGTATATATTTGTTCTTTTCTTAGGCTTTGAGGTGTAATTTTAGGTTATTTAGTTGAAATTTTTTATTCGTTTTTTTTCCAAATGAACACAGTGCAATAATCATTCCTCTTAGAAGTTCCTTCATAGTGTCTCAGTAATTGTGATATACTGTGTCACTATTCTCATTTACCTCTTTGTATTTTTTAAATTTCATCCCTGATTTCTTCAGCTATCCATTAGCTATTCAATAGTGTAGTATTTATTGTCTAGTTGTCAGGGTAGCCTCTCTTTTTAATTTCATTATTGATTTTTCATTTCTTTCTTTTATGATCTGATATAATCCAAGGTATTAGAGCTACAATTTGCATTTACACTGAGCTGTTTGTGGTTTAAAATATGATCTATTTTAGTAAAGAGAAAATGTGCTATTGAGAAAAAATTGTATTCAGTCACTAATGGATGAAATATGTCAGTTATATTTGAATTATTAATCTTATTGTTTACTTCTAAATCTTCTTTATTTAGTATTTGGTTGGAGGATCTATCAGTTGTTGATTGGAATATATTAAAATCACCCAGTATTATTGTGTTTTGGTTTATTTGATTCTTGAAATTGATAAAGGTTTGATATATGTACATACTCCATTTTGGGGGACATTTATATATATAATTGATATGTCTTATTGATGTATAATTCCCTTAAGCAGTATGATATCACATTCTTTGTTCTTTTTGATTAACTTTTACTTCAGGTACACTCTGATATAAGGATATTAAAGCCTCCTTGTATATGAGTTCCAAGTGAATGATATTTGTTTTCCATCCTTATACCTTAATTTGTGAATGTCTTTGCCTATGAGGAGAGTCTTTTGAAGATAGCATATTGTTGGGTCTTCCTTTTTAATTCAATCTTACAGACTATGTCTTTGATTGATGAGTTATGGCATTTGCATTCAATGTTATTATTGAGATATAATTTTCATTTCCTATCATTTTGAGTTATTTCTCATTTTTAATTTGTTTTTATGAGGTAATTTTCAGTTCTCATTTTTAATTTGTTTTTATGAGGTAATCTTCAGTTTCTTTAATCATCTGTTTTATGCACATCCCCAAAATATGCAGAGACATGTTTGCCATGTTTTTTTCATGACAGCCTCAAGAGTTTAGATTCCTAAAATTGTTATTCAGTCATCAGAAACTTCCTCCTCATGGATCTTCAGATCTCAGTTCTGTTAGCTTTAATTTGTTTCCAATCTGCTCACAAACATCTCCTTTATTCTTTAGAGATGTGGGCAGAAGGTATCCACAAAATTGGGGTCTCCACTATCAGGTTTTCTTCTTTCTGGCATTACCTCTCACTTTCCGTGATCTGGGGAATAACTCTCTGTTTTCTGGGTCTTCATGAACCCAGGCTACAGGTTTCTTTACAGATGTTCTTACCCCCTTCCACCCTGTGGCCTCTCCTCAAGCAAAAAGAGGAAGAAAAACCTGTGCCCATTCCAGTGCCATGACATTGCCTTTTTCAGTGTTAAATGGACCTCTATTCTCTGCCCTGACTTAGTCCTTCTTTAGTGTTCTCAGGTAGGATTCCTTTTGTTCCTTTGTCTACAGTTTATACTTGTCTCTGTGTATGTGCTGGAGATAGGGATGAAGAGACTCATACACACTAACAAATACATGTATAGGGCTCTCTTTTATATTAAAATCCTGTGAAAATTTATGAAGCTTCTTGTGAAAATTAAACACATATGACACCCAAAAATTCATGGCACTATGTTCTAAAGTCCTGTCCATCGTTCTAAATTCTTCCTATTTTTCTAACTATATAGTTTCTCCACATAAACCTGTCACTGGCTCTTTGCGGTTCCAAAATCCATGGATATTTGTCACCTCCTGCAGCAACAACTTGCACGGGTCTTATGGGTGGTGGAGTGGAAGCTGAGGCACTTCTATCTTTCTCTTTAGTGCACTGCTTTCTTGCTTGTTTATAGAGATAGAGGAAATGAGGTTTACTTGCTTTGAGAGGAGAGAGAGAGAGACCCTGCTTATCAGAGAGAAAGAAACTTTGCTTAAGAGAGAACTTGAGAGAACGACAGGCTTTGCTTAGAGCTTAGAGGAAGAGGCTTTCTACACCTTAAAGTCCTGCATCCTGTGAACTAAGGGTACGTCTACCTAAGGTGACCTAGTGATGCGTCTCAGTTCTCCGTTCCGCGATCTGCCTTCCGCCGCTGCCCCTACTCGCTGCTGTGTTCTTTCTTTTGGCTTTTTTGCTAATGGCTGCTGTGGCGTGTCTTCTTCTCTCTGACTGCTTCTAATGGCTGCTGCGTCTCTGTTTCACTCCGCCTATGCTTATATCATCTCCAGGACGCAGAGTGCAGGGCCACGCCTCTTATGCAAAGATTAAGCGAGATGCTCCGAGCAGGCAATTAGTGCTCCAGAACACATGTGCATACATTGTGTGCGTGGATGAGAAAATCACCTGAGTGTGCTTATGTCAATTAACCTCCTCGCTTCCGATGTGATCAGGCGCCATCCCGGCGCCACCAACATGGCACAGCCCCCAACATAAACCCATCTTTATTTTTGTTCAGTGCACTCTGCCAGATGTTCCATCTCTTGAAATCTGCCTCACCACAGCAGCATGGTTTCTTTATCTTAGCACATTTCCAGGGGCTTCCCCTCAATTGCCCTTGCTAAACTCCACCATGTCCATGGCCAGCAGTTGCCACGCAGTGTATGTTGTTTTTCAGTTGTCAGGTAAAGTGTAGACTACTGAAATGGTATGTCCCAATGTCATACAAAGAGAAGGAAAAAATCACATGAGAACTTTTTCTGACCACTTATCAAGGAAACCCAAATGTGCTTCCTTGAGTGGTGAGATCTGAAGATCATTATCAAAAGATATTCTAGTCTTCCTTTTGCTGTGCTTTTGAGGATCAGGAAAATAAATTAAGTAGCCTGGAAATAATTAACTGTTATGTGTAAATTACTTGACAGTGTTGTGAACTTCATATCATCTTTCATTTTGAGAAGGCTTATTTTATTTTGAATGAGTTATTTTATGGAGGGAAAGTTAAGGATATATCCAAGAAAAATGTTTTTAAAGCAATTGAGCAAGCTTATCTACTATAGGAGTCACAACATGAATATTTTAATGTCCCTGTGCACTAAATGAATACTCATCAAATATGCAAAATTTTGCAGAGGAAATAGGAAGCTAAAATATTTATGAAAGAAAATATCCTCATCTTGGTTACTATCTTGTAAAATGATAATAGAATATTTCAGAATTATTACCATTACAATTGTATGTTCTTATTTGCTGTCATGTTTTCTGTATTTTTTCATTGTATATATGATCTTAATATATTTTATTCTTCTGACAACATATGACAAGTGAATGTTTTGAGTAATAGTTCATCTTTAGCACATGCATGTTACAAGTAATGAAGCATGTGTGATTATTTTATAAGAGAAAACAGCATTTATTATTGTTTATCAAAGAGAATTTGGATTACATACTCTGTCCAAGTAAGCAGTCCCATAATATTTAGGGTTGTTCAGTCTTCAATTGTTGAAGGAGAATAAAAAACAAAGCAAAACTATAGTGTGATTTTCTTGCAAACTGAGTTGGAATGTTCTAATGTACCACTTAAAAGAGTACGTTTAAATAACACAAGAAACTAAAATTAATTTGTACTCATGTAAAATATTTAAAACTTTCAGTTAAGAAATTTTGTAGTGCCATATGTATTGAATCACATTTCTGCTATATTATATTAATCAATCTCTTTAAGAACTGTCAGAAAGATGTGTTAGAAATGTCTTCTGCACTATGTATTGCTCAGTGATACACATTTCCATGTATCAATACTGAAATTATTTATGTAATTCAAAAATTCTCATGCTGTCTCAATACTTGAATGTTTATATATTAAAAGCAAAATATATTTTTTAATTTGTCTTTCATTTTGGAGCCACTGTGGCATAAAAAATAAGGACATCTCATATATAAAAGCTGCAGTGCAATTCATTCAGTGGTTATTTTGGACCACTTCACCCCCTCCATTTTTCATTTTTTCTCCCAAAATATCCCCACATCCCCACAGTGGAACCATATAATTAAAAACATTAAATCCCTGGTTCACATCAAGACATCATTTGAGTACTGTTAAATAATGTACAGATCTTCGTGTAAGAAACATATTTTGTGGTCTCAGTAACCTTAAAATGTAATTATATTCAGGGGCTAGCCTGTTGGCTTTGGATGTTGTGTGCTAGACTGTAACAAGCTGTTGCTTTTGTTATCTGTATACAGCTGCTTGCTTTAAATTAGTAGATCCTGAAGTAGCTTTTCTTGCATGTCTAAAATAATTTCATCTAAAATAAAATAATACCAACTATCAAAATTATTTCCATGGGATTAGTGTAATTGAAGGTTTTCCTGTTTCTGTCATTATTATTTTTCACCCTCCTCCTTTACATGGAGTACTCATACTTTTGCTATATCTGAATCTGATAATCTGAATCTCATCTTTCCACTACCTAACACTGCATCCCCAATCTTACATTATTGATCTGATTCTTGGGAAATATTTAGCTAAACAGACAGCCCTTATATTTTTCACTCAGAAATAAACTCATACATGGAAAGGACTTTTTCCATCTTCTCTAGGAAGCTTTTGAACATGTATTTTTAAAAGGTTTTCTTATACATGGATTTAATTTAGTAATATATTTCTTAAATATATCCAAAGTATCTTTTCTTCCTTATCAGTAGAACAATTAAAATTTGATTAAACTTAAAATTTTGTGAGGTAATAAATGCTTATTACTTTCCTAGGCAACTAAGGACTTTTAGTTTTTTAAAAATACATTTAATATGTAGTGACATAACCATTATTGTGTTTGTCATTATGAAAATACTTCATGTTGTTTGCTACCATCACAATTATCTGTCTCTGAGAATTCTTTTTATCTTATAAAACTGAAGATCTGTACCAGGTAATCAGTAATTCTCATTTCACTTCTTCCCCCAGTAGCTACCATTTCTATTTTATTTTTCTATGATATGCATTATAATTATTGAATTATTTTATATATATTTCCTACTAAGTCTTTGAAATTTAATGTATATTTCACATTTCATGGCACAACTCATTTTGTACTAACTTCTTTCAGGTACTCATTAGCCACTTTTGGCTGCTGACTGCTGTTTCAGATAGCCAGACTCTATGCTATAATGTATAGTGAATTCATATATAATTGATGTGTTAGTATGTGAAATAAATCATTTCTGTTAAACTTTCTTAATTTTATTCCTATTTGTAAGTATGAACAATAGGCAGGTTCCAGTTTTCAAAAATTTTGAAATAGGCAAGTCTCATTAAAAAAAAAAAAATGTATGCCCAGATTCTGAAATGATGTCTATGTAGTTAGACATCAATAACCATATGACTGTGTTTAAAAAGTTTGCTGTCTAAGAAGTTGGTGGTTATGAGCTACCAGCTCTTAAAACCTTTGTAGAATATAGATTTCTTGATGATTCTGTTGGGGTTGACAAAATCAAGACTGATGTCTTGCTAGAGGGACTCTCTCTAGTGTTTCTAGGGTAAAGTCTTATTTCAGACTCATCTAGAGAGATGGGAGTGATGTAGCTTGGTTCATCTTAAATATCTAGTATGTTTAAATGAATGGCATTGATAACTGACCATGAAGGCAGCTCAATAAGTTTGACAGTCAGATATGAGATACCACTTAGGACAACACTATACCAAAAGGTTTCCTTCCGGATTCAAATTTTGATTTCATTGACTACCTCCTTGCTTGGTAAAATACCTGTATAATGTTATCTTTAAATCCACATCAAAACCTCCATTTTTACCTATGATTGAGTAACTTGTAGAAGACTAAAGCTTCTGCTGAAACTACTAGAGGTGCTAGGCAACTAAAATCCTTTTGAAGGCATTATAGACCTGCTGAGTCATTTAACATTCAGGAGAGAAGGATGCAGATACATTCTCTACTGGGTTTTCTCCTGTGTTTTCTAACTCTTAAGCTGTGTAGAGAAAAAGGATAAATGTCGAAGAGGGTATAAAAGATAAGCAAAAAGCAACTGGAGAAGTTGCATGGAGCTTTCGGTAGTTTTGTTCTGGCTTATGTTATAGTGGAATCTATTAAAGGGCTGTGTCATAAGAGTAAGTACAAAAACAGGCAGGTCAATATTTATAATATTGCTCAAACTCAATCTCAATAAATCTCTGTTCCTGATTGGATTAATTGATCTCTTCATCTACTTTAACTTCCTTCTGGAAAAGAATTAAATTTTCTTTGGCAGAAGGTAACAGCATCTAGAATCTGTATATTTTCCCTATAGGCATTTCATAATTTCATTCATATAGAATGCTTGGCAGTTAATAAAAAATTGCTAAGTATACAGTAAGTCCAAGAGAAAAAAATCAAGAAAAGGAACAGTTCAAACCATCAAAATAGTCTTGATCCAGATTAAACAGACTTGGGAGTTACAGAAGCATTAAAACATGATAACTAATCTAGTTATGCAAATGCATGCTGAGTTTGAAAATTTTACCAGAGAAGTGAGATCTATAGAAAAGAAAAGAAAATTTGAAAGAGAAAAAATGTTGTAACTAAAATTAAGAACCCAATAGATAAGTTTAATTGCAGGTTAGATACAACTGAAAAGAGGAATAGTAATCTAAAAGATAAATTAATAGAAAATATTCAGCAAAATATACTTGTAATTTTGGTGTTATAACCAAATCAAGCTAAGGCATGACTTCTTTTCAATAGTTCACCAAAGTCCATTTCCTATTTTACAGCTTAGGAGCAAAAAAAGTCTTTATTATAGTGTAATTTTAATTATTGCTATTTCAGTGTGTGGTTTTATATTTTTCTTGTAATGCTTACAATTTTGAAATGTATAGTAAATATAACAAGGAGAAGGTAATGAACAAAATTATTGATACTTGTAAATTTGTATATGATACCCTCCATTCAGCCTCTGAGCAAACAAAAATTATTACATAACTAGTATCTTATGAAGAGTTCATCTGGTCAGCAAACTCACTAACTTAGAATACAGCCTTAGAATGAGACAATAAGCAAAACACAAACAGAAAGAGGTAAACAGAGGTGGTTGGTAAAACATTTATTTTAGCATGAAAGATTTTTTTAAAACATTAGTTATAGATAGATATAATTCCTTTATTTTGTTTATTTTTATGGGGTACTGACAATTGAACACAGTGCCTCACATATACCAGGCAAGCATTCCACCACTGAGCTACTAAGCATAAAAGAGTTTATGAGGACCTTACACTTATGTACAATAATGCTTATAGTATAATGGTTGTAAATGTTCAGAGACAGGTTTGATGAGAATGAGGACAAACGATGCCTACCCTACTTAGTGTTACCCAGCGTGCTTACCCAGGCATGGTAGACTGAGCTCTGAGGCATGGATCTAATTTTATTTAGGATTGCACAGGACATATATAGGCACATTATCCAATCAGGTTAACAGGCTTCTTAAAGTATAACAGAGTCAACCTATAGGTGAACTATACTTCAAGGGTCTGGATAGTGCAAACAAACAAGCCAAGCATGCCTAAGAAATTCTGCCCAGCAACAGGTCTAAGACAAAGGACTGGGGGAATGGCAAGCTCCAGCACACAGCATGAAGCAAGGCAGCATTGGCGAGCTCACATCACAGCTTTCTGTGATGCATGTCAGAAGAAGGCCTCCCCTCAGCTCAAACTCAACCTCAGCAGCTACAAAGACCTTCATTCCATGGCAATTCTTTACCATTACCTCAGTTTCTCTGTTTAGACTGTTTGGCTTACATAGACCATGTTGTCAGTGACTGCTGTCAGATAAGCTTGAGGAATGTTCCCTACAAATGTTGATCTGGTAAACCTGCTCATTGCAAGTCAGAAAGTAAATCAGAAAGAAGTGGATGGGTAAGTTGTTGAAAAAAATGGATTTTGGAGCAAGTACATTGTGTCAACATTTGTAAGACTACACCATGAATTGTATCATTCATTTATGTATGTGTAAGAAAGAAAAAATGTCCTCAATTACATTTTGACATCCTATTAATTGTGAAATACTTCCAGATTTCAGAGATGCTATAATGTGGAGGATAACATCAATGGCAATCCTGTTTTTAAGTCTAATTATTTGTTATTTGTCTGACTTGGACCAGGGAATGTCTTTGAGAAATATTCTAATACATAAAAATGGAATAGTAAAAGCTCAAAGATTATTCTTTTTCCTTTCCTCTTTATCTCTCCTAACCCATGGTTATATCTCAAGATATCTACTGACTGGTTCCTATATGATTGTGATTTGTAAGGATGGAATCTTTTAGAAAGTACATTTAAAGAAAATTTCCAATCCTTCTAAATTTCATTATTTTGATTGAATTCTAATTATGCAAAATTTCTGCTATTTTAATAATGCTGAATAAATATAGCATTAATTAGCAAATGCATCTATTTAAACAAGAGGTTGAATTTTGTGATATTTGGCAAAGTAAAAAGTTCCTGATTATTTTCATCATATTCCTAGTTTGAAGATTCCCAGGAAATGCAGAATGACATTGTTTTCTTGAGCAGTAAAATATTGCTAACTTCACTTTTGTGTTCATTCTTCAGAATTTTTTCAAGGCACATTTAATTGATAGGCTGAAAAAGATTAAGAGAAGGCTATCCCTCACTCTTTGAGCATGCCAGAATGTTGGTGAATCATTATCTAAAGTAGCTGAGCAAATGACTATTGAAGAAAACAACAGCAAATATAATAGTACATATTTGGGATGGAGAAGATGCTTCACTCATTTAATTACTTTATAAACAATGTTAATTTACTGTCTAGATAAAGTCATAATAATGTCCTTTTGTTTCTCTTTCTCATTCCCTGGTGTTTTAGGAAACACAACATTGTATAACTTTCTATTGCTTACTTGAATATTCTACTTTCACTCCAACATTGTTACTAGGCCTGTCTCAAGTCTTAATGAATTATTCCATCCCACATTTCTGTTTTTTACTAGTTTACAAATAATGATATATTGCATATTATCCTAATTGTTAAATAACTATTTTGACATTTAAATATTTTTGCTAGTCTTATAACCTGAATTAATGCAATTTAAAAATGCATAGAACATTTGTGAAATTTGTGGTCTCAGCATAGTTTTTCAATGTGCTCTATTCATATTGACTATGTACTAAATTCTAAGGTTCATCATGAATAAATTTTATTGCTTTTCAATTTTATGTTTGTCACAGACTTTATCTGTAGTACTGACCACATAGAGCAGGTAGGCATATAATGTTTCATTCATGTGACAGTCCTTTTTACAAGTAAAAGTAGTAATACACAGATAATGATATAAAATAAAGAGTTTGTTAAAGTGAATGAATTAAATCATAAATTGTCACATTTTTAGAACAAATCTATATATTCAAAATGAAGATACCCCTAGAAATGTTATAATTACTAGAAAGGAGCTTACATGACTTGCTGCCAGTATGTCATGACACACAGATTACCTGACAAGCCTTTCCTCACTGTGCCAGAGATTCTGATGTAGAGATTTGTGGCAGCAGTTAAAACATGGTCACCCTCACCCCTTGCATTGCATGTACATGTTTGTGCTATGAGAGAGGGAAAGGCATAGTGGAAAGGGATCTGCATTTTAAGTCAGAAGTCATGGGTTGGGATTTGATATACTGAAACACTTGGTTGGATAGCTCCAGGGAAGTCATTTATTCTACCAAGGATTCAGATACCATATTTTCTTTCCTCTGAAGGGTCATTATTTCCTCAAGGTTACCCATCATGTTGGCAGAATGAATACTTTACAGCCTAGTTTTCTTTGCTTCAAAGTCTATAGCATTGTCTCTATCTTCCCAGACCTCCTAGCTTCTGCTGAGATTTCACTGAGAGTTGCTGTTTTGTGTTTAATGTGGGACAGGAGAGATGGGCTAGTAGGAAATTTAAAATAATAATTTGATATAGTTACATGGAGGAGGGGAAAATTTGCCTTTGTATCAAATCTCAAAATTTATTTTATATACTTCTATTTTTCTTGCAAGATAATATCTGCTAGATACCTGAAACAAAATTTTAATTTTCTTTCAGAAACCCATTGAATTCTTGGTATTACTTAAATCCAGTGTGTTTGGGGGCATTTTTTGTTTGTTTGTTTTTTGATACCAGGGATTGATCCCAATGGTGCTTCACCACTGAGTCACATCTCTAGCCCTTTATAACACTTTGAGATGGGGTCTTTGTAATTTGTTTAGGGTTTTGCTAAATTGCTTAGGACCTTGCTACGGAGCTAAGGCTACCTTTGAAATTGTGATTCTTGTTAGCATGCCCAGCTCAGTGTGTTTATTTTTAAATTAGAAATACCTTGCCATTGTTTGCCAGTGATATTCAGTAATAAAATAAGCACAGTATACATCTTCATGGGTGATTTATGGGATATGTTTGACTGTGGAGCGAGGGGTGGTACTCAGAACTGAACCCAGGACTACTCTACTATTGGGCTGTATACATAGTTTTTTTTAGCTTTCATTTTGAAACAGTCTTGGTAAATTGCTGACTTTTGGTTTGGTGATCCTCCTACTTCAATTATCCAGGTAGCATGAGTAACTGTACCTGACTAGGACCTTTTTTTTTATTTTATTTTTTGGGAGGGATACCAGTGATTGAACCCAAGGGTGCTACAACACTGAGAAACATCCCCATCACTTTTTACTGTTTATTTTGAGAAAGGGTCTTGCTGAGTTGCTCAGGGCCTCATTAAGTAGCTGAGGCAGGCTTTGAATTCACAATCCTTCTGTCATAGCCTCCCAAGCCTCTGGGATTGCAAACATGTACCACAACATTTGGCTAGGACAAATTCTTTTAAAAAAATTAGTTATTGATCAACCTTTATTTTATACATTAATTTCTATATGGTTCTGAGAATTGAACCCAGTGCCTCACACATGCAAGGCAAGTACTCTACCCTGAACTACAACCTCAACCCCAGGACATACCCTTAATGAGTATTTGAGTGCAAGACATACCTCTATTTTTTTTGGCGGGGTGCTGGGAATTGAACCCAGGGCTTTGTGCTTACAAGGCAAGAACTCTACCAACTGAGCTATCTTCCCAACCTGACATACCTCTTTTTTAAAAGCTATGAATCAAAGAAAATGAACCTACTTTTTTTAACTAGTTAATATTCTGGACTAATTGCATATTTTCTGAAATATTTTAATATTATTTATTAAAACATGCATAGTTTGTAATTTGGTGAAATATTTACAATATATAATTCTTTTCAAGTAGCATATATTGTTTAATAACATTTTCTTTTACAATAGTAAATTATGGTAGTAGAGAAGAAAGGATAGAAACTGTTGAATTTCTTCTTCAATAGACTTACTTGATATAATACTGTGGGCATCGTAACAGATATTGAAGAGGTTGCAGGTAGCAAGAACTACCACAATCTGATAGTGCATATTCCCTTGCTTTCATTAATAGCTTTGACAGAAATTCTGTATCTTTTTTGGTCAGTGCCTAATAATTTCTTCCATCACATTCTTTCCTTATGAAATTTAGGCTTGTTGTTGTTAGAATAAAAAGTATTATACAATAAAGCATAGAATTGTATTCAAAGTACTTGCAAGAATAGAGAATTCTGAGCCCATCAGATTTTTTTAATGTTTTTTTTTAATTTTCAAAAATTAATTCATACCATTTTTCCTAAAATTTAAATACAAAATTATCATATTAAGTAGCAATTCCATTCCTAGGGTTATACTTTAAAAAGTTGAAACAAGTTTACAAAGTCTTGATCATATTATTTTCCACATGTAACTAAATGACTTTTATTTTTGGTACAAGGGATTGAACCCAGGGGCACTTAAACACTAAGCCACATCCTCAGCCTTTTTTATATTTTATTTAAAGACAGGGTTTTGTTGAGTTACTTAGAGCCTGACTAGGTTGCTGTGGTTGGCTTTGAACTTGAAATTCTTCTGCCTCAGTCTCTTGAACCACTGAGATTATAGACATGCACCACTGCACCTGGCCTAAATAATTTTAAAGCATTATATTTTAGGAATATTTCTGCTTGGTAATAGACCTGTGATTGTTTTAAAATTCTTTATGTTAAAATCTAAAATTTGGGACAATAATTTCATAGTCTCTATAAATGATACTTCTTTTGTTTATTTCACTAATTGACACAGATTTCTGGATGTCTCTCATTAGGAATATAAGTTCATTCAGGCAAGGATTGTATCTTTTATATTCTATAGGATGCTTCCTCATAAAGCACATACTAGGTAGTAAACTCATGAAGAATGGATGTAAACAATATTGAGATAATTAAAGTCAGCAAATGGACAAAATGAATACATTAGTTTTGTGATTATCTAATTTTTATTACATGAGAAAGGGATATATATTAGCTAAATTAATTTTTTTTTTGTTTTTTTTGCGGTACTGGGGATTGAATCCAGGGTCTTGTGCTTATGAAGCAAGTGTAAGGCCCCCAAAAAGAAAACCCCAACTCTGTCCCATGGATCGATGGCAACCCCAATCAACCGCAGGAGGCGTCACTTGATGCAAACCGCAAGAGGTGTTTATTCCAGCGCGCTGGGACCCAACTCGAGGAGTCGAGTCCCTAGCAGAAAATCTTACAAGTTTATAAAGACAGAAAACCACACATGGGGAGGGGTCGCACATGAAAAGGAGAAAAAGGAAAAAAAGAAAAAAATGGGGGAACAAAGCTGCCGGGAAATTCCTAAGGGGGTCTGAGTTGTCTGATAACATACAACGTTTCACAATGTTTTACAACAGGGCGTAGATTCTGGTCAATAGTTTCTGGTAATCCTACTGTTTGAGCACTATCTGGCTATCTGGCTCAATTTACCCTTTTACTCCCTGTTTGGGGCTGATTCCTGGAACAGCTCTAAGGGCTTTGTTCCTGTCACTGGGAGGGAGACCTTAAGGAGTTGAGATAAAACAGACAGCTTAAAAAAATGTCCATTCTTTCACAAGCACTCTACCAACTGAGCTATATCCCCATCCCCCTAAAATATTCTTATAAATATTTTTCATAAGAAATTATTTTAAATGTACTACTTTGTATGAATAGTCCTAGACATGAGTTTATATGCAGTGATCTCTGTTACAACTTCAGTTTTCTGCTTTGCTTTCTCAATCATTCCCATGTGATTCTAAATCTTGGGCTGGTGATGGAAAGATTTTCAAATACTGTGAATGACAGAGCCTGTGGTGAAGACTGACAGACCTCCACCATCTCACCACATGCATTCCTTCTTCCACCAGTACACAGGGTCTTTCAAGAAATCCCCATTGTGGAAACCCCATAGTATTACTGGAGGAAGCCTTGGCTCCATCATGGCAATGACAAGAAATGGAAGCAGATTTAGTAATTTTGATTATTTGCCTATTTTATCTAACTGTCTGATTTAGAACATGCCTGTTTTAAGGTTTTAGTCTGCCAGCCTTTATTATCTGCTTTCTCCTTGCCAGTTAAAAAAACAAGTTAAGAGTAGGAAGGACATCAGAAAGATGGAAGGTGGTAGAGAGGGTATTTTTGATACTACAGAGAAATAATATTTGAATACCTGTCCATCAGAAAGGAACCAAATCCCGTAAGAAGGACACACAGAATTTCAAAATGACTGGCAGCTTAGGGTAGTGCTTAATTTAGGATCATACCTCATTAATGCTTGAAATAATCATTATACACTAGTAATTAGATTATCACCTCAGATGTTACTCTTTTATTATTATGTCCTTTTAAATATCCAGGAAAATACATATCTTAAAGTTTCTATTTATTTTAGGTCTACTTTTCTGATCATTTTTGGAAGTGTCTATTTTTAAAATTTTCAAAAACTTTTTATTTGCGGATGGGCACAAGGCCTTTATTTTATTTATTTATTTTTATGTGATGCTAAGGAGGAAACCCAAGTGCTTCACATGTGCTGGGTACACATTTTACCACTGAGCCTCAATGACAGCCCTAGTGGTTTCTTTTTTAAATTTCATGATTGATTTGGCTCTTGGAACATGTTATTTTTTAAACATAACAATTCAAAATTTCTTGAAATTTTGGGGGTACCAAGATTGAATTCAGAGACAATCGACCACTGAGCCACACCCCAGCCCTATTTTATATTTTATTTAGAGACAGGGTCTCACTGAGTTGCTTAGGGCCACACTTGTTGATACTGGCTTTGCACTCACCATCTTCCTGCCTCAGCTTTACAGGTGTGTGCCACCACACCCAGCTAAACACAACAATTTTATTGTTGTGTTAGATAATTATATTTACTGAAGTTTCTGAGCAATTTGTACTGCTTGCATTCTTTCTTACCACGGCAGATTGTTTCCTGATGTGTTTTATAAAATTTGGGAATATAAACTCATGCAGTTTTTATCTGTGGGTAATGTGTGTAGCCTTTATCTGTTTAAGTGTGACCTTACAGAATGGTGTGCTGCAGTCAACTCACACTTTGAGATGATTCTTAAATTTTTAGCAATTTTGCCTGTTAAACATGGCTATTATTAATTTTTAATCATATTGATATCGTTCTTTACCACTCGAATCCTGCTTCCTCAGGTGTTGAAGTATAACACCGGAGAAGCACGCTGAGGCTAATGTAGAGTGGAAATGAAGCTTTATTAAAGAAAAGTAAAAGCAGACTTCTCCTGGGTGGAAGAAGGGGACCCAAAGGCAGAATCCATGGGATGAACAAATCTTGTCCTTTTTATGGGTTTTATTCTCCCATTCTCTCCCCCTTATCTCTTTCCTTCCTGCCTAGGGATTAGGCCTGGTTTTGCAGGTGAGATGTAAAAAGTGAAAAGTGGATGGGGCAGGGGGAGGGCTAAAGTGATTCAGGCAGGTAAGGGTCCAGGGGGCATTAATCAGCATCTTCCTGCCTGTAATCTCTGACAAGGGCAGGTAAATTTGGTTATCAATGGGTTCTGCAGGTCCTTGACATTCCATTCTCCCACAATGGAATGTCACAAGCAGTCTCCAACTTCCAGAGGCAGATGGCATTCATGGCCTCCATTTCCTTGATATGACCCGATTCCCTATATCTATACTAACTGCCTGTCCCCAATTCTGGCTTCATTCCCCCCTCTAGTCTTATTGTAAGACCCCCAAAAAGGAGACCCTAACTCTGTCCCATGGATCAACGGCAACCCCAATCAACCGCAGGAGGAGTCACTTGATGCAAACAGCAAGAGGCTTTTATTCCAGCGCGCTGGGACCCAACTCATGACTCACGTGGGAGTCGAGGAGTTGAGTCCCTAGCAGAAAATCTTACAAGTTTATAAGGCAGAAACCACACATTGGGAGGGGTTGCACACAGAAGGGGAAAAGGGAAACAAAGCTGCCAGGAAATTCCACAGGGGGTCTTGGTTTGCTGATAACATACAACATGTTTCACAATGTTTTACAACAGGGCGTAGATTCTAGTCAACAGTTTCTGGTAATCTTATATCCTGTGTATCTTAACTGTCTGAGCACTGTCTTGCTCAATTTACTCTCTGTTTGGGGCTGTTTCCTGGAACAGCTTTAAGGGCTTTGTTCCCATCACTGGGAGGGAGACCTTAGGGAGTTGAGATAAAACAAACAGCTTAAAAAAATGTCCATTCTTTCATTAGGAACTCCATGCTGCTGGGGAACGGGGTCGATGACCACTCTGGCTTCTTTGAGCTAGAAGTGGACGGCATGGGGTAAGCAGCTTGGAGTTCCTTTTTAGAAATTGGGTTAATCGAGGGGTCCACGGTAAAAGTCTGGTTGAGGAGCAATGTGGTGGAGGGTCATTTGAGAGATGGGTGATCTATAAGAGAAACTAGAAGTTATGAGTACCGGGATAAGATTAATGCAACAGTAAATGCCACAGCATAGGAACATGCCAATGAGTATGCTGATGATGACAGAGGCTAATAATGTTTTCCACCAGGAGGTACCACAGAACCAGGAGCTAAGAATTTGTTCCCTTGATGAGTCTGGGGAGGACATGGCCTCTATCTGAGAATGTAAATCTTTAAGGATGTCAGTCACATTGGCAGAGTTGTCAGGGATGTAAACACAGCATTCAGTTCTAACAATGGCACAAGTACCGCCTTGGACTGCAGTGAGGCTATCTAAAGCCATCCAGTTTTGTAAGACAGCTTTCCTCTTGAGTGTCACTTCTGTGTTAAGGAGAGAAATGCTTTCTTCAACGTCATGGAGGGTGGTTTGGGTATAATTGTTTAGAGTCTACACATGCCACATTACATTTTCTAAACCAATTTGCGGGATAAACATTGAAGTTAAATGATCATACCAACGCAAAACTGATTGTCCCCATCTACGTTTGAGATTGGGGAGATTTGCTGGCTGTTCTATACTTAGGGTTCATCTCCCTTGCATCCAGGGGTAACCAATAGTACATCTTCCTATCCAGCCTGGGGGAAGTCAGGGCCATAAGTTAGTTCCACATATCCATTGTGTCCCATTGGGTGCTGGCCAGCTAATTTCAGGTCTAGAGAGTCAATTAGTTCCAAACCAATCATTGGCTTGTAAAATTACAATTTGTTGGCATTGTGACTCTGAGGTCCATCCTTATTCTCGAATACTATTAGGCCATGTATCATAAGTTTGATTATGTTGTTCCCAACAGATTGGGGCCTTTTGGTTTAGATGCCCAATGGTGGGTGTGTAAGGCCCCCAAAAAGGAAACCCTAACTCTGTCCCATGGATCGATGGCAACCCCAATCAACCGCAGGAGGCGTCACTTGATGCAAACCTTAAGAGGTGTTTATTCCAGCGCGCTGGGACCCGATTCATGACTCACGCAGGAGTCCAGGAATCGAGTCCCTAGCAGAAAATCTTGTAGGTTTATAAAGGCAGAGACCACACATCGGGAGGGGTTGCAAATGAAAGGGAAAAGGGGAACAAAGCTGCCGGGAAATTTCAAAGGGGGTCTGGGTTTGCTGATAACATACAACATGTTTTACAATGTTTTACAACAGGGTGTAGATTCTGGTCAATAGTTTCTGGTAATCCTACTGTTTGAGCACTATCTAGCTATCTGGCTCAATTTACTCTTTTACTCTCTGGGGCTGTTTCTTGGAACAGCTTTAGGGGCTTTGTTCCCATTACTGGGAAGGTGACCTTAGGGAGTTGAGACAATGGGAGGGAGACCTTAGGGAGTTGAGATAACTGGGAGGGTGACCTTAGGGAGTTAAGATAAAACAAACAGCTTAAAAAAAGTCCATTCTTTCAGGTGTAAGCCATAAATTTCTGTCCCAAACCTGATAATAACCATCTTTGTATCTGTGACACATTGGTGGCAGTGGTGGAGAATTAGAAGTAAATGTGGCCTGAATGTGACTTAACAGCAGTAGAAATTTGAACATTGGTCTGCTCTAAAGTGAAAGCCTTTTTATGACCTGGTAGTGACAGAGTTTCATTGATAGGCCATAAGCTAACATTGACACGAGTAGCAGTTTGTAAGGAGGATCTTTCCTTCTTTTGTTCTAATATTAAGGATTGTAAATTTGTCCAGTCACCTCCCTGAAAAAGAAGATACCCACCAAGGTAGACCAGAGGTGCTGGAAAAGGGTAATAGTCCACATATCCAGCAATTATCTTTCTGTAATTTAGTGGCATATTGCTGGGCCCAATTTAGGAAAGAATTAGTTTCAGTGGATCTGCCTTCAATAATAAAGAGAGAGAGGAAGAAGAGTTTATATATCACCATAGTCTCTGCAGAAGAGATATTTTAGGTCTTCTATTGGAGTGCAGGAGTATTGTTCCTCAGTTCCTTGGGAGGAAATTTCTTTGGGACTTGACTCAGGATGACAGGCTTTAACACGGGAGTGGTGAATCCAGTTCTCTTGTCCCAGCACTTTTACTGCAGACGGGGTAGATAATATTACAGGAAAAGTTCCTTTCCAAATAGAGTTTAAATTTGGAGAACCTGAAGGTACGGTTTTATCATGACTAGATCTCCAGGCTCATACAGAGGTGGAGAAGTGATTGGCTCAGATGCAGAATATTTATAGATTTCAGTTTGAAATTTGGCCAACTTTGTGATATTGTAAGGCCCCCAAAAAGGAAACCCCAACTCTGTCCCATGGATGGACGGCAACCCCAATCAACCGCAGGAGGCGTCTCTTGATGCAAACCGCAAGAGGTGTTTATTCCAGCGCGCTGGGACCCAACTCGAGGAGTCGAGTCCCTAGCAGAAAATCTTGTAGGTTTATAAAGGCAGAAACCACACATCGGGAGGGGTCGCACATGAAAGGAAAAAGGGGGACAAAGCTGCCGGGAAATTTCAAAGGGGGTCTGGGTTTGCTGATAACATACAACATGTTTCACAATGTTTTACAACAGGGCGTAGATTCTGGTCAATAGTTTCTGGAAATCATTCTGTTTGATCACTATCTGGCTATCTGGCTCAATTTATCCTTTTATTCTCTGTTTGGGGCTATTTCTTGGAACAGCTTTAAGGGCTTTGTTCCCATTCCTGGGAGGGTGACCTTAGGGAGTTGAGATGACTGGGAGGGTGACCTTAGGGAGTTGAGATAACTGGGAGGGTGACCTCAGACAGCTTAAAAAAATGTCCATTCTTTCAATATGAGCCACTAAATCTGCAGTTTCCTGATCTTTAAGGATATCATTTCTTAGGAATGGCCTCCCATATAGGAGCTCAAATGGGCTGAGCCCTAATGTTTTGGGGGTATTCCTGATTCTGAGTAGGGCTAGAGAAAGCATTTTAGGCCATGGGTAGTGAGTCTCTTGAGTGAGTTTTCTTAGATCCTCTTTAGGATGTTATTAGTCTTTTCTACCTTTCCTGAGGACTGGGGCCTCCATGCACAGTGGAGATGGTACTTTATGCCTAGGGCTTTGGATATTTCCTGAGTGACAGCAGCCTTGAAAGCAGCTCCATTGTCACTTTGAAGGCTGTGGGGCAGCCCAAATCGAGGAATTATTTCCTGTAATAAGGCTTTGACTACTTCCCCTGCCTGTTCAGTTCTGGAGGAATAGGCCTCAGTCCACCCAGTAAAGGTATCTACCATAACCAATAAATATTTAAATCCATTATTTTTTGGCATGTGAGTAAAATCAAGTCACCAGTCTTCTTCAGGGAATTGTCCAGTCCCTTGTAGCCTTGGGGCTTTTGGGCAGAGTTAAGTGGGTTATTCCTTTGGCACGTCTCACAGGCTTTGACTATTAGTTGAATTGTTTTTGAAATATACTTTCTTTCAAATACCTCTTGAGTTAATTTGAGAGTGTTTTCTTCTCCCAGATGGAAAGATTGATGTAGGGTGTGTAAAATCTTCCACTGGGAATTAGCAGGTAAGTAAAGTTTGTTATCTTCCTTCTGAATCCACCCAGAAGGCAAGAGGTTACCTCCTCTAGATAAAGCCTGCTGTGTTTCCTCCTGGGTGTATTGGAGCCTTATGGACCTGTCCATATCAGAGGGGCTAAGGTTGTCATTTGTTGTAAAGTCCCCTTAGCAGCTTCTTTGGCTTGCTAATCTGCTTGTCTATTGTCTTCTGTAATTTCAATTTCATCTATTCCTTTTTGATGTCCAGGGCAGTGGATTACTGCTACCTCTTTGGGTAAATGGACAGCTTCTAATAGTATTAAGATCTGTTTATAGTTCTTTATAGCTGTTCCCCTAGTTATTTGAAATCCTCTTTCTTTCCAAATTGCTGCCTATGCATGCAGGATTAGGTAGGCATATTTAGAGTCAGTATAAATATTAATTCTCTGTTGTTTCCCTAGTTCGAGGGCTCTTGTTAGGGCTATCAATTCTGCAAGTTGTGCACTTGTGCCTGGAGGCAAAGATTGCACTTCTAAAGTGTCATGTAGAGTTACCACAGCATATCCAGCTTTGGGTTCTCCTTGTTCCACAAAGGAACTTCCATCAGTGAACATGATGAAGTCTGGATTAGACAGGGGAAGGTTTTGAAGGTCTTCTCAGGCTGAGTAATTCATAACTAGGACCTGTTGGCAGTCATGTTCAGGACTTTCCTCTAATGTTTCTGGTAGGAGAGTAGCTGGATTTAAAGCAGAACAAGTCCTTATCTGAGTTATGGGTCCTTCCAGAAGTAAAGCCTGATATTTTAGAAGACGACTGTCTGAAAGTCACAGTCCTCCTTTCGAGTTTAAAATTCCTGAGCGATCACGGGAAGTGTAGACAATAAGGTCTCTTCCCAGGGTGATTTTGATTGCCTCAGGGACTAGTAGAGCTACAGCTGCAATTACTCATAAACAGTGGGGCCATACCCAAGATACCGTATCAAGTTCCTTGCTGAGATATGCTACTGATTGTTGAATAGGTCCATTCTTTTGTGTTATCACTCCTAGGGCTATTCTTCCTCTTTCAGTGACAAACAAGTTAAATTTCTCCTCAGTAAGTAAACTAAGGACAGGAGCTTGGAGTAGGGCCCCTTTTAATGTCTTAAAGGCTTTAATATGTTCTGGTTCCCATATTAGGTTGGTTGCTCCTTGTAAAGTTTCTTTCAGAAGACTGTAAAGAGGCTTAGCTAATTCCCCATACCCAGGAATCCAAAGTCTGCAGTATCCAGTTATTCCTAGGAAGCCTCTGATTTGCCTTAGGGTCTGAGGCAGAGAATATTGTCCTATGAGAGTTATTCTTTCCTGTCCTAGTTTGCGGATTCCTTGAGATAGTTGTAATCCTAAATATTGGACCTGTTGCTGACATAATTGAGCTTTCTTTTTTGAGCCTTTATAACCCTGATTGGCTAAGAAGTTTAAGAGTTTTGTAGTAGCCTTTTAACATTCCTCCTGGGTGGAGGTGCATAACAGGATGTCATCCACATATTGGAGAACAATTGCAGACGTTTTATCTCTGAATTCTGCTAAGTCTTTAGCCAGAGTTTGTCCAAATAGGTGGGGGCTATCTCTAAATCCTTGGGGCAGTACTGTCCAGGTCAATTGAGATCCACTATCTGGTTCCTCAAAGGCAAACAGATACAGAGACTGAGAGTCCAAAGGTATGCAAAAGAAGGCATCTTTTAAATCTAATACAGTAAATCAAGCAGCAGTTGCTGGAATCTCAGATAGCAGAATATATGGATTAGGAACTACTGGGTGGAGGGGAACAACTGTTTCATTAATTATTCTGAGGTCTTGGACTAAACACCATTCCCCAGTTGATTTTTGAACTCCCAAAATCGGTGTATTGCATGGACTGTTACAAGGTACTAAAAGTTTCTGCTGTTTGAGGTTCCGGATGATCTCTAATAAGCCCTCTTTTGCTTCTGGGCATAGCGGATATTGTCTCTGATGTGGGAAGACAGAGGGATTCTTTAAGACTATTTTAATTGGGATTGTGCTTTTTGCCCATCCAATCTTGCCTTCAGTGGCTCATACTTCAGCATTTATATCACATTCTAGTAGAGGTAAACACAATGATCCTTCTGGTCCCAAATTTATTGTAATGGAAGTCTGAAGTTTTGAAAGTAAGTCCCTTCCCAATAAAGGGGTAGGGCATTCTGGGACTATCAGGAATGCATGAGAAAACATCATCCCATCCCACTCACAACTCAGTAGGGAAGTAAACTTTCTGGTAGTAGGCCGTCCAGACACCCCTTGCACAGTTATAGTATTAGAGGAAAGAGGTCCACGGTAAGAGGTGAGCACTGAAAAACTGGCGCCAGTATCTAAGAGGAAGTTGACCTCTTGGCTCCCTCAGAAGAAGCATACCCAGGGCTCATGCATAGTGATAGGATTTATGGGAGCCATTAGAATCGGCCCCAGTCCCCATCAGGCCTGTGTGGAAGAGTCTGGCCTTGAGGACCTACGCCTCTGAGGACAGTCAATTTTCCAATGATTGTCTTGACATTTAGGGCAGGGCTCTGGAGGTGGCCATTAGGCTCAGGCACATTCCCATTTGAAATGGCCCTGCTCTCCACAAGGGAAACAAACCCCTTTTGTGGCCTGAGGTACAATCCATTTTCCTCCTTCTTCACCAGGGAAGCTAACTCCTCTTAGGGCTAAGACCAGCACTTCAGTCTTTTTCTTGTCTCTATACTCTTTTTCCTTCTTTTTCTCTACATCTCAATTATAAAAAATGGAAGTTGCAAGTCAGAGGATATCATCTAAGGATTGATAAGGGCCATAAGCCAATTTCTGTAATTTCCTCCGAATGTCTGGGGCTGACTGAATGATAAATTTGTCCTTTAAAAGTAAACGACCCTCTGTGATTTCAGGATCCACAGTGGTGTGTTTTCTCATTGCCTCCCTGAGTTTCTCCATAAAAATAGCTGGGCTTTCTTCGGGACCTTGTATAATTTCAGAAACCTTGGAATAGTTAATAGGCTTCTGTTTGATTCTCCTAAGGGCCTCAAGGACTAACATTTGGAAGTGACTGATCTTCCAAGCATCCTGTTCATCATGTGGATCCCAGTCAGGATCATTTCTGGGAACTGCCTGTGCTCCCGATGGATAGTTGGGTTTAGAACTAGTTTGGGTTCCTGGGGCATGAGCAAGGTGTAGGTAATCCCCAAATTCTCAGCTGCTTTTGGGTGACTTCCTTCTCATTGGAGGTTAAAGTCTGGTTAAGTAACAAAATAATATCTTTCCAGGTGAGGTCAAACACCTGGCATAGGTTTTGAAATTCCTCAATATATTTATCTGGATCATCTGAAAATTTTCCTAGGTCTGTTTTTATCTATCTTAGGTCTTGGAGAGAGAAAGGGTTATATACTTTAATTGGTCCAAATTCTCCTCCTGGCATCTCCTGGAGAGGTAGTATATTTGATCTGTCCATTGGGGCAGATGGAGAAGGACAGGGTATGGAGGACAGGAGACCTGCTGATGGACATTTTTAGCAGAAATTCCTTTCCCTCAGTAGGTTACTCTTTAAGGTTTTCTTCCTTTATGGTAGTGGTTATGGCTGAGTCTATTTTACATTGTTGGCATAATTTGGGGTCTTCTCTTAGAATAAAGAAGATTTGAACATAAGGTACCTCACACCATTTTCCTTCCATTTTTCAAAATCTATCAGGCTGTAAAATGGTATTAAAATTTATACTTCCCTCTGGCGGCCAAGATTCTCCATCAGAGAGTTTGTATTGAGGCCAGGCCTGGTGGCAGAAGAAAATGAGGCTCTTTTTCTTGAGTGTTTGTGGGTCAAATTTGTCCCAGTTTTTCAGTATGCAGACTAGTGGTGAACCTGGCAATACTGTTGAGAGTTAAGCTCCCATCTAAGTGGAAGAAAAGAAAAATAGACCTCAGGCGCCTGTGCCGGAGACCATTTTTAGGGACGTCTCCCTAAGTTTGAGCTTCAATTCGGTCCAGAAAACCCATCTCTCACTATTTGGCTTTGCCAAAGTGATTTCTGGCCTTCTTTGGCAAAGTGCTAGGGTTCTAGTTTGCCCTGCGCTAGAGACCCTTGGAGGATTCAGACTTAAGGGCATTACTGCTTTCCTCCCTGCCACTATAAATTCCTAATTAAGAGGGACCCACAACAAAAGAAGAATTGCTCATCTTCTTGACTATTTTGTAGACTAAAGGAATCTCCAAAGGATGATGGCGACACCTATTGATTGTTAGACATGTTCTCTGAGGGATTCAAGGGAAGGGTTGACTTAAAATATACATCCTCCTCACAGTTTAGAACAAACTGAGCATTTTTAAGCATGGGAAAACTTTAAACAAACTAGCAAAGGCTAAATATGCAAGCAAAGATAACCTGAGCATTCTCCTACTAATTTCCTTATGTCTTTCTCTTAATCCTCCCATTTGAATGCTTAATGTCTGATCGGTGAGCAAAGGGGAAACAGTCAGAAGGGAGTGGATGTGTGTGGTGTGCTGCAAGGCCCATACGGAGGCAAATGTAATTGGCACTTTCCCTCAGTGCCATTTGTCTACCGATCAACTTGGATACCCCTTAGGGCAGTCAGGAGGAGAAGGAACCTTTGGGTCCACCCAAGAGTAGCCCGGGCCAAGAACTCCACAGTTGTTCCAACTCTTCCTCCGCCTCCACGCAACCTGTGCAGACCAGGCCTAGGGACACTGTGTTCTCACGGCAATTGTGCTCCGGGGCTGGACAGGAAAGTAGGAAATGGCTTCAGCAGAGCCCCAACATGCCTGCAGAGCAGGTGATTGGAAACTTGCCTGGGCTGGGAAACCTCTCACCAGAGTCTTAAGAATGGCAGCTGCACTAACTGCTTTTACGTAGCCGACAGGTGCCCATTTTGCCCTCCAGAAAGGAAGAGACAGAAAGATGCACCTCAAACAGATTGGGGTGCATGAAGAGAAAAGCTTTCTTACCTCGGCATAGATCTTGGTGGGACCTCCAAATCTGATACTGCTCTTTACCAGTGACGAGTCCTGCTTCCTCAGGTGTTGAAGTATAACGCCAGAGAAGCACGCTGAGGCTAATGTAGAGTGGAAATGCAGCTTTATTAAAGAAAAGTAAAAGCAGACTTCTCCTGGGTGGAAGAAGGGGACCCAAAGGCAGAATCCATGGGATGAGCAAATCTTGTCCTTTTTATGGGTTTTATTCTCCCATTCTCTCCCCCTTATCTCTTTCCTTCCTTCCTATGGATTAGGCCTGGTTTTGCAGGTGAGATGTAAAAAGTGAAAAGCGGATGCGGAGGGGGAGGGCCAAGGTGATTCAGACAGGTAAGGGCCCAGGGGGCATTAA
Source organism: Sciurus vulgaris (assembly GCF_902686455.1). Lineage (NCBI taxonomy): Eukaryota > Metazoa > Chordata > Mammalia > Rodentia > Sciuridae > Sciurus > Sciurus vulgaris. The sequence continues at coordinate 10,250,175 of NW_027632956.1, read as the reverse complement.
TCAGCATCTTCCTGCCTGTAGTCTCTGACAAGGGCAGGTAAATTTGGTTATCAATGAGTTCTGCAAGTCCTTGACATTCCATTCTCCCATAGCTGCCTCCGACTTACAGAGGCAGATGGCATTCATGGCCTACATTTCCTCAATATGACTCGATTCCCTATTTCTATACTAACTGCCTGTCCCCAATTCTGGCTTCAATATGAGCTTATAATTAAGGTAAATTCAGAAACTAAAGTAATAAATATGCAAGAGTAATTATTTTTGATTTTTGTAGTGATTTTTACTATTTTTATTTATGCATTAAGGGTTACTTCTGTGGTATATTTATTGCAAAGTACCATGTAACGGTGTGCTATTGCAAGTATTCCCATTGTTACACATTCAGTGTTGCGTTGGTAGTGTGAAGTCTGCTATGGAAGACTGTTGCTGAAGGAAGACAGAAAACACTACAGGTAAGGGCTTGGATGACTGTTGATTGTCTAAACCAGGGACTTTTTAGTACCTTTTTAGGTTTTGTGGACAATAGTCTCTGTTGCATATTCTTTTATTTGATTAGTAACATTTAAAATGCAAAAACAAAACAAAACAAAATAAACAAAAAGAAATGTTTAGTTCAGGAACCATACAAGAACATCTATTCTTGTATTGGAATCTTGGTCTAGATTTAAGAAAGCAATGTTAAAAGTGTTAGGGAATGAGATGAAATTTAAATTTACTGTATCTCTAGCTATTATGTAGTAAATGGCACAAAAATTGAGCAAGTAAGTGTTCTTCTGGTTCTCAAAAACTACTACAGAAAAGAAACCTCTTACCCCACTGACAGATTAGTAAAGTTCTGACATAAACCTGCATTGTTTTCATTTTTCTTCATGGGATCAAAACTACCAATGAGCAGTTGTGTTTGAATCATACTGCTTTGTTAATAACATAATAACTTGGTTGTGTCAGGTAGCATTCAAGTTTTTATTCATAGTCTGAGACTACCAAACTTACCTCATAATAATTTGCAAGAGACTGGGGTTTCTGTGAGGACTTATTTATCATTTAGACACCTGTAAAGATAGAAAGAGCCCGCACCTGTGTAAATACGAGGCTCTTCCCAAACTGCCCTCAATCCCTCATAAAAGCTGCAAAGAATTTTTGTCTCTTATCTTATCTGTAAAGGCCAGGTGACTGATCCAAAAGCAAACTTTGCTGGCACAAAAGCAAACTTAAAGATAATGACAACCCTCCTCTCGGAGGACAGGGTGACCCAGAACTTAAAATAACATGCTTTGTATACACTTTTATATGTTAACCAATCAAAAAGAGCACTGTAAAACTGCTTGCCTTTCATTATAAAAACCCTGCTAAACATGGGCTTGGGGCCTCAGCATTACCAGTTACCAAGGGCGTGGAGGACCAGGCTCGAGCTTGCTAATAAAAGACTCTTTGTGCTTGCATTGATCGTGGTCTCTGGTCATCTTTGTGGGGTCTTGAGCCACTGGGCACAACATATGGGGGCTCATCTGGGATACCCTAAGCCCACCCAGACACCTGATCATAGAGTCATAATTGACATCAATGGCCAGTGAGTAAGGCATTGCCCCATTTTTTCTTGTCTGGATTGCTTGCAGGTTCTGGTTCTGGGCTGGTAAAACTTTGGCGGACACACTATAGGACCACAGCAGGGTCTCAGGAGATGTCCCCTCGACCTATCTGGGTGACTCTTTGTCGAATCTGGGTAACTTTTGTGTTGCATCTGGGTGACTTTTTGTCACATCTGGGCAACTTTTGTGTTGTATCTGGGTAACTTTTTTGTTGTATCTGGACAACTTTTGTGTTGCATCCGGGTGACTCTTTGTTGCAATTGGAAATTTTAGTTTTTGTCGACAAAATACCAACTAGCCAATTTTGATCTAGCATGCTATATGTTTCTCTGTTTGTGAATTGTACCATATGGTCTTTACTCTTGTCTCATATGAAATTCTTCATATGAGAAGTACTATTCTCTCTATTTCTCACTCTTAAATTTCTCATCTCCAATCTGGAAAAAAACGGATCTATAAATCTCCTAATGGAAAAGGAAAAATAATAATCAATGGTCAAATTCATGTCATCCTTTTAGAATTATACAGGGAACAGGCTCAGGTGACCCCTAAGACTTTCCTCCTGAGTCACTTCTCAGAGGTCTATGCCAGAGGACGAAACTATGGTGTGGACCACCTAAAGGAGAGTGGGTTTGCTACACTCTGCCCCATGGAGTAGCCAATCTTCATCAAGATCTATGCTGAGTGAGATAAGTAAGCTTCTCTCTCCATGCACCCCACATCTGTTTGAGGTGCTTTCTGTCTCTTCATTTTTGGGGGGTAAAATGGAGTACAGAACACTCCCTCCTGGATGCTCCCCTTCCCTTGCTGGTCAGACATAGTAATCCAAATTGTAGGATTAAGATCTGGGATAATTAGTATGGAAATGCCCAGATTCCCTTTGTTCACATAGTTAGCCTTCACTAGTCTATCCTAAACACCTCTTTGTTTGTCAGAAGATAGGCTCCCTTTGTCCTCCCTCAGGTCCCCTATCTTAGGCTTAGGGATACTCATTATTTGCTACTTTATGATCCTTCTCCTTGTCCCTCAGAGGTTTGTTTACTCCAATCCCCCTAGGCAGAGAGCTCAGCAGCTCCCAGCTTGCAGAGCAGGCTTAAGGTGAAACCAAAAGACAAGAAAATGACCCCAGGCCTTCACTTCAAACATTGTAACTTCTGAGGAGGAGGAGACAGACACTAATAATAACAAAGATCTCCCGCCATCTGCCCTTCCCCCTCTGTACCCTTGGAGTACCCATGGCAGTAAGGAGTATGATATAGCAGCTCCATTCCTCAAAAGTAGTGGGAAATAATGTTTCATAATTTTCAGCATTCAAAGCTAACCTGAGTTCTCAACCAGGAAAAAAAGGGTTAAAATGTCCTAGGCAATTTCCCCGCCTTGCCTTCCTGAAATCTGCATTGGACTGTAAACTGCAGAAGTCTCAGTGGGATCGGGGGTGACCTGAGACAGAAAAAAAAAAAAAAGGTGTTCGTTTTAAACTCTTGGGCTTCTTATTTTGTTTTTCTTTAATGCTGCATTTTTGAGCTCATAATTTTGATCCTACATACCTAGGTTAATGATTTTTTTTGATCAGTTCTATTTTTATCCAACTCTAGAGTTATTTTTAAGCATCTGTTACATTGCAATGGAGAGAAACATTAAAAGGCCTTTGATTTTGTGTTATTTGTATGTCATGCTGTCTGGTGTCATGTATTGTCTGTATTAAAACTGAGCACTCCTAAAATTAAAATTTAAAAATGGATCCAGATACTTTTAATTCATGTGATTTAAGGGTTCAATTCAAATTGGGTAAACTAATGAAAGTGAAATGTCTTTAGAAATAACTCGCAAGTCTCTAGGTGGTCAAACTAATGAAATGTTGATGTTAAACAATGTATAATATCAATTGTCTTTAGGACTTTTCTTCAACAGTAAAGAGATTGCAAATACTGTTCAGGACACTTCTCTGATATCTTGTTTTTTTTTTTTTTTTTCAAAATAAGTAAATTAAATTTAACATGTATGGGACTACTCAAATGTGTTTGTTAGCGACATCTGATTAATTTGCAAAGTTAAAATGCTAACTGTTAAATAACATTAAGTACTCTTAAGTCCTTAAATTCCATGGAGTAACATACTTAAACATTATTGGTGTTTTCATAGGTTGGTAAATAAAACGGGTCTCAAAAGTTTCAACTGTGTTTCAATTAGAGTACTATAAACAACAAAATATTTAATCTTATTAAAATAGAGTAATTTATCTAAATTCAGAAATTTCATAAGAGGTGTTTCAGAATGTGAACAAAAGTGTGTCAACAGATAGGAAAGAGAAAATAAAAGGCTCTAGAAATGGAACTATATTTAGTGAAGAACAAAATCTTTCTGGATAAGAAAGTGTTTATATGAGGACATACATGAGAGTCTAAGTAAATGCTAAGAAAGTCTGTGTAAAAAAAGGGCAAATGTTAACAAGTTTGCATGTAACTAAGTTGGTTACAAATATGTGAGACAATCAGTTAAAGCTGTTTAAGGTTTTTCTTAAAGTCAAGTATGATTGTACTGATATAAACTTAAGTTTAATTTATATGTTAAATTGACAAGGATTTCTTAGAGACACTAATTTACTCTTAACATTATATCTGTTAAGTTTTATTCTTTAGGACAATTAGTCTTAAAATTTGGGGTTTATACAATTATGGCTAAACAACTGTTAGAGTATTGTACTATGTTACAGAGTCTACATTTTTCTTTAAAAACTAAATTTGGTAAGATAAAAGTGTCAAGATAATTGTGATATGGTCACTAGTTGTATATTAATGTGTTCATATTTCCAGATATACATCTTTAAAGCAGGAAATTTATCAAGCTGCTATTCTCCAGAATAAACTTGTCTGTAATGATAATTTTAAACTTAAAGAGTGCATTTTATTGGGAATTTATTTCTATCATTTAAGGTTCTATTATGGGACCTATTGTCATTAAGATATATGTAAAATTGATTACTTATTTCAATGAGATAAAAATTTAAATGTAAATGTATTTCTAAGAGGTAGTGACAGCCTGATTTGTTTAAAGGTTCATAGAGTAGAAGGTGAAAGCATTTTGCTACATGGAAGAAAACTTAAAAACTCTCTCAGCCTTTCTTTGATTGATTCCTGTTTTGGATATAATGTTAGAGTGTGTTAACTAATGTTCATATAGACTCAGGAATCAATATTTGTAACCTTCCTAAAATGACATTTAATAAAGAGTGTAATGCACAATAGCAAAAATGGGACAACAATGACTGAGATTGGGGTCTCTGACCACGTGACTGTAGCATGCCTGGTGCCTGGGAGTGTTCCTGTGTAGGAGCACAAGATGCCTAACTGCTGTGGCAGTACCCTCCCTGGGGAGGCTCTGTACAGGAGTCCCATCAGCTCTTACATTGATCTCAGGCACACAGCTCTTGGGCAGAAAAAAAAAATGGTTTTGCTAGATAATCAGTGTTTCATCAGCTCCCTTCTCTAGTTCCTGCCTACCTTACAGTAACTTTGGACAGTGGACTTCTTTGAGAGCTACACAGAGTTCCTAACATTGCACTTTGCAGTTGTGGAAAAAAGCTACATAGATGTTCTAGTCTCTGTAACTTTCCTGAAAACAAAGAATACTGCTTACATAGTCTTTAACCTAATAATAAGACATGTATAAAGATTGCTAACAGAACTCTTTAGATCTGCATCTCCATCAGAGAATAAGGCTACATCTGATCTCAGCTTAATCTTCAAAATCTGTGTTTATAATACTTTATTTCCTAATATTCCTTTGCCCCTCACTGAACTTGAAAATTTGGTCATGCTGGTCATGGCAAAAGGGGCAAAAATTAGCGTTAGGATTAGAACATTTTACTTAAGATTTGTGAAGAGCCCTGCCTTACCTGAGATAAGGCTCTGCCTCACCCTGCTGCATTTTAGAATGGCTCCAAAGTAATCCAGACATTAGCTCATTTATAGTTGTGCTCAAAAGATTGATGTTTATTGTAAAAAATACTGTGATCTCAAACAGGGTATATAATGTAAAACTCAGCCAAAATTCAAGATAGCTATTTTAGAAGCTGATTATATAGTTTTACTCTTGCTAATTTCATTTTGTAAAACTGTTACCTGTTAATGTTTTGCAGAGTTAGCTGCTTGAAGAACACACAACCTAGGTAACTTGTGATAATAAGCCATCACCTATAGAACAGATAGTGGTAACTTCCAGTACTAATACAGACTCCAGTTAGATAAAAGGGTAAATAACTGTAAAGTTATAGACATTGAAGTTAAAGCCCAGTACTCTTACTTTATGACTGGTGAGACTGGATTGCTGGATGATTGAAGATCAAACTTAGAGATTGGAATTAAATACAGAGGGCAAGATAAACCAGTATTTGGATCTTTTGCCCTCAGTCAGCCTGAACCCATGAACGAGAGAACTTCTCTAAGGAACTGCAACTCTGGGTCACACAACCTCCTGATCAAGGAGATTATTGAGACTAGAGGATGAAAAATCACTCAGTGCATCTGCTGCAAAGGAGGGTCATGGAAAAAGGAAGACATCCCTTGATGCTTCCAAAGGAAGCCACCTCATCAAGGAGACCCTGCCTAATGAACGCCACTAACTGGGCTAAAAAGCTGCTCTTAAGTTCTCTGTGAGTGTCACCTGTGGGAACTCAGCTGACTCTTTAGCAGACAGGAACAGGTCACATTTACCCAGATTGATCTTAGACACCTAGCAAAACAGTTAAAACCAAAATATAGCCATTCTTGGGCATTTAAAGAAATAATAGTTAAATGTAACTTAAGATGTACACTTGTATTAGCCCACTAGAATAAAGACTGGAAGCTACAAATGAAAGATTCTTAGGCAAATATACCTGATAACTATCAAGAGAAAGTATCAGAGTCAGAAGATTTTAGTCAGTTTAAGGACTACAGTCACAGGTAGGCTTAATCTATGTTTGCTACTATGATTACCTAGCCCTAAGTAACAGAAATATAGAGATCTCTACTAAACACAGGTTATACCAATAAAGAGATATTTTACAAAAATCAGATGACATTAAGTAGCTTAACTATATTTTCTGGGGACATCAATGACAATAAGGGTTAAATGTTGTGTTTACACTCCTGATAACCTGGACAATGTTAAAGTCCCCAAACAAAGGCCTTGTCCTCTTCAGCCTTTGCTAGGCCTTGTTATGGGAACAACTTCTCAGTTCTTCCACCCCCCAGTGAAGAATTATTGACTTCTGTCATCATTATGATATTCATTGGCATGTTCCAGATGCTGCAACATTTACTTTGTACTAATCCCATTTCAGTACACATGTCTTTTTGTTCTTCTCTCATAGAAGCACCCACCCCCAGATGACTTTACAACCTGCTCTTCCGCAAGCAGACTTCTACCTTGGACCCCTTGATTGACTTGATCTTTAAAAGGGAACTCCAAACAGCTTGCCCCACGCTGCCCCATTCCAGCTCGAAGCAGCCAGAATGGTCGTCACCCCCTTTCCCTACCGCAGCAAGGAGTTCCTAAAATCAGACGGGTGGAATGAAGCCAGAACTGGGGACAGAGAGTTAGTGTAGAAATGGGGGATCGGGTCAAATTGAGGAAATGAAGGCCATGAAAGCCATCTACCTCTGGAAGTTGAAGACTGCCCCTGGGAGAATACAATGTCAAGGAACCCCAAAGCTCATTGATTACCAAATGTACCTGCCTTTTAAGACTGTAAGCAAGGAGGTCTATGTGCAGCCCTGGGAGAAGAATGTTGGTTTTATGCTAATCATTCTGGAGTAGTGAGGAAATCTATGGCAAAAGTCAGAGAAGAACTAGGAAACAGAAAGAAAGAATGGGAAGCTAGTCAGAGCTGGTTTGAATCCTGGTTCAATTTTTCTCCTTGGTTAACTACTCTGGTGTCTGCTATAGTGGGACCCCTAATATTATTGCTACTAGCTTTAACTATAGGACCTTGTATAATCAATAAGTTAATTCCTTTTGTTAAAGATAGAATAAATACAGTTCAGCGAATGGTGCTAAGAGCCCAATATCAGCTCGTGAAGCAGCAAGGGTTAAAATATAGAGGTCCACGATTGGCTCTCTAAATGTTTTTGGAAAGGGGAATATAAAGATAGAAAGAGCCTGCACCTATGTAAATACGAGGCTCTTCCCAAACTGCCCTCAACCCCTCATAAAAACTGCAAGAGAATTTTTATCTCTTATCTGTAAAGGCCAGGTGGCTGACCCAAAAGCAAACTTTGCTGGCACAAAAGCAAACTTAAAGATAATGACAACCCTCCTCTCAGTGGTCAGGGTGACACAGAACTTAAAATAACATGCTTTGTATACATTTTATATGTTAACCAATCAAAAAGAGCACAGTAAAACTGCTTGCCTTTCATTATAAAAACTCTGCTAAACGTAGGCTGGGGACCTCTTATTGTCACTGGTTACCGAGTGTGTGGAGGAACAGGTTAGAGCTTGCTAATAAAAGACTCTTTGTGCTTGTATTGATCGTGGTCTCTGGTGGTCTTTGTGGGGTCTCGAGCTGCTGGGTACAACACACCCAAGTCTTCATCTTTTATCCCACTGTGCACCTAAACCCAAGCACTTTTCTGCCAGTATCAGCAACCGCCACTTAGAAAGTGACAGTCTGTTTATGCTTAAGAGTTCTTGCACTGTCAGGTGTCTATCATCTGCCATTTGCTTGCCACCCACCTGTCCATTGCCTGCCTTACGCCTATCCATCACTCAACACTCGAGGTTCACCTCCCGATCATCTGACAACAGTCAGCAAACTGATCATCAACTGCCAGTGGAGCACCAGCTGCCTGCTGCTTCCTGGAAGTTCACTGGTACAGTACCTGAAGGTTTGATTACACGTGGCTGCTGCCATTTTAAGACAACAGCCAGGCACCATAGGACCCCTGGCTGGACTGACTGAGCTCTGTCTCCAGGATACCTCAGCCCAAATGATCACTCCCTGCCTCTAGGGCCCTCCCATCGACTGACTGCACCCTTCCGCCAGGACCCCCAGACCAAGTGACTGTGCCCTATCACCAGGATGCCAGACCGACTGATTGCACCCGGCCTCCAGGATCTCACTACCACACCAAAGACACCGGACCTCTATGACCCCTGCCGGACCAACTGCATCCCATCTCCAGGACCTCCAGCTGACCACATTCACCCCTGATCTGCAGCTCCCCATTTGCCAACACATTTCGAAGCCAGAGTGGCCATGTTGGATAATCATGGAAGCCGTAGCTCCGATCTTTGTGTGGAGCAAATCCCATCGTGGAACACCTGCTGGAGGCTTGAAGCTCACTCTCAGGTACCTCTCATGCATCAGGCTACTGAACACTGGGAGGTTTCATTAGTATATGACTGTTATATCATAGATTTTCTTTTTTCTCCTTTTTAAAAAATTTAAGTTTTTATTTCTTTACTTTTCTTGCTCTCTTTTCCTTTTGTTTACCTGTTCCCTCAGAATCTTCCTCCCTCATTTGCATGCTAACATCCGATTTCTTTTGATTACACTCTCACCCTTTCTATTTTCTAGATCTTCTGTATATACTTTTCTTATCCCATTAACAGCCACATTCTACATCCCTCTGCATCCTCTTTGTCCTCCATTAGAAATTGCAGACCTTATTGCAAACCTGTTTGTTTTACCAAAGATAATATTTGAACTCATTTTGTTTACTATGGCAGTTTTGTTATTGTCCCCATAGGGGCTATTTGGTCTAGGATTGCATAGTGTCTGATTTGGGCACTGCTAATATTGATCTCCCCTTAAAGATAGGGATTTGGAAACCTATAGGGCCACTATAAGCCTATAGAAGGAAATCTGCAATACCCCTGATCTGCACTGCTAGAGGGAAAGGTACGTGAACAACATGAAAAAACAAGGGAAGAAAATGATCCAAACAAATCTAGATTATATATTAATAGAATCCAATGACAGTATGTTAGAAGAAATATTAGAAAAGGACTTCAGATTATACATGATTAAGATAATTCCTGAAGCAAAGGATGAGATAAGAGAGCAAAAGCAGGCAATGAATAATACTACCAATAAGCTGAAAGAGCACCTGCAGGAAGCAAAAGATCATTTCAACAAAGAGATAGAGATTCTCAAGAAAAATAAAAAAAAAAAATTGAAATCCTTGAAATGAAGGAGGCAGTAAACCAAACAAAAACTCAAAGGAAAGCATCACCCAAAGACTAGACCACTTGGAAGACATACCCTCAGACAATGAAGACAAAATATTTAATCTTGAAAATAAAGTTGCTCAAAAAGAGAAGATGGTAAAAAATCATGAACAGAATCTCCAAGAACTATGGGACATCTTGAAAAGACCAAATATAAGAATTATTGGGATTGAGGAAGGCACAGAGATACAATCCAAAGGAATGAACAACCTATTCAATGAAATAATATCAGAAAATTTCCCAAAGCTGAAGAATAAAATGGAAAAACAAATACAAGAGGCTTATAGAACACCAAATTGCAGAATCACAGCAGATCCACAAAAAGGCATATTATAATGAAAATGTCTAACATTCAAAACAAAGATAGGATTTTGAAGGCAGCAAGAGAAAAGCATCAGATTAGATATAGGGGGAAACCAATACAGATAGCAGCAGACTTCTCAACCCAGACTCTAAAAGCTAGAAGGGGCTGGAACAACATATTTCAAGCTCTGAAAGAACATGGTTTCCAACCAAGAATCCTATACCCAGCAAAACTAAACTTCAGATTTCAAGATGAAATAAAATCCTTCCATGATAAACAAAAGTTAAAAGAATATACAAATAGAAAGCATGCACTATAGAATGTTCTCAACAAAATATTCCATGAGGAGGAAATGAAAAACAATGTAGGTCAGCAAAGGGAAGAACTTCCTTAGAGAAAAACCACTCAAAGGAGAAACCAAGCAAACTTAAAAACCAAAAATAAGCCAAATGACTGGGAATTCAAATCATATCTCAATAATAACCCTGAACGTTAATGGCCTAAAGTCATCAATCAAAAGACATAGACATAGACTGGAAGAAAAGAAAAGAAAAGAAAGACCCAACAATATGGTGCCTGCAAGAGACTCATCTCATCAAAAAAGATATCCACAGGCTAAAGATGAAAGGATGGGAAAAAACCTACCATGGACATGGACTCAGTAAAACAGCGGGGGTTTCCATCCTTACATCAGATAAAGTGGACTTCAAGCCAAGGTTAATCAGAAGGGATAAAGAAGAACATTTCATACTGCTTAAGGAAACCATAAATCAGGAAGACATAACGATAGTAAATATTTATGCCCCAAACAATGGTGCATCACTGTACATCAGACAAATCCTTCTCAATTTCAAGAATCACATAGACCACAACACAATAATTCTGGGTGACTTTAACGCACCGCTGTCACCACGAGATAGATCTTCCAAACCAAATCCAGCCAAAGAAACCATAGAACTCAATAACACAATCAATAACCTAGACTTATTAGACATATATAGAATATTCCATCCGCCAAAAAGCAGATTCACTTTCTTCTCAGGAGCACATTGAACGTTCTTGAAAACAGACCATATGTTATGCTACAAAGCAGCCCTTACAAATGCAAAAAAAAAAAAAATATAGAGATACTGCCTTGTGTTCTATCAGATCATAATGGACTGAGAGTAGAAATCAATGACAAAATAAAAAAGGGAAATTACTCCAACACCTGGAGACTAAGCAATATGCTATTGAATGAAACATGGATAACAAAAACATCAGGGAGGAGATTAAAAAATTCTTAGAAGTCAATGAGAATGATGATACAACATATCAAAATTTGTGGGACACTATGAAAGCAGTACTAAGAGGAAATTTCATTGCATGAAGCACATTCCAGAAAAGAATGAAAAGTCAAAAACTAAATGACCTAACATTACAGCTCAAAGCCCTAGAAAAAGAAAAACAGAATAACAGCAAAAGTAGTAGAAGACAGGAAATAATTAAAATCAGAGCTGAAATCAATGAAATTGAAACAAAGGAAACTATTCAAAAAATTGTCAAAAAGTTGGATCTTTGAGAAAGTAAACAAAATAGACAAACCCTTAGCCACACTAACAAAGATAAGGAGAGATAAGACTCAAATTACTAAAATCCATGATGAAAAAGGAAATATCACAACAGACACCACTGAGATACAGAACATAATGGGAAGCTACTTTGAAAATCTGTATTCCAACAAAATAGAAATTACTGAAGACATTGACAAATTTCTAAAAAAATATTCTCCTCCCAAGCTGAATCAGGAGGACATACAAAATTTAAACAGATCAATATCAAGCAATGAAATAGAAGAAGGTATTAAAAATCTACCATCCAAGAAAAGCCCAGGACCAGACAGATTCTCATCCAAGTTCTACAAGACCTTCAAAGAAGAACTCATTCCAATACTTCTCAAAGTATTCCAGGAAATAGAAATGGAGGGTACCCTATGGAACTCATTCTATGAAGCTAATATCACCCTCATATCCAAACCAGGAAAAGACACATCAAGGAAAAAAATTTTAGACAAATAACCTTGATGAATATAGATACAAAGATCCTTAACAAAATATTGGCAAACCGTAACCAAAAACATATTAAGAAGATAGTGCACCACGATCAAGTGGGGTTCATTCATGGAATGCAAGGATGGTTCAACATTCGTAAATCAATAAACATAATCCATCATGTCAATAGACTTAAGGAGAAGAATCATATGATTATTTCAAT